>NC_048298.1:146003136-146337713 GCF_013100865.1 Trachemys scripta elegans | reverse complement strand
CGGAACCCCCCGCCGAGCGCCGCGCCGCTGGAGCCCGCCCCCGCCGAGCGCCGCCAGAACCCCCTCGCCGAGCCCCGTGCAACCGGAGCCCGCTCCCCCAGCGCCGCGCCGCCGGAGCGCCCCCCACCCCCCATGGAATGCCACGCCGCGCTCCCCCCGCCGCCCCTTACCAGGTGCCGCCCCAAGCATGTGCTTGGGTGTCTGATGCCTGGAGCCGGCCCTGGTGAGGGGACAATGGGAGAAGCACCACCTGAAGAAGGTGCACCAACTGGTAAAACTAATTCCCAGGATGGACAACAGGAGGTCCCAGAGTAGTGAGTGAGCCCTGTCTCACACTGCTCCTTGACCGTCAAGAGGCTGAATGGTGGGGGTGAGGGAGCAGAGAGCCAGGGCTTGCACAGGATGGGGTGAGGGGTGAGAACAAGTGAGGAGCATATCAGGAGTGGGAGATTGAGGTGTCCTGGTACCCAGGAAAAAGGCAGTAGTAGCAGAGCCCCACAAAGCACACATGATGTGCTGAGGAAGTGGCAGTTATAATGGATTTATTTGAGAGGTGGCAAGAAATGGTTGCTTTATTGATTGAGGACAGAATTGACTCCTTTGGGGGAAGGATCTTTCAGATTTTTGGGGGGCTGGCACTCTTGTCCTTAGTGTTTTAAACGCAGGGGGGTTTCATCTGTAGTTCTCACAGGAGGGCCCCTCTAACCCTAAAACCACCTCTGTTGGCTAGCACCAGGAATAGCTCCTGTGCTTCCAGAAGGCCTTTGGACAGCCACAAGACCATCATTCCCCAACATCAGTTTGCCCTTGGGACTGGTATTGGTGAGAAGGATCTTTGGGCTCCTCTGGGCTCAGCACAAAGATAAGAGAACTGGGGGAGGAAAAGGGGAACTGGAGAAAACCAGGTGCTAGAGCAGGGGTTGGCAATGTTTGGCACGCAACTCACCAGGGTAAGTACCCTAGCGGGCCGGGCCAGTTTATTTACCTGCTGATGCAGCAGGTTCTGCTGATCGCACCCCCCACTGGCTGCGGTTCGCTGTCTGGGCCAATGGGGGTGGCGGGAAGCCGCAGCCAGCACATCCCTTGCCCACGCCACTTTCCGCTGCCCCCATTGGCCCGGGACGGCGAACCCCAGTAAAGACGGATGTCTGCATGCACACGATTTCATCGAAGATTGGTAAACCCTGTGGCTGACGCAGAACCAATAGCAGTCCTGGTTCTGCTGCTCGAAACAGCCATTCTCCTTTAGTCCTAGTGACTGGGCATGTCAGAAACCCATTTCAACTCCCAACCCTGTAAGCCTCTGGTCACATGTGGGTTATATCCCCACATGTTGGGGCTCTACTTCAGGCTGTGGAAAGCTGGTGTACTTAGTTCATGTGTCACTGGTGCAGTTGTTTTAATTCCTGACTTGCTGGTGACCTTGCACAAGCACTTCATCTTGGTGACTCAGTTTCCCCATCAATAAAATGGAAATAAGGGGGAAGAAATTATAAAACAATTTCAGCTCTGGAGCTGAAAAGCAGTGCTAAAGTATGATTGTTAATCCATGAGCCTCTGAATGGCAGGGGGTCTATATTCTCCCCCTAGATCAATGCATATAGAACTTGTATATGAGAATGAAGCCCCTTTCTAGCCCACTTCCCCAAGAACATATGTGTTATTTCACCCTTCTGCTTCAGAGAAGAAAGCTGCAATCTCCTCTTAAGTCTAAGGGGGTGGGGTGGGATGTGGTAGGGGAAAGAGTGCAAGAGCGCACGCAGGGTGTGTTTTACTACAAAGTCTAACTGTGGCCATGGAGAGCACACATTGCTGCTCTTTGGTTAGGAACCAGCTGCCTGGGGCCTGATTTTGCCTCTTGCAGAATGTGAGTAGCTCCTGTTGATTTTACTGGAAGTTACTTGTATCCTATGGGATGAGAGCAGGGCTCCCAGTGGGTCTAATCTGTTCCTGTGTAAGGTATGTAATGAACAGCTGGGTTTGGTATTTCATAGCCAAGCTGAGTTTGGGACCAAAGATAGGAGTGGTGGGAGATCTCCCCCTTACAGAATTCGCTTAGGACTAACTCTGAGACCAACTCCCAACACTTCTTTACTGTGCCTTTCCTCATTTCTGGGTGAATGGGTTAATTAGCCTTGTAGCTCTCTCCAGCCCATCCCCAGTCTCTCAATTAGGCACAGCTTTCATAGTCTGGTCTAATCCCAGGAAACTAACTGCAGCTTCAGTGACCAGAGTGCTAGTTCAGCTGCTGTTGCCCTGCCCTCTGTCTCCGTGCCCAGTTTGCAAACAATCCAGCAACTCACCTTTGTTCTCACAGACTCTTCCCTGAACCCTTGCAGAAAACAAATGAATTAGTAAAGTGTGGCCTGTTTGTGAATAATTCATGAACAGCAAAACTTCTTTGGGAAAAAAAAAATCTAGGCAAAGGATAATATGTCCAGCTCCAATTCCAAATGCTCAGTTTTATTAAATCCAGGCCTTGGTGCTAATTCTCAGGCATACAACATAACTGACAGGCATTGTAACATTACACAGTGGGGGGAGAAGGGGAAGTCATCTGGCTCACAAGTCCATTCATAGAGAAGGTCAGTTAGATACACAAACTTTGTGGCTTTGGTAAGTCACTAAGGCTGTGCACTACACTTATTGTAAAACACAGCCTAACTCTCAGACCACCACTGAGAGCATGTCTGTCATATACCTCTGGCTTTACTGGCATGAATAGAGATGATGCTGGGGCCTAAATTCAGATCACAAAGTTTCAAACACATCATTTGGGTCTGATTTTTCTTTTTTGGTTTGGTCCATTATTAAGATTGGGGCTATTTGCAAATTCAGATTTAAACTCAAGCTCAGATTTCAAATACCCCTCAAGCACAGGGTGTTCACAGGTGGGAGTTTGGGTTGGGCCTGTATTCATAGATTCCAAGGCCAGAAGGGACCATTTTGATCATGTATAACACAGCCCATAGAACTTCTCCTCCAAAATAATTCCTAGAGCAGATCTCGAAGAAAAAAATCCAATCTTGATTTAAAAATTGTCAGTGAGAGAGAATCCACCACAACGCTTGGTAAGTTGTTCCAATGGTTAATTACTCACCACTCAAAATGTACACCTTATTTCCTGTCTGGCTTTGTCTAGCTTCAACATCCAGCCATTGGATCATGTTAGAGCCTTTTCTGCTGGACTGAGGAGCTCATCATTAAATATATGTTCCCTGTGTAATTACTTACAGACAGCAGTCATCATCCCTTAACCTTCTTTGTTAAGCGAAATAGATTGAATTCCCTGAGTCTATTGCTAGAAGCCATGTTTTCTAATCCTTTAATCATTCTTCTGGCTCTTCTCTGAACCCTCTCCAATTTACCAACCTCTTTCTTGAATTGTGGACACCAGAAGTGGACACAGAGTTCTAAAAGTGGTTGTACCAGTGCCAAATATAGAGGTAAAAATCTCTTTAATTCTACTCAAGATTCCCCTGTTTATGCATCTCAGGATTGTATTAGCCCTTTTGGCCACAGCATCATACTGGAAGCTCATGGTCAGCTGATTATGCACCATGACCCACCAAATCTTTGGAGTTCCTGTTTCCCAGGACAGAGTCCCCATCCTGGAAGTATGGTCTAGATTCTTTGTTCATGGATGTATACCTTTACATTTAGCCCTATTAAAAAACATAATGTTTGCTTGTGCCCAGCTTACAAATGATCCAGATCCTCTGCATCAGCGACCCGTCCTCTTTATTATTTACCACTCCCACAATTTTTGTCTCATCTGACAACTTTATCAGTGGGGATTTTATGTTGAATTCCAGGTCTTTAATAAAAATGTTAAATAGTGTAGGGACGAGCACCAATCTCTGTGGAATGCACCCGATTCCCTGTTTACAGTTACCTTTTGAGACCTATCAGTTGGCCACTATTTAATCCATTTAATGTGTCATGTTAATTTTATATTCTAGGGGTTTTTTTAATCAAAATGTTGTGTAGTATCAGGTCAAACACTTTACAGACATCTAAGAATATTACATCAACACAATTACATTTATCAACTGAACTTGTAATCTCAGCCAAAAAAAAAAAAAAAATCAAGTTAGTTTGACAGGATTTATTTTCCATAAACCCTTGTTGATTTGCATTAATTATAGTGCCCTCCTTTAGTTCTTAATTAATCAAGTCCTGTATCAGCTGCTCCATTATCTTGCCTAGGATCAATGTCAGACTGACAGGCCTATAATTACTCGTATCATCCCATTTACCCTTTTTAAAAATTGACACATTAGCTTTCTTCCAGGCTTCTGGAACTTTCTCAGTGCTCCAAGACTTAGTGAAAATCAACATTAATGGTCTAGAAAGCTACTCAGACTGCTCTTTAATTTGCATCCAGGAGTTTTATCTGGACCTGCTGATTTTAAAATGTCTTTAGTAGCTTCTGTTTAACATTTTCTTGAGATACTGTTGGAATAGAAAGTGTTATCAGCACCATACGAGGAGACTATAGCATCTGTTTTTCCACAAATACAGAACAGAAATTTATTGAACACTTCTGCCTTTTCTGCATTATTGATGATGATTCTACCATTTCCATCTAGTAATGGACCAGTTACATTATCAGGATACTTTTTGTTCCTAATATGTTTTAAAATATCCTCCTTATTGTCCTTAACTCTGCTGACCATATATTTCTCCTTGTGTCTCTTTGCTGCCCTTATCAATTTTCTACAATTCCTAACTTCTGATTTATATTCATTACTATCAACTTCCCCTTCTTCCATTTGTATTTTTTATAGCTGCTTTCACTTTCCCCTATAAACCAAGCAGTTTTTTTTTTTAAACCAGCACAGCCTTCTTCCTCAATCGTGACTTTTTGGGCATCTAGTAAAGTGTTCTTAAAGGATTCCTAATGATCATTCACATTTTTCTGATTAAATTCTTCCTCACAGCTGATTTGGTTCATAATTGTTTTCAGCTTTGTGCAACTGGCCCTATTAAAGCAGTGTGTGTGTGTAATTACTGATCTGGATTTCATTCTGCTTGCATGTTATAAATGTGATCAAGTCATAATCTCTTGTACCTAAGCTACCATTAATTTTTAGTTCTGTGATCAGTTCCTCTTTATCTGTTAGGAAAATGTCTGATATAGAATTCCCCTGTGTTGGTTCCAACACTTTTTGAGTTAGGAAATTGTCATCTATTATGAATAGAAGTTCAAAGGATGTTTTAGTACTGGCAGCATGAGACCGCCGCATATGTCACTCAAATTGAAGTCCCCCATGATCACACAGCTTTTTTCCTACACATTGTAGATAGGTGCATAAGCAAGTGGTCATCCTGTTCCCTAATGTGACTTGGTGGGCTGTAGCAGAAACCAACTAGTACTCCATCTTGTGCTTTATCTATTAGGAAATCAATCCATAAACATTCGAGATCAAACCTAGCAGGCCCTGGATATGAGAGAAAGATATGCAATATTGATTCCTGGTCTGATTCAAAACCTAAAGAAATATATTTTCTGATGCCAGTTCAAATGCACTTGATCTTAAGATTTCTGCCTTTGGAGACCAGCATCTCATAAGGAGAGTTTAAGAGTCTGACTCTTTTAAATCTGAACCAGCACTCCAGTCCTGTTCTGGTTTCCAGTTGATCTGGATCCAGCTCTGGACACAGCCTCCTCACCAAGTCTCTTAAGAGTTATAAAGGGGAAGCCACCCTGAACTAGAGCAGCTGGCAGGCAAGCAGGTTAGCCTCTTCATTTGCTCTGAGTCCGCTACACATCTCCCATGGCAGATGTGAAAGATTCAGGCAGAGTAGGAGAGCAGAGAAAGCACCTGCCTCCCCAAACTAAAGGAGTAGGGCAGAAGTAGAAAAAAATCATCAACCCTTGAAGCCAGAAACACTGGTTAGTAACAGTACCTAGCTCTTATATAGTGCTTTTCATCCGTAGATACTCAAAGTGCTTAACAAAGGAATTGAGTATCATCACCCCAATTTTAAAGATAGGGAAACTGAGGCACAGAGAGGGATCATGATTTGCCCAAGGTCACCCAGCAGGCCCCTGGCCAGTGTTCTCCTGAGTCCCAGTCCAGTGCTCCATCCACTAGGCCACACTGCCTCCCTACGTTGCACCTAAAACCAAGAGTCTCCTGCCAACAGTGGGTGGTTTAGCAGATGTGCATTGTAAGGTGGCTGGTCCCTGTCCTTTACTTCTAGAACAAGCATTCCACAGCCATACCCACTGGGTGCTCTTTCCCACCTTAGTTTCCCAGCCATGGATTGATACGTGACTGCTGAGCAACACAGAGACTGGCGGCGGGTATCTGTGCCAGCTAGGTTTTCTTTATCCTGCCCCTTAGAAATTGGTATTCTTAGAATTAGTGATCAACTCCAAGCTGCAACGTTCAGCATGTGCTCCAGGCCTGATCATCAATAAAGGTTGGGGATGTTCGGCTCGGGGCTTTCAGTTAGCCCATTACAGAGAAAGGGACCAGCTGTGAAGCTGAGACCAGGCCATTGTTTGCTCAGGGTGTGGGGGGAACCACATACTCAATCCCCTATGTAAATCACCAGGGACCATAGCACTATGTGCAGGTATGAAATAATAATCAGTGTAAAAGTTTGGGGCGTTCAGATTTGGACCTCAAACTCATCTCTGCTTAACGTGCCCAGTGGGAATAGCTAGGATAGGAAGTGAAACTGAGCAACATTCTGCATCCTTTTAAAATGATGAGGAAAGCTGGCAATGGCAATGAGCAAGCCTAGTACCGGTACAGACACACTGCCTTGGTGGGGAACCTGCATCTGATACAATTCCTCATACTTCCAGCAGGTGTCATCCTAGAGCTGCTGAAGAGGCTAGATCTGTGACCCAAATCCTGAAAGAGGGAGAATAAACCTTAATGACACAATGTTCCTTGGACCGCAGCATGCACTCAACTTCCTAGTAACCAAGAAGGAATGGCCTGTTCCAGACAAGCACACCTGTCTTTCATCCATATTGTCATTCCACAGCACCATCTCTCATGACAATGGATTTGCAACAGGTTAGTTTGGAAAATAACCCACTATAGCTGATTGGACTTGGCAAATGCCTCAAACTCATGTGAGTCACAGGTTTGCCTGCTTTCTTCCTGATCTCTCTAGTGACTGTGTGTACGTATAGTACGGACTCACCCCTCTCCTCCAACGAATGGATCCAGAAAGCAGACTGTCGCTTCTGTCTGTCTGCCTCCCTTTTCATATCCTAGCCCCACCAACCCTGCATTGAGCTTTCTCTGCCAGCTTTGTCCTTCATATGATTTCATCCTCCTCACTATTTCCGGGAAGGAAACCTAATAGCTATGAGCCAACCCAACACCTACATCCAGACATCCCCAATCTGTGGGCAGCTCAGATCCGCATCTGATGGCAACATCGCTCACACTCCAAGCCCTTGTATGAAGACTGTAGAATAGTCCTCACAGCCCGTGTGATTATTCACTTTTAGAGCCCATTAATCACATTAGAGGTGGAAAAACTGAGGCACAGAGAAGTGATTGACTTGCCCAAGTGACATTGAGTCAATTCCTTAGACAGTAATAGGACCAAGAAGTCCTGACTTACATTCAGGCCCGCAAGCAACACATTTCTGAAATGCTATAATGTCTTGCATTTCTATAAGGCCTTTCATCCCAAAGCACTCTGGGATATTTTCCGTGTGTGCCTGACAAATTTCCTTCCGGTGGCCAGATCAGCATTTCACTGGCCAAGAATACACATTTTTATTGTGCTGGGTGTTACAGGACAGTCTTGTCTCTCTGTCCTCAGTGTTACATCATGGGTGAAAGAATCAAGTCCCAACAATTCTCTTAGCACATTTCTATGATGGTTTCTATCCCTAATTCTGTGGCTTTGACTGTCTAATACTGCACTAGCCTTTCGATACAGCCACTTCTAGCTATGACTTCAATCACTGCTGCATTGGTATAGATGGGCTTTGCATGGGCCCCAAGGTGATAATATGGCCAGGCATAAGTGGCCCTATGTTGCATTCCCTCAAAAGTCCCTGTATAGTGGGGCATGCCAATAGTGGGAGGGGGTGCACCCACGGTGCATGGCCCTGAAAGGGGGCATTCTGGACTCTAAATTAGAGTGATGCCACTGAAAAGTCAGTGACCCAAATCACACTAGCTCTCTGTGCCTGTTTCCTCATTTGTGACATTAGGATGGTAATACTTAGTTACCCAGCTTGGCACAGCACTTTGAAATCCTCCAAGGCAAAGTGCTATATAAGGGCAAGTGTGTACTGTCATTGTTACTATGAGGAGAAGTCTGGCTCCAGACTCAGCAGCTCAGGCCCAGTTCTGTGAAATGTAACGACTGAAATACATACAATCGAACTAAACAGCTGGGGCTCTTGGCTTTAATGTGGCAGGTAGGCCCTTCAGCTCATGTGTTGCAGGCTGTGCGACAACAGCTCTCCCATAAGACTGTATCAGTTAGAAACTGGTTGCAAGTAAATGTTGCTCTTGTCCCTTCTCAAGCATGAGTTAGTAAGTCCAAATCCAGAAGCTGACTTGCCTGTATAAAATGCCAAAGAATCCTCTGCCAGCTCTCCATACAAGCCATGTCTTAATCGCCTCTCCTCACTGCTTTTTGTTTTTTTTTCAGGGTAGATTAAAATCCTGCCAACCTATGTTCTCATTCAAGCTCGTTATTGGGGGGTGGAAAACAAAATACGTACTATTTTCATTAGCCACCTTATCATGGGCCCAATCCTGACACTCACGGGAGGTCCTGTACCTGTCAGGGATTCTACTCACAATAGCAAGCACTGCTTGCAGGACCAGGACCTAATATTAAAGATGATTAGGGCTTTTCATTATCACCAGCTGGATGTGTCAGCGCCCCAAAGAGAGACTTCTCTTCGAGCCCATTAACAGCCTTAGCAATGTGTCCTATGCTTTCAAGCAAGGCATCTTTCTTCCCACTCCTAGCCTCTGCTGTGCAGTGTGACCTGGAGAAACCTTTCCGCAGGCCAGATGAAAGCAAGAATTAGGCAGCAGCTCTGGGCGATTGGAGTGCCAGGGAGCTCTCCCCTTGTGGGGAGTGACTGCCTGGGCCTGCCTGAGGTGAATAGGGTAAGACACACAGCTCATAGCCCTTTGCAGTGTCTTCCCCACAGACAAGTGCCTGCCACCAGAATCAGCATTTGCAGGGGAGGACGCCATTTGAAAATGGCGCTAGAATGCCAGGGCTTTGGCTTTCCATCCCATCTCCTCAGACTTAAGTGCTGGCTCAGTTATTTACATTTCCTCTCTCGTGCCCAGGCTAGGATGGCCATCAGGGCACAACTCCGGATTAACAAACACAGCCTGAAACAATAGCTGTTGGTACCGATGACCCTCAGTGTAGGCATCCCCCACAAGGCAAGAGCATTGCAGTGATGGAAAACCCTCACACCTCCTGTTATGTCCTCACTCTGATTTTGGTGGTGGCTGGCTAATTATGGATGGGGCATGTCCAGCTGGTTGGGCACTGTTCAACAAAATGTTATTTTCCATAAAAGAAATGCTGATTCCAGCAAAGCATTGTGGTTTTGATGAAGGATCAAAGTTTGACTCAAGTTTGGAAATTGTCAAAATGTCCAATTTTGACACTTTTCTAAATGAAAGCTTTGTTTCCTGGTTTAAAATGACTGTTCAGTTTGAAATCTAAGATTATTTTAATAAAAAAACTATTTTAACATGGATAAAATTTAAACAAAATAGAAAAGATCAAAACAAGTGCAATTGACCTGAATCTCTTTTTCCTTCAGATTTTCAGTTCATGACCCTTTTGTGAGATTTTTTTATTTCTCATCCCAATTTGGGATGAGAAATTCCCAAAATCTCAAATTTAATGAGTGAGGACAACCATTTCCTATGCCCATCTACAGGCTCATTCAGTGGAAAACTCCTGAAAAATTGGACACGCTCAAGTCTGTCTGGTGAGGGATGTCCCTTCAACTCCTACTGGCCAGATTGTGTCACAATGGAGAGGATTTTCCTCCTGCAATAGTGTGGTGAAATCAATTAATGGACTGCTTGTGGGGTATGTTGTTAGTCAATATGAAAATAGAGGATCCAGCCCTAACTTTCTTCAAGCTTCAATTTTTTAATAAATATTTTGTTAAAAGGCCATCGTTTTGGCAGACCACACCACAATTCAGTGCGAGTGCTCCCCCTGCTGCTTCTGCAGCCACGTTCCCACCTCTGGAAGAGTCTCAGTCATGATTCTGGTACACAAAGGAAGTAAACCGAGAATAAGATGTGCAGACCAGTGTTTCCCAAACTTTTGAAATTGAGCCCCCATTCAGGAAAATGAAATCACTGGGGCCCCTGCTGCCATGTTTCATTAAAAGTTTGAACATCTTAATGTTTACATCTTCCATACCCCTCTCATCTGCAGCAAGTCTCGTGTGCTGTTCCCCACGTGGGAAACACTGGAAGCTTTTACATGCTGTGATGAGCAGTGAACTAACTCACCATGTTGACATTTTAAGTATCGTTAGTGGTATCTGACTTAGCATATAGTGAAAAGAAGAGGCAGTTCCCACCTCCGAGCTATTATTTCAGGCTCTCTGCAAACTCAGCCATGTAGTGCTGCATAGGTTATACTCAAGTCATGTTTTCAAGGTTTTCTCTGCAACCATAACAACCAGATATTTCATTTAAAATGAAAGCTGAGATTAAGGAGAGCAACTGAGAGGTCTGTGCCTTTCTGTAGTCCTTTGCCTTCTCTACTTAACCGCATATACTTGTACTATGGCTACTCAAGTCCAGACACTACAAGGAGCTATGCTGGGGGCTCGGTGTCATCTACAGAATTTGACCCAGGGTGAGCTGATGGTGGGGAATGGCTAATACAGCATAATACTTAAAGGGCTGTAATAGGAATAAAATGGAAAAACTCCTGGATTAATGTAACACCAGGGTTGCACAATTAAGTTAGTAAATGCAAAAGTTAAGCTTCCAAGAGCAAGTGTAATGCATACACCCTATATGATGTGGGGGCTATAGCTAACAACACAAACACAAATATTTTAAGCTGGACATTGAAACGAAGTCCCGAACAGACACATAGGCAGCATGGCTGAGTTAATAGTGCTTTTGGACTCTTACTCTTATTCATACTGAATTCAGTTTTATGAATTGTTTTTTTTAAGGAAAAAATAGGAAAGACCAAACCGAACGTAGCAGAGCAACCATGCTGAGATAGCTATACCTGGAACTGAGCAAGTTAACAGGTACCAGTTGGCTATAATCAGCATGTATTGAAAACAGAAAACCTCATACACTCTGGCAGTGAATATTTCCCGGGCCTGGTTCACATGGTCAGAACTTCAGTTAATTTCCAAACAGGTTTTCCCCCAAACATCAAACTTGAAGCCTGATCTAAAGCCCTTTGAAGTTATGGAAGTTTCTGGCTCAGGACCTTAGTCAGTCTCAGTGAGGACTAGGAACATGCCAGGCTTCAGGTTATGAAGATCAGCTGTGCTGCAATGTGTGTGAGAAAAGGTGGGACAATTTTTAAAACCCTTTTTCCCATTAACACAACTCAGCAGAAGCAATTTCCCTCTGACCAGCAAGAAAATAAAACTCACCTTTGGGCCGAGAGAGGGAGCGCACAGGCTTGGTAAATTACATCCCCAGGGAGAATGTGACAGAGAGCTATGAGCAAGCAAAACCAGGAAGCTATAACTGAAGCCATTTTGCAACCTTAACTAAAGTGTTTGTTACCAATGAATGTGCTAATAAGGGGCAAGAATTGTCATATGGTCATGGCAGGTCACCTTCAGGGGAGAGTTTCAACAATAGCAGATAGAAATGTAAAGAACTAGGGTGAAAGAAAGAAGCCAGCAAAAAATGTTCCCTTTTTATATGAATAAAATTTTATTGAATTTTAGACAATTAGAAAGAATAAAGAAAGAGGAGTGAACAGTCTCATGAAGGGTATTTTCCCAGAATTTTCCCAACCCTGAAGCAGGGCTGCCAAGGGGCAGCATCCCTTTAAACTTCACAGAGGAGTTGTTGCAAAAACAGAGAGAATCTGTTGGGATTTTTTTTCACATTAGGATTTTCAAAGCTGCTCTTCCCCTCCAAGCAGTCAAGGGAGAGACAGACAGCACACTAGGAAAGAGATTGCTCCCCCTGAAAGGTGTGTAAACCAGGCAGCTGTCTGCCTGGGAGGTTTGCAATATCTGTGGGCAGAGTTGGGGGTGGGGGCAAATGGGGTGGTTGGTTTTTGTTTTTCTTTAAGCAAAGAAGGCACAAAATCTCAGCCAAGCTTCAAACCCGTGCAGTCCAGGCAGCCCTCAGCGCAATGGCTGTGCTCACATGGAGTCCAGGAGCCTCCCAGCAGTGTCTGTGTGATCATGAAAGAGATGGCCCCTGCAGCATCTGTGCCATATGGAAGGGAAAGCAGGGGAGGAGGGAGGAGGAAGAGGATGATAGTGGTAGATTTGTACAGCACCCTCTTCCAATGTAGGGTCAAGGATAGGGACAGCAGCCTCCCTTTCCTAGGGCCAAGGGGGGAGCCTCTGGTGCTCTAGTGGTGGTGGAGGGAGGTGTTCCCTTTAAGTATGTCAGTGTCAGCATTACGAAGGAGGTGCCTGTGGATGTCAGAATGCGGCTTCACCCTCCTTGAGGCAGTGGGATCCAGCCCCTTGGGCTCCAGCCCCCTTGTAACAGCAAGACCCTCAAATGGTTTAGACCCTCAGCTTCGATTAAGGCTATTTAGTCACAAGAGAAAAACTTGGCTGTATGTGAGGTGTGGCCTGGAGGCAACAGAGCACCATGCACATCTGCCAGTGTGAGGTGCCTCAGAGACCCGGTCACATGGCATGGAGGGAATGGAGCAGACAGCTAGGACACCCACCCCATGGGCCTGCCTCCTCAATGAGCCCCCTGCTTTCACTCTTTCTAAAGAGCAGTATTTAAAACCAAACCCCGACAATCCCAGCATCCAGCAAGGGAGGAGTAAATATGATGCCTCAGTGCCAGGGCCTCCCCAGTTCAACAAGCACCGTGCTAGGACCATGCAGGCCAGCCCCGAACAGCCCAGTAGGGAGAACCTGCCATGCAAAGGCCAAAGCTAAGCCCAGCTCATTGGGAATTTAAGCCACACGCCTAGAAACAGTGCGGCTCTTCAGCCACGGAGGCTTTTGGCCAGCCCGGCAGGAGCTGTCTGCTGCTTCCCACCCCCACTCGATTCCTTTACGCCTCTGAGAAAACTCCTGCTGCAGCAGCCACACATCCTCCTTCCAAGCGGCTTCTTGGGGAACGAGGCCCTGATGGCAGCGGTTTCCAAGGAGGCGAATGGGGCTCCAGAAGCATCCAGAACTAGTGCAGGAAACCGTCCAGTGTGAAGAGAGAAGGAAACAGAAATAAATAAATAGACGAACGTCCAAACCCATCCCCCGCCCCTTCTGCTCTGCTCTGGCTGGTGGGTCTCTCTCTCTGCCTTTGCCCTTTGAAATCGGTCTGGCATGGCCAGCGTCTCCTCGCTCACCTCTCTGATTCCATTGCCCATTCTTGGCCTGGCGGTGGGCACGTGCGCAGTAGAGCTGATGTCCTTCCACGGAAGGCCCCTCCTTCCCCTTCCCCTGCCCCTTCCGGCTCTCCTCACGAACCCCATCTAACTCGGCCACTCCTTGGAAATCAAAAAACCCCAAACCCCACATCAGGTGGAGATTAGAAACAAACGAGCATCCCCTGCAAGGGCCTGGCACCCTTGGGGCCCCTCCCATAGCCTTGGCACATCTGAGAGATCCAGCTGGTGTGGAGGAGCCCCCTGAGATCCCGAGGGTGGCGTGGCGAAGAAAGGACCATCTCATTGGTAGGTTAAAGTCTAGTGAAGGGGGGCGGGCACCAGGCAGAAGCACGTCTCCCCCTTCATCCCATTTCAGGGAGGAAGAGGAGGGTCTCTTGGCCAGATCTTCACCTCATCTGGTACAATAGCTTCTTGCTTTCCTTACACCCGCTCTCACTTCCTACACCAGGGAGCCTGCCCGGCTCTGGGCTGGCACCATGACAGGCACAGCCCCTATCCTCTCCAACGTCGCCTGGCTCACGGCATAGGAGCGTGTGTGCTGAGGCCTTGGCTTGCGGCTGACTGAGCCATTGCTCCTGGCCACCTCCTGTGGGGACGGTGCCGTGCTGGCCGTCACCACCAGCGTCTTGGATGGAGCTGGGGATGGGTGGCCTCCGTTGGCATAGACAGGGCGAGCGTTGGTGCTCCCGGAGCGGGAGAAGGGCTGGCGCACGTCGTTGTTATTGCTGAAGCGGGTGAAGGAGTCTGTGGCATGATTGGCTTTGGGGTCGTTCCAGTAGCGGCTGTTGTAGGTGTTAGAGGAGGTGAGGGTGTCATTCTCCGAGGAGGACGCATCACCATGGAACGCTTTTGTGGCCGAAGAGCATTTGGGTGGCAGGTCGTCCTCCCTAAAGAGAGAGGGCAGGAGATCAGAATCCTGTCTGTAACCCACTCATGCCCTTGACCTCCCTCCACAGAGGAGCAGGTGACAGAACTGGGCAGTTTTTCACACAAAAAATATTTTGGCAACAAATACTGATTCAGTGACACTGAAATCTTATATGAATTCATGTTGATTTCACTGAACTGTTTTGCAAAAAAAAAAATACAAGGAAATAAACAGTTCTAAAAGGAATTCTTGTTTCAAAATTTCCTTTAATTTTATTTTAAAACTTGTAAAAATGCTCAAAATCAAAATGAAATGTTTTGTTTGACCCAAAATGAATTTTTTTTTAATTTGCTAAAAAATTTCAAACAGTTTTGTGGCCGGGGGCCTGAAACAAGCCGGGTTTTTTTCACAATTGCTAACTAACCAAAAAATCCGTTACTCACCCAGCTGTAATGGCAGCGGTGATCAAAGGTGCCAGGTGACAGATGCAGTAACCAAGGGCACCATCCTGTCCTGATCACACGTCATCCGTCATGACTCTCATCTTAGTTCTTATTAATTGTCCCACCTGCTAGCATCGTGCCACTGAGGCAAAGATCCCACGGGAAGCAGCTGTGTGTTTGCGGGGTGAGGATGCTAACCAGGGACAGAGTCTCTCCTCTATCCCCAGAGCCCTCCCCCATTGATGTTTGGTACCGTGGCGTGGGATTCCTCACTCATCTTACACCCACATTCATCCCTTCAGTTTTGAAATCTCTCTCCCCACATAGCCATTGCTGTCAGCCTCCATCCCCCTTGTGTAAAGACAGGGTATGCAAAGATCTCCCACCCCCATCGCCTCACCTACAAGAACTCCAACCTCCTCTGCCCATCCAGAAATTTGCTCTCTCTAGCATTTGCCTCCATTTTCTGGATGCAGGTGCTCTTGGCAGCCCCAGTGAACATCAATGGGATCAGCAGGGGGGAGCGAAGATCACTCAGAGCCAGCTGTGACTGGAGGTTCATTGCCATCTGTCTGCCCTGAGCCCAACCTTATCTCATTGGGAATCTCCTCCTCTTCTTCCTCCTTGTGTTTGTTCTTCCAGTAAACCAGTGCCACAGCCACCAAGACAATGCAAACAATGAGCACAACTGCACCCGTGGCAACAGCTCCAGCAATCAGGCCAACGCTCCGGGGATGAGCTGTGGGGGACATGGAACAAAAAGGGAAGGACAAAATCAGGGTTAGGGTGCAACCTGGAGCTCTACTGGTTGGAGCTAGGGAAGAACGTGGTGGCCCAGACGGGTCTCCATCCCCACAGTCGTGGGCACTAAGGTCCTACCCTGTAGAGGTGTGATGGCTCAGGGTATACATGGTTACAATGGTTACCAGAGCAGAGCTAAACTGCATGGTCAAACCTCCCATTGGAATGTACTTACGTGCAATGACTTGCAAGTCCAGAAGGCAGGTGCTGGTTCCGATAGCATTAGAAGCCACGCACTGGTAAAGACCGGAGGACACAGTGCTGATATTCCGGAGGGTGACTGTGCCCTGGACTTGGTCTAGACAAGCAGGAAGAAAAAGAAGGATTTATACATAACCTCTCCAGAAAACCATGAAAAGGCAAATCCAGCAAATAGGGAATCTGGTGTGAGACTCTTAAGACATAAATAAATTAGGAAATAACCTTCAGATGGAAGCATCTCTCTCTCTCTTTCTCTCTCTCTCACACACACACACACACACAAATGATTAGGTCTTAAGGAGCTTACAGTAGATGTTTCTTTTTCTTTTTATAAATGAATTTTTCTACATGAAAGCTTGGGGCTGATATTGTGCATGAGAAGAGAGCCAGGCAAAATACAAGCAAGGGATGTGCAACACAGCTCTTCCCATAAAATTCAATCCTGCCCTGCAGCCCCCCCTGCTAGTCCAGTCCTGGGCTCCCCACTCAGCCAATGCCAATGCCCCTCACTCCTACCCTGCAACCCCCAGCTATTCCAGTCCTGGGCTCCCCACACAGCCAATGCCAATGCCCCTCATGCCTGTTTTATACAAAAATCAAAGGATCCCATACCAATTGAAACTCTGGAGTAAGTTAAGGTAGAAGACTAGAAGTAGGCGGGTTGCCATTTGGCCAGTACACCAAGACAAACTTCTAAGTCTCACAAGTGGTACCATGGGATTGTTTCAGAACCAAAAGTGATCAGGGCCTTAGCTTTATTTCACATCTGGAGGACAGCTGATCCAGAAGCACAGCACCCCTCGGCACCACACTGGGGAATAGGGGTAAGTCCTCAGATTCAAGAGGTTGCAAAATTCTTTGGGTGATCCTAAGGCTACCTTTCCACAATTTCCAGTCCTTGGCTATTTGAGTTTGCTTTGAAATGCATTTAAATCTGTGAGGCCCCCCAAATCAATAGTAACGTGTGAACATTTTGGCCACAACTTTTTTTGTTGAGCAGTTGTAGCCCAAGAGGCATTTCCTATATGAAGAAACACTATAGAGAGAATGGCCACTAGAGGGCACCCAAGACACTACAGCTGTCAAGTCACCCTTTTATTCCCCACATGGTACCTTCTTTACAAATAAGTGACTATACGATGACTCGGGGTAATCTCGATAAGTTGTGTCATCACTGGCAGCACAGACAAAACCAAGCCAAATTAGCCACCTGGGGAAGAGGAAGATAAACAATACAGCGAGCACCTTGCGTGGCAGTCGGGGGTAGCCTGGGAGCATTGTCCAACTTCTCCCAGAGGTATGTCGGCCGAGGAATGCCTTCTTCTGAGTTGCAGGTCAGGGTAATATCGCTGCCGACATCCAGGGACCCCTGAATTCTGCAGAGCGGAGCAGAAGGAGGAACTACAATGAGAGCAGAGGGGAAAGCAACAGCACGTCAGGAGGCATATCCAACAAAGGATTTGGGTTCTTGCTGCTCACCCGCTGCCTGTGAGTGTGCCCCCAGGTCCAAGAAAACAGGGTCACGGATGTGAGCAACAGCGTGCAGCTGCAAGGCAGTGAAAGGGAAGAATGGGAAGGGGGGAGACTGACACTGAAGCCACAGATACAGAAGCCCCACTAAGACTCTGGCACGAAAAATGAAAGTGTAACTTTATCCTGGCCACTTTGCATTTGACCCATCCCTGAGAAGAAGAGCATATGCAGTTCCCTAGCTGGGATCACATGATAAATCCTTCCTTCATTAAATCCTCCTGCTCCACAGCATATGCTGGTTATGGGCTGAGGACAGGAAAACATTTGCCCCCATGAAACAGTAATGGCATATTGGCCAAGTGCATTACTGGGGGAGCTACAACCTACTATGAAGCACTCTGTACAGGTCACTTTTAGGGGAAGGAAACCAGAGTTAAGGACCACAGGTCTGTTCCATTTTCTTGTTGTTATGTAGGAAACTGTCATGGCCTCTTTAATTTACCTACCCACAAGACACCCTCATCCCCTCAATACATTCCCCAAAGCACCTCACATCATAGCCCCAAGAGCCCTTTGTCCCCCAATATGTACACATCCACAAGATATCTTCCCACACTCTCCAGTACAGCCATCAGCCCCACCTCACAACCTACCCCCAATGTTTCCAGGTCCCCCAACAAACACCCAGACTGTCTTGTTCCCCAATGCATATCCCACCCCCCACACATACACACACACACAGAACTCCCTTGTCTCCCATTCCCAATTCACACACCCAAGACGGTGAGTCCAATGACTCCAATGTTCCTGCCACCTCGGTCTGGAAGGTTGTTGACCAAACACTGGTACGTGCCAGTGTCCGAAAGCTGGGTGTTGTTGATGAAGATGGAGGCACTGGTGGTTGGCATTGTCCCTGCAAACCCCACTCGCCCATAGAACTGGGGTGCACCACCAAAGATCTGCCCCCCTTGGTAGAGAATAACCTAGAAAAGAAAGAAGGATTGGACATCTCTCTGTACTGGCTGCTGTGAAGAAGTAAAATATGTATTACAATGAGGGGCAAATCAGAAAGGGCCAGCTCCTAATGGACCTTAGTGAAACTGAATGCCAATTGACAGTAGCTCCCATGTGGAGAATGCCAATTGACAGTAGCATCCTGTCTCTAAGGGAGGATTGCTCTGTGATAACACGGAAACTCAGCAGTGGCCTCAGAGGCAGAGGGTGTGTGTCAGTAACACACTGCGACAGGCTCTCTTCTCAGATGCAACATGCCAGGTTCCCAAGTCTATTTTTCTGACTGGATCTGGGATGTCTGCCTCCTCCTCCTCATTCATGCAATGGTCAGTTTCCACCAGGCGGGATGGACTCTGAGAGAATGAATCTCCATGGCTCCCTGAGCTGCAGCCCTGAGTGTTTTGTTGGAAACAGGCACTGGGGGGTGAGCAGCCAGGGTCACTTTAGTTCTCCCCTTGGTGGAGATGCCCTAACATGATTTGAAACTGCCCGTTCCGTTCATTGCAATGATCTTCACCACCAGACCACCAGGTCCCAGGAAATAACAAAGGGGTACAGTCACTAGTCACCGACTGCTTACACAGCTGGAACAACAACATGAGCTGCTGAAAACCAAACGCGCTTCACTGGTGGATTCCAAAATTCACAACTGAACCTCAAGTGCCTAGGGAGGCAAGCTGGCCTGGGACAAGTGAATTTCAGAACAAGGTTTCCTAATGTTTTCTAGCAGTCTGAGCATAAGGCCCAATGGTTCTCAGACTATGGTCCCTGGGCCACCACAGAGATATGGAGGCCCTCCTGATGTCCTTCAAAATGAAACCCTCACAGGCAACAAGCAGTGGGGTGTTAGGAGGACAAGTGGGTCCATGAGAACATCTGTCTCTTAAGAAGTGTTCTGCAGTATGGAAATACTGCAGAACCCCTGTACAAAGGGATCAATCATCCTTTTAGCTTCAGCCTCAACTGCTTCCAGATTCTCCAGAGACACCTCCAAGCCCCCACCTCCCACACCACAGAGTGCCCCAAGCTGGGCCATTCTCCTAGTGCCCCATCCTACCCACAGAATACCTAGAATCCATAGCAGCTCACGCTACACTGGACACCTGCCCAGTGTGTAAGCAAAACAGAACAACTTAGGAGACAGGATACAGGTTAGGTGCCGAATAAGGTAGCAGGGAAAGAAATAGAAACACAAGGCAAGAGTAAGGAACATAGGGCACATACAGCAACATGGGAAGACATGTTGGGACACAGGGTAACAATCGGAGGGTAACAGAAAGATGTAAAAGGACAGAGTCAATATTGGTTACAAAAGGCAACAGAGCTAGATGGGATGACAACTGAGGTACTATAAATTCTGCTAAAGAACCTCAGTCCTGACCTCCATCACCCTACTGCTCCACTGCTGGGCCCTTCCAGAGCCGGGGCAACAGGAATGCTGTGTCTTCTGGGATGTCCTATCCTGAGTCATGAGCTGGTGACACTAATGCTGAAATCCAGCTACTGCACAGTTTTTCTGCACTAGAATCCAGAAGGGTGATCAGACAGCCCACAGCCAACACATGCACCCCTGCCCAAGTGGTGTTGATGGGACAAGGGAAGAAAAAGACACAGACAGCTCCATATTCCAATGAAGACTGGTACCTGTTCTGGCTGGTTGGCATTGGAGAGTGGAATGACCATCCAGATGACATTAAGGTTAGTGAGGGCAGCGCTAGTGGTGAAGGTACAGGGCAGGATTGCCGTCTGTCCCCGAGCAACCTGGATACTCCCTGAGCTCACTGACACCTCTAGAGGGCTCACCAGACCTGTAAAGAAAGTGACACAAAGTTCAAACATCCACCCACTTCCCTGTGTTCTTGCAATGCCACCCTTTTCATGCAGCACTGTACATGAGTGCGGAATGGCACCAGCATTGATTCAGGGGTAGCAGTCCCTTTCCAACCACCACAGGCCAAAAAGGGCGACGTCGTCCCCCAGTGCTTTGCAAAATGGAGCCATTCTCCCCAGAGCCATTGCAGAAGGCAAAGGTGAAATGACGGCCATCTTAACTGAGGACATTGTGGCTTCAGTCCCTTTAAAAATAACGGGGCCCATTTTGAAGACAGGGAAAAATCTGCAAGAGAAGCTAAGCTGTCCTACAGATAATGAGCAACATTTGAAAACCCACCTAACATCGAGAAAGTGAGCAGCTCTGAAACTGCCCAAGAAGGGAAACCAGGTACAAGGGTTTTAACAAGGAGGTAGAGAAAAGAGAGAGAGAGAGCAACAACCCTGTTAAAAGGAGACATGCAATTAGCCCTCCATTTTTTCTCCAACAAAATCCAGTATGAACAGGAAAGTTTTTGTGATTGTTTTACATTTAAAAGGGTTCAAATAATATCTGTTTTTAAATCCCAACTTCTTTCTATGTGATTATTATGGCTCCTGACGCTGAAAGAACAGATTGAAGCAAAATGACTTTCCAGCATTCATGCCGCTTACTTTTTTTGCATTTTATTCAGCCTGGATAATGCAAGTAGCCTGACCAGCCTCACTTTGACTCCCAGTCGTTTTCAGTTTCCAGCTCTCATGCCCTGGCTCAGGGATGCAATGTTTGGGTTGCAAACCATGCAGGGAGAGATTTAAATCCATACAGCCAAACTCTGTCCATATGAAAATTAACAAGAAAACGCTGCAACGATTTCTATTAAAATTAAGTTTTTTAAAGAGTTTTTTTTCCCCTCCCACAAAATCTCAATATTGGGTTGAAACCACCAACTCGCATCACTTTAAATGTCACCCAGTCCCTCTCATGTTTAACATATACATGAGGCCTCTAGGGGGCACAGTAAGGCATTACCAGCTATACATCTCCTGACTATGGATAGTCCTGTCACCTTCTGTCCTAATGAAAGGTGGTCAGAAATTTTTCAATGGAACATTTTTCTGTTCAGAGGTGCCCATGTGGGTTGAAATCAATATTCTGGGGGAAAGTGTTGATTTCTACAAAGTATCAATGGAAAACAGACAGATTTCGACACCTGCCTGGTTTCCTGCCATCTTGCCCACTCAGCCTCCTTGGCAGCCTGGCTGGTGGGCTAATGGGGAACAAGGAGCTTGGAAGTCATAGGATCCTTGGCTTTCAGTTCCTTGGCATCTCCCGCTCCCTGGTTCCCCAAATTGTCCAGTTCCTGGGGCTCCAGGCAGCTCTGGGGGTCTCAGAAATGTTTTTAAAAGGTCAGAGTGACATTTTCGAATTCCCCTTCTGCAGGAAATTTCAAAATGTTATTTGTCTGCCTGTTTCAGAATGATGTTTTTTATTTAGAATTTCAGAATTTCCTGCTGAAACATTTCGGCCAGCTCTTGTCCTACTATCAGAGAGAACTTGGAGCTGTGGGAAGAAACAGCTGGCTTAAGTTCAAGCCAGCAAGCTACTATCAGGGGATGCTGGCAGTTAGCAGAAATAGTTTGAAGAGCTAGCAGGCATGACCTCCCCTCAGTACAGGGTCTCTGCCTTCAAACCACTAAGGCAAAATGCAAACTTAGGATCCTTTTGGATTCCTGACTTGCTCAGTGATGGCCACGCAACACTAGTAGCCAAAATGCCACTAGAAGAATTTCCCAATCGGTTTGTGAACAATTCACAAAAAGAAAGAAAATGGGGATTATTCATCCAGCTCTGAATGTGAGCCTGACTTGGAATAATGACCACCCAAATGGGAAGCAAAGCAACCACCGCACTCCAACGTCTACACTGCAAAAAGGTGTGCTAACCCAGGTTAAAATAGCAGCAAAGACACGGCAACTTGGCTTTTAACTCAGACTGGCAGCGCGAGTTCAACCCGAGGCTTCCCTAAAGCCTTTAACTCAAGCTGCTAATCTGAGTTAAAAGCTGAGTTGCCATGACTCCACTACTCTTTGAACCCAAGTTAACTAACGTGCGTTAGCTAACCCAAGTTACGAATATGCCTGTTTTGGCAGTGTAGGCAAACCCTGAGTTACCAAAGCAGCCATGGAACAGGTACCGACTGTGTAGGAGGAACGGGGCTCCTTGTTATCCCTGGCATTGGTTATCCCATGCAGCTCTGCCAATGCCCCTCACTCTTGATCTGCAGCCTCTCCTACTATTCCAGTCCTGGGCTCCCACACACAGCTCTGCCAATGCCCCTCGTTCCTGCCCTGCAGCCCCCACCCCTCTGGTATTCCAGTCCCTGACTATTCTTCCAAACAACTGCAATGCTGAAGTGCAACACTCCTAGCTATTCCAGGACACTGTCAATCAGTGCGGCTAAACTGTGTGGTAGGTTTTAGAAGAGGGCACTAGGGGATAGCGGAGACCCAAGCACATTTCATTCGCCGAGGGTACACCTCTGAACCTGGATGTGCAGTATATGAATTCAATGCATGGCCCGATACCTTCCCTCCTCGCTGAGCTGCTCCACTCTCACTTTGCCACCTTGCCCCATATTTCAGGAGCTGCCATCGCCCGGAGTGTTCCAATGCTGTCAGCTGCTCTTTGGCCCTGGGTGCCCATGATGCAGGAGGCAGATAAAAGACAAAGATTCATGTTGCTAAACTAAGTGGCACCTGCAGGGCTACAGCTGGGGAAAACACACACAACAGCTTCTGACAAGCAAACTTAACAAAGGTGACAGGGGAGCGGGAGTCTGTGTGTGTGCAGAGTTATCCTGCACCAATGTAAACAGAGAGACCAGCACACACACAGCACCAGGGGGTCATTACTACAAAGTGACTCCTCTGCCAGAGAGACAGTCTAATGTAGAGCAGAAACAGCAAAGATCAAATGCTCTTTACAGGCTCCTCGTTTTAGCAAAAGTCCCTTTTATTTATATCTCAGACAAATAAAAATTATTATTATAAATATCCACACATGGAGACGCATACACCCCATCGGTAGACACGCACAGACACACCAACACAAAGATACATGCAAACACGATAATACACATGCCCCAACACAGCCAGATGCATGTGCTGACACACAAACACAGGCATGCATGCAGATGCACTCCCATTACTATAATGTGAAGGGTTACATGTTTAAATGTTTAAAAAAACAGGAGTTGCAAGTGTCTCGTTCCCACATTGACATGAACTTAGCCCATTATCTAACCAGGAGGATGTAGATTTTGCACTTAACATAAATATTAAGGTTTGGATTTTCAAAGCAACCTAAGGGAGTTAGGTGTCCCATTTGGGCAGCTAAACCCCTTAGACTCCTTCAAAAATCCCAGCCTAATATATCGAATTATACACCAGAACATAAAGCAAGAGAGAACTCAGTGAAAGCTGTGTTAAAGGTTCTCCCTTTAGTAAATGAGCATCCCCAAGCATTCAACAAGCTTAAACTGCCTGTCAGAGGCAACCACCTCTCCCCTGTAAGCAACAATCACCTGGAATCGATTCCAGGTACAGTAGCCTCTCCGAGCTTTGGACTTCAATGCCCATAGGTGCACACTGGATATTCACAAGGGTCTCCTGACTTACACTGGTGTCAGTGGAGTTAGACTGATACAAACCGGTGTAAGTGAGAGGTGAATCCAGCCCACAGCCTGTGCACAAGAGACTGCACTTTGCTTTACATTTTGGTCCTGAAGCACCGGGGTGTTTCTGTGTCACCAACTTCTAGGGGAACCAGCTGGCAGATTGATGTTTTGGTTACAAGGGGACCTTGAGAAATTACCACTCGAGTATTCTTAAGCACTTGTATTTCTAGGACCTGGTTAACAAAATAATTGTTGGCATTGGATCATTTTGATTTTATCTTTGATGGGATTCCCTCAGCTTTCCACGTGCTATCCTCAGCTACCTTCTTTATCAGTTATGGGGCCACTGTACAACATTCATGCCACATGGTTCATACTCACACCTGTGGGATCTAGCCCCACAGCTGGCCTCAGGCTCCCTGCTTGTCCTGGAGTAAGGAAGAGGCAGATGCTACTACTCTATTAGCTCCCACATGTGGATCTCTAGCCAGTACTGGGCTCAGAAACAATCAGGTGCAAATAAGGCCGGTCAGACACATGGCACCTGCACACATCTCAGAGGATGTAGTAGAGCGTGTCTTGAAGAGCCCTGGCAGATACTCCCACCAGGACCTGCAACTGGCTGGAACAGGGTGAGGTGCAGGCAAAGTGATCTCTGAGTAAGCTGCAATCACGGTCTGTTTATTGGAACCTTTTGCGGAGTACAAAAATGCAGCAGTTCAATGAATATCTATAATGTTTGCTAGGGAGGGGAAGAGAGAAGTTGAGCTAAAGTTTCTATGTGTTTGTAGTGCAGCCCATAATCACCTTTCACCATCAATTATAGAGCTAACCCAAGTTCACTAACGTGGGTTAGCTAACCCAAGTTAAGAATATCCTTGTTTTTGCAGTGTAGACACACCCTGAGTTATCAAAGCAGACAATGAACAGACACCTGCTCTGGAGAAGGGATGGGACTCCTTGTTATCCTTGGCAATGGTTATCCCACAAAGCTCAGCCAGTGTTCCTCACTCCTGCCCTGCAGCCCCTCTGCTATTCCAGTCCTGGGCTCCCCACACAGCTCTGCCAATGCCCCTCGCTCCTGCCCTGCAGCCCCCCTGCTATTCCAGTCCTGGGCTCCCCACACAGCTCTGCCACTGCCCCTCACTCCTGCCCTGCAGCCCCCCTGCTATTCCAGTCCTGGGCTCCCCACACAGCGCTGCCTGTGCCCCTCATTAAGTATTCATATTTCTGGGACCTTGTACTTCTAGGACCTTGTTACTCTGGCATTGCCTCAATGTTCAATACCAAACCAGGGATGTGAAATAGTGTCAGAGAAGTGCTCCTGTGCCTCCATCAGTAGGGAAAGGAGGATGGATAGGAAAGGAAGGAAGTAACAGAGAAACTGAATCAGTCCAACACCACCACCTCTACCTAAAGCAGAGATAGTGGGAGCAATGCTTCAAGCTCTACCTGGCAGCGTCTGGAGCAGTGGAAAAGCCCCAGAAAAGGTGCGGAAGACACCTTCAAGGCATGGAACACTTTTGGTTTCACCAGGAATGAGGGCCCAGAGAACACATACAAAGTGTGTTCAGAAAATTCTGTAACCCATGTAGAAATGTGGTGCTCAAGTGGTATAAATTCTGGGATCCTAGCCAGAGGGAGAAACGACAGAACTGTCTTTTACTGAGATTAAAGTAAAAACAAGTCGCTGTGAGTTTGACCCCACGGTAGGTGAAATGACCTGGATAAAACTGTCTTCAGTGCTGAAAAAGAGAGATTAAAAGAGAATGCTTCTATTGCTCCAGAGGCATGGTCTCACCACGCTATCCACCCCAGGTGAGCTGACTAGCAAGCGGATATGGTGCCAGAGTAACAGTAGGTCCCTCTCCAAGAACGGGAGAATCACATGCATAGGAGAGAGTGATATATGCAACGAGCACTTTGGCTGCAGGACCTGCTAGCACAGCATCCACTTAAGAAGCCACTAGAGGAGACTCGCAGTTCCAAGTACTAATGACATTGATACAGAAAGGACGGCCAAGACACAAGAGGGATGTTGTCCCTGCCGCTAATCCCTTCTGGCCTATGAAGGAGCAACTGCACTGCCATGCAGCAATCCAGTTGGTAGGGGGAAAGATAGCCGTTCCTGAGTGCCAGAGAAATAAAGTGTTTCCACTCTCTGAGGATCACCAAGGCCAGAGAGCAAGGATGGCTAGCACACTCAGGAATCGTGAGAGGCTAGCAGAAGGCTGGTTGGCATGTGCCCAGAACAGTTACAGCATCCAAAAGAACTGCTTGCAGCCACACGACAGCTCAGACTTGCCATGGAAGAGGCTGGGCACTGATTGGACAGAATATTGATCTTGCCTGTTCTCATTGGTGGTGTGTAGACTGCCAGCTCAGTGATGGCCAAACTAAAAGCAGTACTTGCCCAGGATGGCATCCCGCGGCAGCTCCTGAGTGACCACAGCCCCTTTGTGAGTCCAGGGTGGTGAGGAAGTGCAATGGAGTGGGGGTTGGATCCAATGTATGACTAGTCCAGCATATCCCAGTCCAGTGGGGTGACTGAATGGGGACCACAGCCTGTGAAGTCATTGCTCCGCAAGGCAGGGGAGTCGGGGACCAGGCCTACATTTGGTCATGATGGAACACGCCAGTGACCGGCACATCATACTCACAGGCACAGACACAAATGGGAAGGCTGCCCAGGGGCAGACTTCCAGTGGAGACAATCACTGAGACCTGGGATCGCTAGTAAGATGAGAGAAGGCCCAGGGCACACAAACACGGTTCTGAGAGTGTATGGCACCCGCTTACACCACATTTGATCCATTATCAGGGGCACACAGCGTAGGCAGGTGCCATAGGGAACCCTGTCAGGAAGTCTGCTGACCCAACTGGGTACACCCAAGAAAAGCATCTATCTGTCAGTCTTACCCATCGCATTTGGAGGGCTCCAATCCCTGTAGCATCTGGGCATGTGTACCTAAGCGCCAGGCACACTGCTGACCCAGCTCCTTCCCCACTCCCACCCAAATCCCTCCTGTATCCCCACTCGCAGCTGAGAATTCGCTGATGACAGTTCATCACCCGGGTCTACAAACCAGGGCAGAAATAAGCCAGGTTGGCTTCACCCGCTTTGCTCTTGGAGAAACTTGTGATTGAGTCACACATGACAAGCTCACACTGGGATCTGGGAATCAAGAACCCAATACAGGTTTGTCCATCCCCACTTCCTGAACAGGGATGCTGTCCTGTATCAAGGCCCCAGCTCCATTCTTTCTGGCTCCAGCAATGCTGTAGCTAACCATACCGTCAATGATGGACAGGAAGGCATAGACTCCAGCTCCCTCTCCATTGACTGTGCTGGCTCTGCAGGGCTAACGGGAGTAAAGAGCAGGAAAAACTTAATACTGATCCCAGAAATGCAAGATCTCAGTGACATGTGTGTTAAAAATTTATATAGCTCTTAACAGACTAAATCTTCATTCAATGTTTTCCCCCCATTCCGTTAAACACAGGTAAAAACCAGAGTTAACTTGTAAGCACCTTCATACCTAGAGAAATGGTCAGAAATCCATCCCTTTGGCACATAGCCAATTGAACAAACAGACTCATCCGTCCCAGCAGGAGGAGCCATACACCCCATTGAATAAACACCTTCTCCCGCAGGGAGCATCCCCCATCCCATTCAATAAGAAGGTAGGACAATTAACACACTAATTCACATAGAGCAATCAGCTGTTTTGGGGTCTTGAGCCCTGGCCCGTGGCATGCCTTGCTGATTGCTCTGCCGGCTGATCAGAGAAATCTATTACCTGCACATCTATGCTGATCCCATCTGACCCTTTTCATTTATAGCCCACATCTGGACTAGACAGACAGACATCAGAGGAACTTGCTGATGAAAAACCCTTGCTGACCCACCCTGCCCTGTACTCAGCTGCTGGCCTGGTGAACAGTGATAAGCCAGCATTCCTGCCTTCTCCCCGCCATAGAAGTAAGTTTCTCCCCCACTGCTGGGAGGAGGCCTGGAACCACGATTCCGTGGAGTGTATCTCCTTTCTCCTGCAGCGGACATAAGGGACGGGAACCAGAGTTTAAGGCAAGAAGAAAAAAGGTGAGATTTTGCCAGATGGCTTTCTTTCCATCCCAGTTCCTCCCCACAGCAATTGTACTTGCTGAATGATCTTACCTGACTTGAAAAAAATCCTAATAAAAGCTTCTGACTAGGGACAAAAGGAGGTGAATATTTTTGTCTTATTTTCAGCAATATGCGGACTAGAAATGGGTTCCAGACATGACATCATGTTCCTTGTTTTTCAGCGCTCTCCAACCAACCTCATGAACCTCCATCCTCTCTCTCTTCTCCCCTCCCCACTCTATAGCACTGGCTTCCTTTCTGCCTCTCCATGCAATCTGACTACGGCTGCCACAAGAGCCTTCTCCTTTGCAGCACATGCCCCCTGGAGCAGGTCTCCTTGTGTCTCTCCAGTTAGGATGCTCTTTGTATGCAAACTGGTGAAACAAATAAAGTTGCATTGTATTATCTAGCGAGATTACAAAAATAGGAAGGGACATTGACAGGAATAAAAATAGCAGCTACAATGACATTAGCTAGGATAAAACTAATCAATCTCCATGCTCTGGGGCATACGTTAATCCCCTCTCCATGGTATAGTGTTGCACAATTAGGTACATTATGGGAGGTTTAACGCTTCCTTCTGATACATGCTGCATTGGCCGATGTCAGAGACTGCTCTGTTCTGATCTGACAGTCCTTGAATTCCCAGAGCTTGCATCTGGCTGCAGAGAAATTTGGTAGCAGCTGTACTGATGGGTTAGGGGGGTTCTTTATTGTGTTTGCTGAGCAAGGGCATAGGGAGCCCCTGTGGGATCAGGAACCCGTTCGAGTAATAATATATGGAGATATACCTATCTCATAGAGCTGGAAGGGACCCTGAAAGGTCATTGTGTCCAACCCCCTGCTTTCACTAGCAGTACCAAGTACTGATTTTGCCCCAGATCCCTAAGTGGCCCCCTCAAGGATTGAACTCACAACCCTGGGTTTAGCAGGCCAATGCTCAAACCCCTGAGCTATCCCTCCCCCCTCAATAGTTTGCTCAATAGTTTGCTTCTTCTGCTCCCTGGGGAGACAACAAGGCCCGTGATCCCAGTGTGTCAACCTTCGAGGTCACTGTTTCATCCCCTCCCCTAGCAGGGTGAAATAGTGACAGGGGAAAGAGGCACACAAGGAAGCCTACCTCAGTAAGTGATCCCCTTGGCTCTGTGAAGAGGACACGACTGGCACTTAGATGGGAGGCCTCGCTCCCAGGAAATGTCTAGCTGCTGCAGGAAGTACTGCTGGTGCTTCAGTAGGGGGCGCTCTTCCCTCCTGGGCTAGCACTGAACAACTGCCCCAGTATGGTGACAGGGAGGCACCATTGCTGGAGGCGAAGTCTCCTGAATCACAAGTCAAGCCAAGGCCTTTCTACATGTATCTGTTAAAGACCTCATTGCATTTCATACATAAGGGTGTCATCCTTGTGACCCCAAGCTCAGCTTGGGAAAATACAGGCTGCCTACCTAGATCTCCCCTGCAGTTTTAATTGCCTTCATGCACTGTCCTTAATGTTGTACCGTGTGGCAACAGCTACCATTCACCCCAGACCATGCCTTTTCTTTGTATCTAAATGTCATCTGCCTCTACAGAGGAGCTGCAGGACATAGGAGTTTTGTTTCAGTTAGTGACACCTTTCCCTATTCCCAGTAGTGCACCAAAACAAGAGGCAATGACAGTCTGACTCCCAGCACTCTGGTGTGCAAAGGCACGGCCAGTGGGTGACTGGCCTAGAGGGGTGTCTGGGTGGGGTAGAGATATGGCTATAGGGAGCCAGGATAGCTGTCATGGATGGGAGTTGCAGAGCAGTCTACATGTCTATATCTCCTTCCAAGTGCCCATAGAGGTGTGGGGAGCACCCCAGGGGGAGATCAAAGGACTAGCTGGATCCACGGACAGACCTCTCAATTGCTCTCCAGCTTCAGCTTTCATTTTAAACAATGACGTTATGGTGGTGAAGGAAACCTTGAAAATGTGAAAAGAGTGTAACCAATGCAGAGATGTCTGCCTGAGTTTGCAGAGAGCCTGAAACAGTAGCTCTGAAGTGGGAACAGCCCCTATTCATTTCAGTTGGTGCTGACTCAGGTGCTAAAGGCCACTATTGTTAACTATTTCACTGCTTTTCACAGCATATTAGAGAGGAGGGAATATGTCATTAGAAAGATGTATATCAGTGTTTCCTGAAGTGGGGAGGGCCATGAAGGACTAGCCTGGGGGTGCAGCAGAATGGAAGCTGTATATATTAAGATGTGGAGCCCTAACAGCACAAGGTGGGAAGCGGCAGCAGTGTAATTGGTTTAATTTTTCTGAAGGGGGACTCTGTTCTCAAAAGTTTGGGAAACCCTGGTTTGGATAGACATCATCCCTGTGAACATCTCCAACAGGTAGACCTCATCCCACACAGCTAGCCTTGCCCCTTTGCAGATACAGTCCAGGACACAGTGCATCAAGTATCCTGAGATTCTCCTACACGAGACCTGTGTAGGAATGCAGGACATTCTTACACAGTACAGGAGCCTAATTCATGCTCCACTTGGAATCTGAAGATAGAGATGCTGCCACTTCGTTTCCCGCCCCCCCCCAATTTCCCTGTTAAAATTCTCTTGACAAAGCCAAGTCAGCAGAGATGCACACCGCGCTGTGGATTGGTGCCAAGTGCAGTCGGCAGCATGTGCCATTGCTGACACAGCAGAGCAGCACCTCCAGGGGGCGGGGGGTGGGGGGAAAGGGAAGAAATCCACCAGTATCTCTGCAGTAGAACACATCCGCTCCCGGGATCAGGGAAGAGCGGTCGGAGTTAGGAACAGGGAATTGAAACAGGTCAGTGAGGCTCTGCCTCGGCGCTTGTTTCTATTTGCTGTTTGCCAAGCCATGAAAAATACATTAATGGCCCAGCAGCCTTGTAAATGATTTATGGTCAAAAGAATAAATTTCTTCCTCCTCCCCTGAAAAGGCGACATGATGATAAACTGCTTAATAAGGGAAAACAACGCAAAGCTCAAACCTGATCAATAATATATCAGGGTGGGAAGGAAAGGGGCCAGCAGGCACAAGGAACAGGCACTGGGGGAGGGGCGGTTCACAGCTTTGGGGGTGGGGGTGGGGGAATAGAATACATGGCCCGGGGTATCATGCATATTGGGGCAAGGCACACTGGGGCAGATGGGTAGGAAAGCAGGCGGGAGGGAGGACTGGATCATCAGCAATTTTTAACACTGCTAGAAAATGCACCAAAGATCGGGCACCACAGAGTTTGAATGTATTGCTCCAACCTCACTCCCATCCCCAACACCGACACACACCTTTCTGAAAGGCAGAGATTGGATCCTCGCCTCTCATTGCTGGAATCTTTAATGCTGCAGAGGCCCCAAAAAGCCTGCAGAAACAGAGACCTTGGGACTAGACACAGCTTCAGGGAAGTCCCCCTGCTGCTCCCAAAATAAAAATGCTTTCATCTCCTGCACCTTCTGCTGTCCCTGGGGATTCACAGAGACTGGAGCAGGGTGTCACTGCCTTTTAAACCAGCCTGTCGCAATGAATCTGTAGTTCACCTTGAACACAAATGCTCGGGACCTAGGACTGAATTATTCGTGTCCAAAGCAGAGAGATCTCTCCCTCGCCCTGCCAAGAATCCAAGGGGGAGGGAAAGGGAGAGTCACTCTTTTTCTGACGGGAGTAGAGACGGCAGCACACGGCCTGGAACGATCCAGCCCTGATTAAACACAAGTTGTGTATGATGCGCACACGCACTCCCCCAGACATATGTAAAAGAGAGATGCCCCCACTTTTCCAAATCTCAAAACAATCCAGCACCTAGACACCAAGGTGGCCCCCAAGGGGATCTGCAGCAGGCCTCAGGTGGTGCTGCTCTGTGCCAGGGACAATCTGCCAGACCTGGCAGCAAAGCCCAGGCTGTGTTTGTGCTGATGCAGATGCATGTTGCAGAAATAACGAGGTAACAAGCCAATGGAAACACACACCATTTGCGCGCCCTGATGGTGATGTATTCTCTCACACACGGGCCCACAGACTGCATGCAGTGGGGTGCGGGTCTGTGTATAGACAGTACGACAGTTAACATTAATGGAAGGCTTGGTTTGAGAAATCAAGCTCTTTGGAGTCGGGACATTCCCCAGACACAGCTTCCTTTAGCTGAAGTGGTAGATGGAGGCCAATGTTTCTGGAGCTGTGGAGCCAGGGGCCACTCTCGGCTCTACAGCTGCACGCTGTTTTAATGAGGAGAGGTGGTGGCCTTTCCAGAGTTACAGTGGGAACCATAGTCCTGCTAGAAGGTGGATTTGGGTCCCCTTTATAATGCCAAAAAAGGAAATACCGTCATGCTTTCAGATTTTTAGGGTTAAGTTTATTTGATAACTAAGAGGCTGATACCCCACCTACACAGGGGCCGTGCCACTCCAGCCTAGGGGTCTGGCACCCCACTAATGGCCATGTCACCCCAGCCTAGGGGTCTGGCACCCCCTCCCCCCTGCCAAGGGGCTGTGCTATGTCAACCTGGGGGTCTGGCACTCACCACAGGAGCTGTGCCACCAGGACCACTACCCATATAAGCCATGACTCCATGGCCTACAGGTGTAGTGTTCCCACCTCCACAGGGATCACGCTGCTTATAATGCACCACTCTAAAGGATCTCCTTCAAAGTTAGGGAGCTGGGCCAACTCTCTTCAAAGTTAGTGGGGATCTTTCCATTTATTTCAATGGCAGTTGGATCAGGCCCTTAATACACACCTTAGCAGACTCTCAGGCCTCCCTCAACCTCCAACTAATGATAATAATAAAAATGCCAAGCTCTCTCCCTCTTCCCACTCTTTGCCCCAGTTCAATGGCCCCTATTCGAAACTCCCTTTTCCTGTAGCATTCTGGAGCCCTGTGCGACAGGAAATACCTTGTCTTGCTCTTCTGCAAAGATCCTGAGCTCAGACTGTAAGATCAGAAGAGATCATTGTGATCTGATCCCCTGCACAAGCCGCAGAACCTCACCCACCCACTCCTGTAACAGACCCATAACCTCTGGCTGAGTCTGAAGTCCTCAAATCATGGTTTAGAGACTTCAAGTTACAGATAATCCACCATTTGCACTAGTTTAAACCCACAAGTGACCCATGTCCCATGCTGCAGAGCAAGGTGAACTCCCCGCTTCCCCCAGGGTCTCTGCCAATCTGATGTGGAGGGAACTTTCTTCCCAGCCCCAAATATAGCAATAATAAAATAATATAATATATGGAGATATACCTATATCATAGAACTGGAAGGGACCCTGAAAGGTCATTGAGTCCAGCCCCTGCAAGGTCATAGAGTCCAGCCCCTACCTTCACTAGCAGGACCAAGTACTGATTTTACTGCAGATCCCTAAGTGGCACCCTCAAGGATTGAACTCTCAACCCTGAGTTTAGTAGGCCAATGCTCAAACCACTGAGCTATCCCTCCCCCCAATCAGATCTACCCTATGAGTTTAGGTCGACTTTAGCAGCATTAAATCGAATTAAGCCTGGACACGTTCACATGACAAAGCCCTTTCTTTCAACTTAAAGAGTCCTTTAAACCGGTTTCTTTACCCCACCTCCGACGAGGGGATTAGCGATAAAATCGGCCTTAGCGGGTCGGAATTGGGGTAGTGTGGACGGAATTCGACGTTATTGGCCTCCGGGAGCTATCCCACAGTGCTTCATTGTGACCACTCTGGACAGCACTCTCAACTCAGATGCACTGACCAGGTAGACAGGAAAAGGCCCGCGAACGTTTGAATTTCATTTCCTGTTTGCTCAGTGCGGAGAGCACAGGTGACCACGCAGAGCTCATCAGCACAGGTAACCGTGATGGAGTCCCAGGATCGCAAAAGAGCTCCATCATGGACCGAACGGGAGGTACAGGATCTGCTCACCATATGGGGAGATGAATCAGTGCTAGCTGAACTCTGAAGCAGTAAACGAAATGGCAAAATATTATAAAAGGTTTCCAAGGCCATGAAGGACAGAGGCCATAACAGGGACGCACAGCAGTGCCACGTGAAAATTAAGGAGCTACGGCAAGCCTACCACAAAGCCAGAGAAGCAAACGGAAGGTCCGGGGCAGAGCCGCAAACTTGCCGCTTCTACGCGGAGCTGCATGCCATTCTAGGGAGTGCAGCCACCACTACCCCAACCGTGTGCTATGACTCCCTCACTGGAAAAACATACAGGGAAGTGGGTTCGGGGTACGAGGAAGATGAGGATGGAGGTAATGTAGATAGCTCACAGCAGCAAGGAAGCGGAAAAAACGGTTTCCCCAACAGCCAGGATATGTTTATCACCCTGGACCTGGAACCAGTAACCCCCGAACTCACCCAAGGCATGCTTCCAGACCCTGAGGGCACACAGGGGACCTCTGGTGAGTGTATCTTTGTAAATATTACACATGGTTTAAAAGCAAGCGTGTTTAATGATTAATGATTAATTTGCCCTGGCAATCGCGGCCAGTACAGCTACTGGAAAAGTCTGTTAACGTGTATGGGGATGGAGCGGAAATCCTCCAGGGACATCTCCAGAAAGCTCTCCTTCATGTACTCCCAAAGCCTTTGCAAAAGGTTTCTGGGGAGGGCTGCCTTATCCCGTCCGCCATGGTAGGACACTTTACCATGCCAGGCCAGTAGCATGTAGTCTGGAATCATTGCATAACAAAGCATGGCAGCGTATGGTCCCGGTGTTTGCTGGCATGCAGACAACATCCATTCCTTATCGCTCTTTGTTATCCTCAGGAGAGTGATATCATTCACGGTCACCTGGTTGAAATGGGGCGATTTTATTAAGGGGACATTCAGAGGTGCCCGTTCCTGCTCTGCTGAACAGAAATGTTCCCCACTGTTAGCTACACGGTGGGGGGGAGGGGTGAAGTGATCATCCCAGAGAATTGGGTGTGGGAGGGGAGGGGGGTTAGTTGGGTTTGTGCTGCATGTTAACCCGGAAACCGCAGTCCCTCCTTTTACATTGCAAACCCATTTTAAATGGCCAACCCAATTCATGCTTGATATGAGAAATGAGGGCGCTGCTATTTGAAACCATTCCCACATGTTAAGAAGGTTAAAAAAGCCAAAAGACTGTGGCTTACCATGGCTGCCTGCAAGCCGAAATCTGTTGCCTGGCACTGCGTGAGTGATCTCTCACACCAAACCGGCAGGCCCTCACTATAAGAGGAAAAATGCAACCTTGTAACGAAAGCACATGTGCTGTGTAATGTGAACAGCAAAATTTAACGTGAAAGAGTGTATCCATTGTTCTCTAAAATGTGTCTTTTTTAACCACCTCTCCCTTCTCCTCCACCAGCTGCAAATGTTTCTCCTTCACAGAGGCTAGTGAAGATTAGAAAGAGAAAACGGAGGACGCAGGAAGATATGTTCACGGAGCTCCAGATGTCCTCCCATGCTTACAGAGCACAGCAGAATGCGTGGAGGCAATCAATGTCAGACTACAGAAAAGCACAATATGAACGAGAGGAGAGGTGGTGGGCTGAATCGCGGGCTGAAGAGAGCAAGTGGAGGGCTGAAGATGATAGGTGGGATCAGCTTGCAGACAGAAGGCAAGAGTCGATGCTCCGGCTGCTGGAGCATCAAACTGATATGCTCCAGCGTATGGCTGAGCTGCAGGAAAGGCAGCAGGAGCAGAGACCGCCACTACAGTCCCTGTGTAACCAACAGCCCTCCTCCCCAAGTTCCATAGCCTCCTCACCAAGACGCCCAAGAACACGGTGTGGGGGCCTCCGGCCACCCAGTCACTCCACCCCAGATGATTGCCCGAGCATCAGAAGGCTGCCCTTCAATAAGAGTTAAAGTTTTAAACTGCAGTGTGTCCTTTTCCTTCCCTCCTCCCCCACCCATCCCGGGCTACCTGGGCAATTATCCCCCTAGTTGTGTGATGAATTAATAAAGAATGCATGAATGTGAAGTAACAATGATTTATTGCTTCTGCAAGCGGTGCTCGAAGTGGGGAGGGGAGGTTGGAGTGGTTAGTTTACAGGGAAGTAGAGTGAACCGGGTGGGAGGGGTGGAGGGTTCATCAAGGAGAAACAAACAGAAGTTTCACACCATAGCCTGGCCAGTCACAAAACTTGTTTTCAAAGCTTCTCTGATGCGCACCGCGCCCTGCTGTGCTCCTCTAACCGCCCTGGTGTCTGGCTGCGCGTAATCAGCGGCCAGGCGATTTGCCTCAACCTCCCACCCCACCATAAATGTCTCCCCCTTACTCTCACAGATATTGTGGAGCGCACAGCAAGCAGCAATAACAATGGGGATATTCTTTTCGCTGAGGTCTGAGCGAGTCAGTAAGCTGCGCCAGTGCGCTTTTAAATGTCCAAATGCACATTCCACCACCATTCGGCACTTGCTCAGCCTGTAGTTGAACAGGTCCTGACTCCTGTCCAGGCTGCCTGTGTACGGCTTCATAAGCCATGGCATTAAGGGGTAGGCTGGGTCCCCAAGGAGCACGATAGGCATTTCAACATCCCCAACGGTTACTTTCTGGTCCGGGAAGAAAGTCCCTTCCTCCAGCTTTCGAAACAGAGCAGAGTGCCTGAAGACGCGAGCATCATGTACCTTTCCCGGCCATCCCATGTTGATGTTGGTGAAACGTCCCTTGTGATCCACCAGTGCTTGCAGCAGCATTGAAAAATACCCCTTGCGGTTTATGTACTCGGTGGCTTGGTGCTCCGGTACCAAGATAGGGATATGGGTTCCGTCTATGGCCCCACCACAGTTTGGGAATGCCATTGCAGCAAAGCCATCCACTATGGCCTGCACGTTTCCCAGAGTCACTACCCTTGATATCACCAGGTCTTTCATTGCCCTGGCAACTTGGATCACAGCAGCCCCCACAGTAGATTTGCCCACTCCAAATTGATTCCCGACTGACAGGTAGCTGTCTGGCATTGCAAGCTTCCACAGGGCTATCGCCACTCGCTTCTCAACTGTGAGGGCTGCTCTCATCCTGGTATTCTGGTGCTTCAGGGCAGGGGAAAGCAAGTCACAAAGTTCCATGAAAGTGCCATTACGCATGCGAAAGTTTCGCAGCCACTGGGAATCGTCCCACACCTGCAGCACGATGCGGTCCCACCAGTCTGTGCTTGTTTCCTGGGCCCAGAATCGGCGTTCCACAGCATGAACCTGCCCCAGTAACACCATGATTTCCACATTGCTGGGGCCTGTGCCTTGTGAGAGGTCTATGTCCACGTCAATTTCCTCATCACTCTCGTCGCCGCGCTGCAATCGCCTCCTCGGCTGGTCCTGGTTTTGCTTTGGCATGTCCTGGCTCTGCATATACTCCAGGACAATGGCCAGCTTAAGATGTAAAAAATAGATTTGTTCTGTATTCATTAGCTTCCCTCTCCCTCCATGAAATCAATGGCCTGCTAAACCCAGGGTTTTGAGTTCAATCTTTGGGGGGGGCCATTCTGCGTGACAGTTGTTTGTGTTTCTCGCTGATGCACAGCCACCTTTCTTGATTTTAATTCCCTGTACCTGTACGCCATGTCGTCACTCGCCCCTCCCTCTCTCCCTCCCTCCTTCCCCTGGTCCGTCAGATACTAGTTTCGCGCCTTTTTTCAGACCAGGCACCATTGCTAGCACTGGGATCATGGAGCCCGCTCAGATCACCACGGCAATTATGAGCACTATGAACACCACGCGCAGCTGACGGTGCAGCATGACTGATAGCCAGTGCAGTACGATGACAATGGATACCAGTCGTAATATACCATCTTCTACCAAAAGGCAAGGGGCTGGTGCAATGCAGCCCTACGGCTGCCAGCTACCAGTCATGCTGCACCATCTACCGCCAAAAGGCAGTTAGCAGCTGCTGCTGTGTAGCAATGCAGTACCACGTCTGCCAGCACCCAGATGACATATGGTGACGGTGAGCTGATCTGAGCGGGCTCCATGCTTGCTGTGGTATGTTGTCTGCACAGGTAACCCAGGTAAAAAGGCACGAATCTATTGTCTGCCGGTGCTCTGACGGACGGGGAGTGGCCTGACGACATGTACCCAGAACCCCCCGCGACACTGTTTTGCATCATTCAGGCATTGGGATCTCAACCCAGAATTCCAATGGGCGGCGGAGACTGCGGGAACTGTGGGATAGCTTCCCATAGTGCAATGCTCCGGAAGTCGACGCTAGCCTCGGTACTGTGGACGTGGTCCGCCGACTAGAGCACTTAGAGCATTTTATGTGGGGACACACACAATCGGCTGTATACAACCGATTTCTATAAAACCGGCTTCTATAAATTCGACCTAATTTCGTAGTGTAGACATACCCTTAGGCATGTGGGCAGGATCCACCAGCCAGACACCTGGGAAAGAATTATCTGTAGTAACTCAGAGCCCTCCCCGTCTAGTGTCCCATCTCCAGTCACTGGGGATATTTGCTGCTAACAGTCAAAGACCAGCAACATGTCAGTGTAGTCAATCTCATCATACCAGCCCCTCCATAAATGGGATCATGCTCAGTCTTGAAGCCAGTTAGGATTTTTGTCCCCACTGCTCCCCTTGGTAGACTGTTCCATAACTTCATTCCTCAAATGGTTAGAAATCTTCCTCTAATTTCAAGCCTAAACTTGTTGATGGCCAGTTTATATCCATTTGTTCTTGTGTTATCATTGGTGCTTAACGCAAATAACTCCTCTCCCTTCCAGGTATTTATCCCTCTGATGTATTTATGGAGAGCAATCATATTTCCCCTCAGCCTTCGTTTGGTTAGACTAAACAAGCCAAGCTCTTTGAGTCTCCTCTCATAAGGCAGGTTTTCCATTCCTCTGATCATCCTAGTAGCCCTTCTCTGCACCTGTTCCAGCTTTAATTCATCTTTCTTAAACATGGGAGACCAGAATTACACACAGTATTCCAGATAAGGTCTCACCAGTGCCTTTTATAATGGTACTAACACTTCCCTGTCTCTACTAGAAATACCTTGCCTGATACAACCTAGGATTGCATTAGCCTTTTTCATGGCCACATCATATTGGTGGCTCATAGTGATCCTGTGATCAACCAATAAACCCAGGTCTTTCTCCTTCTCTGTGACTTCCAACTGACACATCCCCAGTTTATAGCAAAAATTCTTATTAGTCCCTAAATGCATAACTTTGCACTATTAAATTTCATTCCATTTCTATTACTTCAGTTTACAAGGTCGTCCAGATCTTCTTTTATGATAGTCCTGGCAATACCTCCCAACTTTGTGTCATCCACAAACTTTATTAGCACAATCCCACTATTTGTGTCAAGGTCAGTAATAAAAAGGGTAAATAAGATTGGTCTCAAGTCCGATCCCTGAGGAATTTCACTAGTAACCTCCCTCCAGCCTGAACATTCACTTTTCAGTGTCACCCGTTGTAGTCTCCCCTTTAGCCAGCTCTTCATCCACTTTTCAATTCTCATCTTAAACCCCATCCTCTCCAATTTAACTAACAATTTCCCAAGTGGAACTATCAAATGCCTTTCTGAAATCCAGATAGAATAGATTTACTGCATTTCTCTTTGTTTAAAAAACCAGTTATCTTCTCAAAGAAGGAGATCAGGCTGGTCTCGTACGATCTACCTTTTGTAAAACCATCTTGTATTTTATCCCAATTACCATGTACCTCTATGTTCTTAACTACTTTCTCTTTCAAAATTTGTTCCAAGACCTTGCATACAATTCAAGTCAAACTAACACACCTGTAGTTTCCCAGATCATTTTTTCCCCCTTTCTTAAAAATAGGAACTATATTAGCAATTCTCCAGTCATAGGATACAACCCCCAAGTTTACAGATTCCTTAAAAGTCCTTGCTATTGGGCTTCAATTTCTAACTCCATAGCCTCATTGCCGTTAGCCACCCTGCCACTACCCCTCAGCTCTTCATTAGCCTCATTAAAAACGGAGGCAAAGTATTTGTTTAGGTGTTGGGTCAGGCCTACATTATCTTTAATTGCCATCCCATCCTCAGTGCTTAGCAGTCCAACTTCTATCCTTGTTTTCTTTTTATTTGTATGGCTACAGAACCTTTAAGGTCCAACTCTGCTTGGCTTTTGGCAGTTCTCACTTTATCCCTATACTTTCTGATCTCCAAGAGGTAGTTTTCCTTACTGATCCATCCCATCTTCCATTTCTTGTAGGGTTTCTGCTTGCTCTTAATCATCTGTTTGAGATGCTTGCTCATCCAGCTCCCACAGCAATTGGAGCATCTTATTGCACAGCAATTCAGAAAGGAGTCCTGTTTCACTTAATCTGCACCTTACACGATGGTCTTATTGCCTACACAGGACCCCATGCCGCCAGGTACTTAAGCACATGGCTAACATTCTGTGCTGTGAGTAGTCCCATTGAAGGCAACCAGGGCCGGCTCTAGGGTTTTTGCCGCCCCAAGCAAAACATTTGCCACCCCAAGCTCCGAGAGCGCAACTGCCCAAGCACAAAAAAAAAAAAAAAAAGAATGGCCAGAATGCCACCCCTGGAATTGTGCTGCCCCAAGCACGTGCTTGCTTTGCTGGTGCCTAGAGCCGGTCCTGAAGGCAACAAAGTCAATGGGACTATTTCTCATGTGAAAAGTTAAAGTATGTGCTTTAGCTTGCTCAGTTGGGGTGTAAGAGTCTGACTCTGCTCCCATACATTTCAATTACGAAACTCCCATTGATTTGAATGGTCAGGATGGAGCCCTAAGTGAGCAGCACATGTGTGCATGGCACAGCCTTCCGTCCTTTTGCTGAAAAACTGTTAATGCTGTTAAAAAATGATTGTGCAATCACAAAGAGCAGTTTTCAAAGGGTCCTAATGCAACCAAACCAAAACCAGTTTTCACTAGGATACTCAAAGGCAAGACTTTTCGGTAAGCAATGTAAACATATTATATGATTCCTCTTTTTATTGCCAGCTCATTTGGATCTAACACTGTCCAAAAGAATCCAAAAGTGCACTCAACCACTTTTGCTGAAATTTTAAAACCCTCCCACAAAACTTACAATTAAAAAAATTTAAAACCTTAAAATTAAACCTTAAATTAAAAATAAATAAATAAATAAGTCCCCATCAGCCAGACTAGACCTGGAGCATATCAATTCAGTAAAGGGATGTTTCAGGAGATTCTGAGTAGGGCTGGTTGAAAAATTTTTCAACAAAACAGTTTTCCATTGGAAACACAGTTTCACTGAAATCAAAATGTTTTGCAGGAACACGTTCACTTTGATGAAATTTTTGATAGGAAAAAGTCAAAATGAATCATTTTGATGTTCATTAATTATGATCATGTCAAGACATCTTGTTTTGAGAAGGTAAAAACATTTAGTTTGGACTTTAATGTTTTGATTAATTTCTTTTAGACTTTATAACAAATATTGTTAATATATTATGCAATTATATTTAATATTTTATGTTGTATTATGTTTTGAAATGATCAAAACATGTTTATGTTATTGAAACAAAATGTTTCGATGGTTCTGAACATATTTTTTTCAGAATTTGTGTTCTGTGGGAAATTTCAATATTTTACTTTTTTGTACCAATTTGGAATGAAACATTTTTTTTGAAATGCTAGAATTTCCAACAGAACAGACACTGCCATTTCTGACCTTATCTGGTTATGAGAGACTCAAAAGTGGAGCTTAGATTAGAATGGAAACATTTAGGTAAACTTAACTGCGGACGTTGCTAGTGCTCCAACTAGAATATACATGCACACATCCACAAACAAGCAATAGAAATATATGTCTTTTTATACACTGTTCTCTTTCAGCTAGATGACAGTTTCTCCTCACATTCTGTTCCTTCAGCAAGATAGAAAGTAGGGAAGATTAAGATTCCCTACTTAAAAGTCCAGATGGGCCTTTCTTGATCATATATTAAGATCCCTATTCCCTGTTGCCCTGTATTTTGTGTAAGTGTTTACACCACTGCAAAGTTAATGCAAAGTGCACGTAAAACACCTCCAGATCACAATAGTCGTGTTTTACACCCAATTTGCACTGGTGTAAATGACAACACAAGTCGTAGGGCAAACTGAATTCCAAGAGTCTTAGGCCATAACTGTCAAAAGAGACAGCTGATTTGGGGTGTCTGTTTTGGGTTGCCTAACCCAAAGCACCTTGGGCTTGGTTTTCAGAGATGCTGAGCACCCCCAACTCCAACTGACCTGTAGGTGCTCAGCATCTCTGAAAACCCAGCCCAAGTTGGGCGCCCTAAGTCAGTAGCCATTTTTGAAAAATGTAACCTATATAGAGTTTCCCCTGAAGATCACAAAACCCTTTCTTAAGGTGGGTATCAGCTATGCATCAGTGTTCCAACTTGCAGAGGGAGAAAATTGAGGCAGAGACCATATGTCTTTTTTAACATCACACAGCAGATGAGCCACTAGCAGAGAGGGGAATAGAACCCACTCGCTCGAATGCCAGTCTCATGGCCCATCTACTCACCACCCCTCCTAGAGCAGTGCAATGTCTTATGGGCAACGGTTTTCAATTAATGTACAAATTTATTTTCAAGGTAAAACCAGCAGCTTTACTGAGTATGTTCCGCTTTGCTGGAGATCGACACACTATAACACCAACAAAAACTCCCCCAAATGACTCAGCTCCCAAACCTACTGAGCATCATGTAATCCCTGGGATGGATTCATTGATGAGGAGGGATTCTGGAGCACTGATGTGGGAAAAGTTGCAAACCCTCACAAGAGACTCGGAACCTTTCTATGGGGTGTTGGGACAACATGGATCATTGTTACAGTCTGCCTGAGTTGTGGCAAGGGGCCTTTAATTAACATTATCACGGCCAGAGACTGTCACTAATACACATAGCACATGTCTCCCTCTTTACTCCCCCCTTTCCTGGGAGTTGACCCAGGCTAACCAAACCTAACAGTGCTGTCGGATTGGCAACCTGTCTTCTCCTTCTCCCTTTCTGGATCCATTAGAATTCCTTTACATGAGATGCTAAAGCTATAAAATTAAATCTTCTACAGGCTAAACTGGAGAGGTTCCTTCCTTGTCTTTTACATCTGGGTGAGCGTTGTAAATTTCCCTTATATGACACACTTGAGGAGCTGCTTATGCCCATGTAATAAAGGATGGGGAGCTGCACCACTGGGACCGGTTATTTTTTTCTGTACAGTTGGAGTAGCTTTTCAGATGTAATCACCCCGCCAGACCCCAAGCAGACACAGAGGAACATTAATATAAATGAGCCAGATCAGACTGGGGTTTAACAACAGCCTGAAAATCCCCCACCTACAGTCTGGATACTAGGTTTTTCTTTGTTTTGCTTTCCCTTTTACACATGCCAAAAAACAAAAAAGTGAGAAGCCCACTGAAGCAGACCTAAACCCCCCTGTGCCTTTTGGGGGTAAAATCCCTTTTGAAATTCAAGACACTTTAATGTTAAACTTTGGATTAAAAATTAATTCAAAAAATCTTACAGTTTGGAACATTTACAAGTGAAATGCATTATTAAAAACTCAGATCAGCGGCACTCTGCAAGCTCAAGTCTCCCCCAACCCCTTTCCTCCCTCTGTGGCCAATGGCGTGTGCTCACCATCATCAGTAACTCAAAGAAAGGGAACAAAAATACAAGTCATGCCACTGACTCCACGGAACTGGAAAAGTCCAGGTCTCTAGGCCTCTCTGTTTGAGATCTGTGTGTCTCCAAATTCAAAGGGAGCCCATCCCACTCTCAGAGCAGCCTTCAGACGCATCAGAAGTCCATGGGGAGTGAGTCCTGAAGCAAAGCACAGGCTGTCTTGATTGGAACAAATGGCACATACAAAACAAAACCCCTATGCTGCTATGCATATATGTTTAGGAGAGGCGGAGTGTAGGTCCTAGATGACTGGTTGACCCAACCTGTCACACAGTGGGAATCACAGACTCATAGACTTTAAGGTCAGAAGGGACCATCATGATCATCTAGTCTGACCTCCTGCATAGTGCAGGTCACAGCACCTCACCCACCCACTCCTGTAATAGACCCCTAACCTCTAGCTGAGTTACTGAAATCTTCAAATCATGGTTTAAGACTTTAAGTTACAGAGAATTCTCCATTTACACTGCTTCCAACCAGCAAGTGACCTGTGTCCCATGCTTCAGAGGAAGGCGAAAACTCCCCAGGGTCTCTTGCCAATCTGACCCAGGTGAAAATTCCTTCCCAACCCAAATATGGCAATCAGTTAGACCTGAGTATGTGGACAAGACCCACCAGCCAGACACCTGGGAAAGAATTCTCTGTTGTAACTCAGGCCTTTTGGAAACAATCCCATTTGAGCCCCACTGTCCACACACATTGAAAACATATAGGCCCAAACCAAAGTGCTGGATCTCCCGCAAAGCTTGGGGAAGCTTGTAGCCAAACTCTGAAGCTCAGCCCCCTCTCTAATGTTGAGTTTGTTGGTCCCAACAAGAAAGAAATGTAGCTGACATTAAAAAGCACAGAGGGGGTCTATGACCAAGGCACCCTGAACAGCGACAAGTGGGGAGCCTCCTGCAATCAACTGAGCTATTACTATAGGCTGCGTCCTTGTGACTGCAAAACAGGGAGGGTTTCTGTAACCAGACTGTGGCACTGTGACTCCAACATGAAGTGGGAGAAGAGCGTGGTTCTTTCTAAATGTTCCATGGGAAACATATAAAGATATTTTATAGGAGACCCAGTAGCAGTCACTAAACAGTTTCTATCCTAACCTTTTTTCATTCACACATGGTCATTACTTTCCAAAACTTTCACTTGAAACTGTCACCTCCGGGCTGCTGTAACCTGAACACCCATGGCACAGTAGCACAGGGCCCATGCTCTACATGTCCCCTATTCTGGGCACTGTCGGGATTGTGGATGAGGAAGACACACAGAAGTCAGTTACACCTTCTCCCATGGAGTCCCCAAGCTGGGGAGATCCAGTAGCTTTCTTTTCCCTTTTGTGCTGTCAAAGCATGAAAGGGGCTAGGGTACAGAGGAGAATCTGGTCTGGTTGCTTTGCAAAGTGCTTTGTGATGCCTAGAATATAAAATTAAATTCTGCTGTAGTCTGGCCTCAGTTGCACAGCGCATATTGAACTTTCAAAGAAAACAATGCAACCCATCCCTCGTTTAAAAGAGGTATTTTCAGACTGGGAGAAAAAAAATAGAAGAGATTAAACACACACACACAAATCCCGCTTGTATCTCCCTTGTTTATCATAACTTTTCCTGCTGTATTTGCTAATGGTGGTAATAATTATCTTTGTAGTGAAATCAAAGCCTGGCTCCTTTCCCAGCTTTTCTCCTCCGCTGCTTCATCATGCAGTGAAGTCATAGTGCTGAGTTCGTGATATCACGTCTCACCCGGCTCAGGCACCCATAGGAGAGGCCCCAGATGGAAGGCTGTGACAGCTTCATTTCATGATCAAATCAGAGAGAAAACAGGAAGGACGAAGCAAAAATCTACAAATACCCATTATAAGTGCAAATTGAAAAAAATTAAAATAGTGGCAATTAGAAATGTACATGCAATCTAGTGTACGAGTCCATCTTTAACATAAACCTATCTTTTCAAGGTACTGATATGCCACCTCCTTTCTCCATTAGTATCTGAGCCACTTCCAACACCCACGTGAGCTAAGGGAGTATTATTCTGCAGGAAATGGCGCACTTACCTGATTTGTCCAAGGTGCAGTGAGTCTAAGGCTGGGAGTGTATCGACCCAAGCGAGGGATGGAGAAGGGAAAATGGCAACCTGGCAGTGCTCAGTTCCCTGCCAGGCACGCCTGCCTCCTGGGGTGATAGAGGAGCAGTGCTCAGTGAAGCCAACAAGGCCACATAACTCTGATTCGATGTTTTACATTCTTCAAGGTGCAAAACACAGGAGGTGGCAAGGTAGCTTTCCCCCTACTTTTCAGTTGCTTGGATTTGTGACAGGTTTCTCCGCAAGGAACTTCCCAAAAGCTGCATCGAGCTTTAGTGTCAAATGTTAACATTCAAAATTTAAATTTATGGTGCAAACCCTGTCACACCCTATTGCATCTCTTAGCCCCTCAGGACATGCCACCCCCTCCTGGCTCACACAGGGGGCTGAGCCCTTACGGGATGACCCATTGTGTAAATGAGTGTTAGAAATGGCAGGCTGTACAGCATATGCTCTAGTGTCATATGTGTGTCTCTCTCTCTGCCGGATGGATGTATACACACAACACAGCCTGCAGGCACTGAGGCTCAAGGGATTAATTAATGAACATTTCTGTAAGCCCCAGGCATCGGCATGCTAGAACACAAGTGAAAATGTCAGCATCTGAGCCCCGAGCTGTTTCAGGTTAGAAACAAGGTTGCCGGGGCCTGCGGGTGCATGCTCTGATTGGCCAGTGAACACTCCAAAAGGATGGGTTAACCAAGAGTCCACTTGACTTAGTCGAAGCCGGCTACTGGTGAGCCATTAAACCAGCAGCTAAGGAACAATGAGGGGAGAAGGAGACAAATGGAGACCACAAGATGTGGCAGGTAAGTCCTCAGGAGACTGATGAGCATTTATTTCCCTGTGAAGGGAGAAAGTGACCACTAAGGAAGAAGGAAAGAGAGAATGAAATAAGTGCTATACAGGTAAATAGAGAAAGCGCCATGGATGCGGTGAATTAGCACTGCCTCAGCTTGCTTGAGGGGACAAGGCATGGGGACGATAATAGAGGCTAGGGAATAAATGCGTCTGAAACGAGTCCATGTCCCCAAACAGGCCCAGAGCCCACCATACACAAGTGTGTGTGCAGCCTGGAACCATGTAGGGGAATATCCCTTGTGCTCCCAACTGCCTGTTTCAGCTCACCATCCACCCCACGACAGCATGCTGGGCAGGGAGAGGGAACTCACCAGGGCGGTCCTGTTTGCCTTTGGAGTCTGCCTAGGAGCCGGGAAGCCAGTGGCAAAGTTTCCTTTTCCCCTGGAGGGGAGAGAGCATTGGTGGCAACAGGTTCTTCCTCTTTCTCCCTCTGCCCACTGGGAGAGAGTGGAAGACAGCAGGGGACAGTTCTTCTTCTAGGAGGCGGATAAGGGATTCCGAGCCTGGACAATTTTTTTTCTCCCATCTCCAGTTACTGACAAGAAGGCTTGGAGTCCCTTAGCCTCCCCAGCCAGACTTCATCCCCTCCTGCTGCTCCTGCTTCAGATCTTCCTCTTGACCTGTCCTTGTCTTTCCAGCCAGTGAAGAGGCAGGAAGAGGGGAAGTTCCCACAAGCCCAGGAGAGGAAGAGGAGGGGGAGCTGTGCTTTACCCCCTGCTCAGTAGCTCCAGCTTGCTGGGCTGATGACATATCACAGGCCTCCGTAAGCTCTCTCACTCAGGAGTTCCCTCTTGCTGGCGGATGTCAAGGCTCAGGCCTCAATGAGGTCACCGGCATAGCAGCTGTAGTCGACAGGAATGAGAGCAGAGCACAAGTCTACATGATGGGCTTCAGGCTCAGCACTAGAACTGGTCAAAATAGGGGAATTGCTTTGTTTTCTAAAAAACGTTCTGCAGGTAAGTCCTCAGGTGGCTGATGAGCCATTTCTCTTTCCGTGAAAGGAGCAAGTGACTGCTATGAAGAAAGGAAAGCAAGAGAATGGAAAAGAGGGATACAGGTAAATAGAGAGGAAGAGCAAAGGGAAGGAAAAGAAAAGAAAAGGGAACTGAAAAGAAAAGCAAACAAGTTTTCTGCGAAAAAATTTTGATGAAAAAACAAAAGATGTTTTTGGCTTTCATCTTGTTTCCCCTTTTTCTCCAAATTAGTAAAAAAAAAAAAAGCCAATTTTCATCAACAGATATTTTTGAATGAAAAATTTGGACCAGATCTACTCAGCAAATGTACCATTTGCGATGTGGGTAAGTCATAGGTTTTTGTGAGCTCACTGATTCAGCACCGCTCACTTGATGATCTGATATCAAGCTCCGTCCTGTGTGAGGTCAGTGGCAGAGAAGTTTAGTATGCTGGGCTGATATCAAGGCACATGCCCGTGGGGTTCATTGAGTCAGTTCCTCTAGCTTGCTGGGCTGAAGCCAAGATGTAGGAATTTGTAAATTTGCTAGCTCAGCATCATAACCTAGCTGGAATGTCTACACACAGCTCCTGTGAGGTCTTTTGCTCAGCACTTGTTGCTTGTTGGGCTAAAGCCAAGGCATAGGACTTTGTGAAGTTATTGCCTCAGCACCTCTAGATTTCTGGACTTATGCTAAGATGCAGGCCTATGGGAGGTCATGGGATCAGCACCTCTAGCTTGATGGGATGATGAGGCCCCTGAAATTACTAGATCAGAACACCAGTGGTTAAAGCAGACCAGTGTAGGAGGGCAATCTCACCCATTCTGGTGGTTATTATGTTGTCATGGGTATCGATGTCATGTAGTGAATTGACAATGCATCATCTTGTCTGGGGGTGGGGTGCGGGGGAGATGGCATGGGGTATCGAATGGAGACCAAAGAATACATCTATCTGGAAAGAGTCCATGTCCCCAAACAGGTGCATGGCCAGCCAGACGTACATGTGTGGGGAGGGGTGGGAGGGTGTGGGGGTGTACATGCAATGTTGAACTGTTCTGTTTTCATTAATTCTGACCACAATAGAGGAATCTGGTGGCAGGGTCTCCCATTTCCCCTGCAGGGTTGGGACAACTGGAGGAAGCAGAAGACGGAGAACCATCACAGGGATATATCTTCCTAGAGAAGAAAGAATGAAGATGCAAATAGGGGATTCCAGGTGGGGGTGGCTGCTACTCCGATTGGTAGGAAACTTTGGTTCCTGTAAACTTCACCACCCAATGAAGATATGGAGGGATCTGAGGAAAGGAAGAGGAAGGTGAGCTCTCTCTCTGATTTAAGGAGAAAGGGGAGGATAGGGGAGCACAGTGCCCCTTACTCTAGCCCCTGCCCTCCCCTAACACAATGTAAAGTTTAATGACCCAATGGAACTCCAAATGAAGTCGGGGGTGCGGTCCTTCTGTTGACTTCACTGGGATTTGGACTGAGCCTTAAATAAGCAAAAGCAAATATGTTTAATGTGTGACTGCAGGGAACTAACATGGATGCAACTTTAATGTTACATCAAGGGTCAGGAGATTCTTAAGGTTAAGTGTTCCCCTGTAATATTAACTCAGCCACACTGTACATCCTGTACCATTTATAATTATGCATCAATAGCGGAGAATGAAACATGGAACTGTACATTTAAATATAGAAAACAGGACTTCAAAATACCATCTGTTTAAAGAAAAACAACAATTAAAAGCAGAAAGCAATAGATACATACGCATGCATTCCTTTGTCTGTATGTCAGTAGTAATAGCTTGCTCGCTACAATGGATTTTGCTGTGTTGTTTTTTGTGATAAATTAATTAAAAAAAAACATTTAAGAAGAAGATAATGTTGCATGTGTGCCACATGGCCAAATTAACATTATGGAAGGAGCTTTTCTCTCTTGGGATTTCTTGAGTTTTGAGCACTTGATTTTGCAACCTTACCGTTGCATTAATCATAATTTCAAAAATTCAGTTTGTCTGGGATTTTAAAAAAAACAGAACTAAATTTAAAAATCAGAGAACAAATTTAGATCTGTTTGGCTGACACAAGCTTACAAGCTCTGCAGGCCATTGTAATTTCCATGTACCAACATTCAAATCTCAATTATTCAAACACAAGTGAACCAAAGATCTTGGTTAGCTTCAGGACATGATATCCACTCCCACTCCTCCCACCCACACACCAAGGTCTCAGTGAAGCTCAAATCCTCCACAGCTCCTGATGTCCACAGCAGCAAACCTGTGAGATGAAGGGCAGAAGGAACTTAAGATTCCTAATGGCTTCCAGATGAAGACCCTGCCAAAGTAACAGACCTGCTGCCCAACGTAGTGCTGGGATCATACACTGGTTCCTGGAACCTGACCTTTCCATTGCTCATGCTCTGCCCTTCTCTCTTTCATTCATCTCTTCCCCTCTCCCCACAAGGCAAAGAGCTGGGTCTGGCTTCAGACTCCTGCTTGGGTAAAAGGCTCCGTGATGGGTGCATCCTGGAGAGGCTGCTCAGCTTGCCTGCCTGGCCTAGCAGTGAGCTTCAGATTTGAACCCAAGGATCTGTGATGAGGCTCAGGGGAGCCTGTTCCCCACCCAGGGGGTCGTCTGAATAATATTACAATGGGACCTGGAGGGGGCTTCTCATTCCCTAGGTACTAAGTAGGCAGTAACTGTGCACCCTGCCATTGCTGTGTCCCAAGGCCCAACGGTTCCCAGCACATGACTCATTAGCCCAGGATATCGTTATTAGCCAGTAAGAACTCTGGAGATTGAGATCATTATTTTTCTCAGAGCTCAGGGGAGCAGAAGGAACAAATGGTTCCTCAGGGGAATTTCTCCTTTTCCTCTTCCCCAGGTGTCCTCAGCATCTATGCAACTTTGCAACTTCCAAGGATACCCTGTGTTTGATTTCCTGTGCACCATGGTAATGAAGGGTGTTTTTCAGGCCTTCTCCAAGCCCACACACTTGCCTGGACATACACTAGACCCAATCTTCAGCCTACACATGGACTTTGAGAACATAAGGAATCTTCTGCTCTCCTGGTCCTAACACCACCTCATCCAGGTGAAGGGAATGGCCTTCCCTCCATCCCACTGGAGAAGTGAAATGACAAACTGGCTTGCTCCTGAATCTATGCAGCTTTCTGCATGTCTTAGAAAAACTGGGAAATACCCATTTACAACATCAATGTACCATCAAGCTGGCAGAGTAGTTTGGCTTGCTGGCCACAATCATCAAGGTCTTGGCCCCAGTTTGCCTTCCTTCTTCTGCATCAATTGAGATGATCACCATGATTTAGTGCCAAACTATGTCGGTCATACCTTAGAGACTAACACATCCGATGAAGTGGGTTTTAGTACACGAAAGCTTATGCCCAAATAAATTTGTTAGTCTCTAAGGTGCCACAAGGACTCCTTGTTGTTTTTGCTGATACAGACCAACACGGCTACCCCTCTGAAACCTATCTCTGTCATAGTACATAGACAGAAAACTAGGATATCAATGTGCCAAATCCAACTGTCAACAGCACAAAGAAATCCTGCAGGACTGGGCCATCACAGTAGCACAAGCAAAGGGAATCTTCTCCTTCTCCATCATCCCAGCCACAAAATCACAGCTATTCCAAAAGCAAACCAGCTCATTGGCCCAGGTTGCACAATCCAAACACTGGACCAGAGTACGTGGAGAGCTCTCATCATACTTTGCAGAAAAGATTAACCTAATACGAGGGGAACTAATTGGGGCAGAAAACACTAAACCAGACCAGGTGAAATTAATCACCCACTACTCCTAGTGGAGTTTGGCTTTATCACATGTGATGAAACTCTAGAAGCCCTGATAAATATTTGAGCCACCACCTACAAAATAGATCTATGCCTCTCCTGGCTGATGAAAGCCAATGAAGAACAACTGTATCCACTGCTAACAGGAATAGTCAATACCTTCTTCAGAGACATAAACGTGCCCACCTCCATGAAAATCATTGCCTGATCCACACAAAACCAGCCTTGGATGCAGAAAACCTCTCCAATCTTTTCACCATCTCCAACCTCCCATTCCCAGACAAAATCATTGACAAAGCGGTGGCAGGCAAGCTTCAACAATGTGCAATGTCAGCCAACATGCTGTTCGCTTCCCAACTGGGCATGGAATGAGGATGGCCCAAGAAACACTAACGCACCACCTCTTTCTGGAGATGGTAGAGGCCACAATTCTCCTACTTCTAAATCTCTCTGCAGCATCCCACAAAGAGAACCACAATGATTATTGTCATACTTCTCTCACATGGCTGGGGCAGACAGACACTATTACAATGACTCCAATCATTTTTCTCCAAAAGGACCCACAAAGCGGTGAGGTAAGCAACTGATCCTTTTCCTCCAAAAGCCTCAACTACATGTTGCCACAGGAATCCATCCTGTCCCCCCTCCTCTTCCAAATCTGCATGAGGCCCCCTGGAGAGGTAGTGAGATGCCATGGAATGTGCTACTAATAATACACCACTGAAGCAGCCAGGTAGCTCATTATCCACAGAGGCAACACTCCTGTGTGCTAAATCAGTACCATTACCTCCGCTGTACAGATATAGAAACTGAAGTACCAAGAGGTTAAAGCCCAATTTTTCCAAAAACGTCTACTAAATTTTCCTCAAATTTTGGGTGCCTAACTTTAAACCACTAGGGCCCGGTTTTCTGAGATGCTGAGCACCCAAAAGTCCAGTTGCAGTCAATAGGAGCTGTGGGTTTTGAGTGGACCCTTCTCTAGTAACAACACAATGTAGCTGCATGATGACATTGTGCCAGGATGGTGCTACGACCCAATGCAGTGACCCAATGAGTTTATTCTGCAGTGCCACTCTCAGTGGGGGAACAGGGTGGACAGCAGTTATATGATTATCTGCTGTGAACTCCCCATTATTCTGGTGATTTCCAAGGAAAGTCTTGCTACCTTCAATTTGGCTGAGACTTGGAGCTATTTTTAGAATCTTAAATAAACAGCCAAAGACCCATTTTTAATTTTCATTTAGATCCAGGATTTATATTTTAGTTGTTAATTTTGTTTTAATCTCCTTGTGCTTCATTACCCACTGACTTTCAGGGTCAGGGAGTGAGGAGTAGGAACAGACAGAGGGGGGATGACACAGAAGGAGGGAAAGAGAGCAAGGGGGAAAAGGAGTATTGTTGACAGCATCTGATCCTCCGATTAATGTATTTGTAAGCAGATTAACCGAATCCCAACTGCTCTGTGCCAGGTTTCTTCTCTAAGCTTCTCTCTCCCCCATGTAAACAAAAGCCTCACAGAAATACATTTCCATGAGTGAATACCCACAGCTTGGATCAGGCCCAATGCTTTCCCATGCCAGACACCTGAGAAGAATATGAGAGGGCAGCATGAGTTACTACGTCCTTTTAAAAAAACCCACATAGCTTTGGGACCCCCTGCCACTGCTCTGCAGGTTGCATGAGCCTGTTTGTGGTTGTCCACTTTCGGGAGGAGAGAGATGCAAGGAGAAGAGGGTAGCGGTGGGTGGTATTATTTTGGTCTCAGATGAGCATGAGAATTTGTGACCTCATTATGCTTTACTTATCCATAACCCTCTGCATAGCAACAGCTACAACACAGTGACAGGGGAGGGAGAAGGCGGGTGAAAACAACCCATTAGAGAATCACTCAGACGCAACAGAAAATAATGAATTGCTGAACGTTAGGCCTTGCCCCCTCTCGCCCTGCTCCAGCAAAGTGCTCCTAAGGAATGCCTGTAATAAAGGTACATTGTGCCATTCTATTCCAGGAGCTCAGAGCCCGTCACAGCCATTCAGGAACCAAACCTTGCAGCGCCTCGGTGAGCATCATTATCCGTATTTTAGAGATGGCAAAGGAAAGAGGAGAAGTGACTCACCAAAGGTCTCTCAGCAGGTCAATGACAAAGCTGAGAACAGACCCCAGATACTGTAAGTCACAGGCATGTGCTTTGGCTACAAGACTATCCTGTACTTAATGGCCAAATATCACCCTCTTCTGATGAGCACTCAGAATTCAATCTCCATATTTTATGCATATCTGGACTTCACAAGGCAACTCCTCTTACAGACCCTTCTCAACCTTTCTCCACCAAATATGCTGTGGAAAGATGAGTGAAGTCCTAGAACAGCCTTCCAATGAGAGCAGTGGGAGCAAAAAACCTAACTTGTTTTAAGACTGCGTTTGATAAGGTTTTGGAGGGGATGGTATGATGAAACTGCCTACAATGGCATGTGGCCCACCTGCGACTTCTAGCAGCAAATATCTCCAATGACTGGAGACGGGACACTAGATGGATAAGGCTCTCAGCTACAACAGAGAATTCTTTCCCAGGTGTCTGGCTGGTGGGTGTCACCAACATGCTCAGGGTCTAACTGATCGCTGTTTTTGGTGCTAGGAAGGAATTTTCCCCTTGGTCATATTGGCAGATACACTGGGGAGGTATGGGGGGGGGTGGGAGGTTGCCTTCCTCTGTAGCATGGGGCACACGTCACTTGCTAGTTTGAGCTAGGGTAAATTGTGGATTCTCTGTAACTTGAATTCTTTAAATCATGATTTGAGGACTTCAGGAACTCAGCCAGAGGTTAGGGGTCTATTACAGGAGTGGGTGAGTGAGGATCTGTGGTCTGCGACGTGCAGGAGATCAGACTAGATGATGACAATGGTTCCTTCTGGCCTTAAAGTCCACAAGGATTTGCCACCTGTCTGATGTTAAATGTGATGATCACAGCTTCCTTGCACACCGGTGGGGTACTAATGCCATGCTTGTGTTACACAGTGTGACAACATAGTGAATCTGTACCTAAAGAAAGTCTACAAGGAGAAAATCACTAGGAGAAGGAACTATCTCACACACCGACCCTGTATTAAGGGAATCTATTCATTCAATCCTGGGCTTCTCCCACACTGTTCCTCCCAACATTCAACCTTCCTCTGAACAACAACTGGTTGAAACACTCACTGGCTAATTCTTATTTGTTTGGATTCTATGGTCTCCTCTTAACCAGGAAGGATACTACTGATCTCCTACACTAGCTTCAGAACTAGCTGGGTTTTAAAGTGCATACAAAGGAAAGAAGAGAAGCTTTCACAGTTCAAATCTAGCATAAACTGCTAATACATCTCGTAAGATAGAGGATGAAGCGGTTCAGAAACGAAAGAGAAAGAAGAGGAGCACTAATGTACTCGAGTGTTTCCCCCTTCTGAGATGGCTGGCGTTCCGTCTACCCAGACAATGGGCTGAGCTTTGTAAATGGAGAGGGCACTCTAGGAGTGGAGCTACTCTAGCATTGCAGCCAGATAACTGTTGCTAATATAAATTGTCCCTGAAGAGACGCCACCACACAAGACTTCTGAATAACGCACTTATACTTCATTGTGCTATACGGCCGTGAGTTCTAATCCACACCTTGTCATAAAGAATCGTTTTTAAAAAATCCTTACTGGAAATGGAAATTGGAAGGGAGACTGGGACCAAACAAGAATACACCAAGTCAGTTAAGGCTGCAGGGAAAAGATAAGGGCAGAAGAAGGAAGGAAAAAAAAAAAAAAAAGCAAATGAGTTTATGCTGCCTAAGGCGCTAAAGGAAATAAGAAGGGATTTACAAATTCATTAGGGGGGAAAGATGTGCCTGAAAGAAGGTAGGTTCATTAATAGATGGAGGATGGGGATGAAATTAATGATTTGAAAATGGTTGAGCAGCTTTTTTAAATCTGTCTTTATAAGAAGAAAAAGGAAGAAGAAATTTGGACTAGAAAGGAAGGGAGGAAAAGCTTGTCAGACATCGCTACTGAAAAACAGCAAATAAGGAAACACTTGGAACATTTACAAATCAGCTAGTCCTGATACAGTAAACAACATCCTAGGACCTGATCTTGCAAAGATGGATGCCCCTGCTTAACTTCATTCAGTGTGAACAGTCTCTTTCACTTCGATGCACTACTCACAAAGTGTAAAGTTAAGCACGTGTTTAAGTATCTGCAGGATTGGAGTCCTAGACTGGTGTTAAGGGAACTAGCTAACAAACTTACTGTATCTCCGACATATAAATCTGAAAACCCACAAAGAGGTAGGGCATTTCCAGAAGACTGAACAGCAAATGTCATACTGATTTTCAAAGAAAAGTGATCCTAGCAATTATTTTACGGTAAGTCTAGTTTCTATTCCTAGTAAAATAATAGAACACATATTAAAGAGAAAAAAGATCATTAAGCACCTAGAGAAGAGAACCATATTTTTGGTACAATAATACAGTTAGCATATGAAGGGAAAGTGGAAATGGGCTGTTTGGGGATTTTAGTGATGCATATGATGCTGCATCCTCCTGGACAGAACACTGTCCAGTGGATTGAAAACTGGTGGAAGGACTGTAAATAAAGTATCGTTTGGGGGTGAGGTGTCTAATAGGGTACCACAGGTCCCATCTATTAAACCAGTGGAAGGAAGGAAAGTCAAAAGGAAGTCACAGCAGGTCAGTGAATTTGCAGATGACGCTCAAGTGGAAGGCATTAAAATGCCAGGGTGGAAAGAGAAACAGGCCCTCATGCTGCAAAGACATCTTTAACTGTAAGCAAGTGCAAATGTACATCCATAACTTTACGCATGTGAATAACGTGAGCATCTGAGTAACTGCAATAAGCACATACATAAATCTTTGCAGGAGAGGGGCCATAATGCAAAAGAAACTAGACACACTAGAAACATGGACTGAACACAACAAAATGAGATTCATCTTGGGAAAATGCAGCTGATACCCTTGGAGAACAATAATCCAGAACACAGATACTGAACGGGAGGGAGAAAACAGGAAAGCAATCATGTTAAAAGAGATCAGGGTGAACAGAGAGCAGCAAATAAAAAACAAGCTTGTGACATTGAAGCAAAAGAAGTTCATGCAGTTTGGGGCTGTGCGCTGTGTACACGGAGGGATCACATCATGGCATAGGGAGATAATAGACCGTTCCTGCACCCCTCTGGTGCAACCGCCCTAGGAATTCAGTTTTGCTCATCCCGTTACCCACAATGAATGGCAAACTGGAAGGAATTCATAGAAGAGCAGCAAAATTGATCAGGGAATTGGAGAGATTTATGAGGAAAGACAAAAAATGGTTAAATGTGCATCGCTTTACTAAGGAAGGACTCAGAGCATAATAGCTATGCAAAGCTGTTTGAAGCATGTCAATATTACAGAGTGGGAGGGATTGTTTAGAGTGGTAGCTGGGTAAGAACTAGGCGTAATGGGATTAAACTAAGACAGGAAAATCAGACTGCAATATGTTGGCCCTGATTCTGCTCTTACATCTGTGTAAATTAGCAGTAACTCCCCTGAAGTCAATGGGGCTACACTAGTATAAAATTGATAAGAGTGAGATCACAAACAGGAACTAGGTCATCTACGTCTCTCCAATTTATTTGATTCTTTCGTACACCAAAAAAGGCTTAGCAGTGGGGGATTTTTTGTTTGTTTGATTTGTTCCTTGTTTTTAAGAAAAGCAGACACTTCACGGAGCATGTAGTCCCCCCTGTGGAATTCAGACTGCTGCAGAGGCAAACAGCGAGGCTGGCTTTTTCAGTAGCTCTGGATAATCTTATGACCATTAACAGACGTGTATTGAATTAAGAGAAGATATTAATGGTCATCAAGCACCATTTTTCAGTATGATCGTTATTATAAACATTTATATTATGGTAGTGCCTAGAGGCCAACAAGGTCGGAGACCCATTGTGCTTGGCATTGTACAAACATACAGTAATAAGTCCCTGCCCCCAGACCACTCATGCTTCCAGCTGTCCACTGATCACATGTGTGGGATGGGAAGGCAGAAAGGAATCTCTGAATCATGGCCCAGTAGATACAACACTGCACAAAATGACCTTGTCACTGGCCTCCTAAGAATCAAACGGAGGCAGGACACCAGATTAGATCCCCCATAGCGCAGCATGCTCTCTTCATACAGTTTAAATAGGCCCAAACCTTGTCCTACACTCTTATCATTAATCATCTGTTGAGAAAGATCCTTTGCCTTCGACATACTAAAAAAACAAAACAACCCCACACTGCACCTCCAGTTTTCACCACTGAGGTTTTCAGAACCACAGATGTTAGAGATGGAAGATACCTATACGGTGAGCACGACTGCAGAGAGAAACTCGCTTTGCGCTAAAGTACAGCCAGCGCAAGGGTGAAACGCATTGGTTCTTTCACAGCACACAGTGATACTGCACTCCATCCACAACACAACAAAAAGAAAGAGAGGCTGGTGCAAGCTAAGCAACTCCAGGAGGAGGTAAAAAATCGGAAAGTTATTCACAGGCATCAGAGCGTATGGTGTGCTTTTTAAAGCCTTGACCCAAAGCAGGTCAGAAAAGGAGGCTTTTGTTTTAATTCAGAAAAGTCAAGCAGCAGTTCTTTGACTACATCACTGAAAAAACCTTCCAGGCTTTTGGCTTTTGCCTTGCAATTACAATTGCAATCAACAGATGGTGATTATTTCACAGGCCGGGGCATCTGGTCAGCTCCTAGCTGAACATTAATAAAAGACCTCTGCACGATTTTATCAGATGTTCTGCTCCAGATTTGCAAATGAGGCTGGTAGTAAAGGAGGTGGAGTAGAGGAGGAGAATGAGTTGTTGATTTCTCCCATTTCTGGGAAGTGAAGTGAATTTATGAGGAGGGACCTGGGGGAAAGGGCGTGAGGTGGGGATTGAGGCTCTGTAGAAACACAGCTGAACCAAATCCCCAAAGCCTAACGCCCCTGGACTGTGGAGGGGTGCAGAGGCAGAGTTCACAGCTGGAATCTCTCAGCAATGAGCTGAGCCCAAACCATGGCTTGAGGGCACATCTTTATAACATTGTGCTCTTCTATAGTATCCTTCATCCCAGGTTTGTAACGTGTTAACTACTTATGATGAACAATCAGTTCCACCTTGTATTTAGCTGTGACACTCTGAGGTAGTTTCCCAGACCTGAAGAAGTGCTCTGTGTAAGCTCAAAAGTTTCTCTCTCTCACCAACAGCAGTCGGTTCAATAAAACATATTACCTCATCCACCTTGTGTCTCTCATGTCCTGGGACCCACACGGCTACAACAATACTCCTTACAAACAGTCATTCAAGCCTCACAAGCCGCTCTCCTCTCCCCAGTGGGGGAGGTAAGATTTACTGCACCCAAGAATGAGTGGAGCAACCTAAGACACATAACATGGTGTGATTCTATCCTTGCTTTACACCAGGGTCATTGTGGTTAGTAACAAATGAACAGTTACTGGTGGGGGGAGGGAATCCTCCCTCCCTCTCCCCCCGGTGCAGAATAGCAGCAACGTTCACTGCTAATTTTAAAAAGCAATTGTATAAAACAGCACCCTTCAGCTTATTCCTCCTACAGACCCAACTCACCTTGAACCACTGATGTCAACTGACAGCTATTGTAATGTACTGGCTTTATGTGTATGAAGGAGTCATATTGCCCATTATAGTGGCTGGGCCCATATAGAGAATAAAAGACTGACTTCTGACAACAGCAAAAAGCTTTGTTACACTTTTCATTCCAAGCTTAACTTTAGGGATCATGTCAGGTTTTATCCCTGGGCAACTCTCCTCTGCTAGCCTCTTGGAGGGTAAAGGAGGTAGAGGGGCTTCTGTATTACATCCATTATGAGGGAACCCCCCTGTACAAGCAACTATTTTACTGCCCATGACAGATGCTTTTGATCACCTCTCCAATTCACCTCTTCTCTAGTCATGGCCTTGCAGGTCAGATGTGTTATTGATTGCCTCCTCACCCTAAACATTTCAATTTGATGGGAGCTGTTCCGTGCGCCAGGGCAGTGGTTGCACAGTTGCTAATAGCTGGGCCATTCCACCTGTTATTTTCCTTGGAAAGAGGGATAGCCTCTTTCTGTCCCTTTCTTATATAGGCTCTGGTCACTAAACCATTATTCACTAAATCTTCAATAGCTGGGCTGCCCCTGTGATCCGTGCTTATAACAAAATCATGGCCAACTAGGATTTCACGTTTGTCATTGCGACGCATAACACAGCCATTAGGAACTTCACCGCAGCAGAAGTGGGAGTATAACTCAGATCCTTCAGCTTCAAAAAACACAAGTCCCCACTGCTGGAGCTAAATGAGAATTGCCTTCAGCTTGAGCAGGATTAGGGCTTATGTTATGGCACCAAGCTGAAGAGTTTCGATTCCCCCCGACCCCACCCCGTGGAAAGGGTTGGAGGAATTTAGCCATTTCATTACATGCTCTGCATGACTACATAGGAGAACCGAATTAGACTCCTGATTTCTTGCTACGTGGGCTGCTAGTGCTGCTGAATGAGAGGGACATCCTCTGGCCCAATTTACATGTCCTCAATCAGCTGGCAACTTCAGCAGAGGGCTTGAGGCGGAGGGCATGTGTGTGAGTGTGTGAGGATGGTATATAAACAAGGCGATCCTCTGCAGAGAAAACACACGTCTTTGGAGTAGAAGAGGGGAAATGACATTACACTCTATGCATACAATGAACAAGTTGGTTCTGAAATAAAAGAACAGCTCGCTACACACGGCTGCCTATTAAACTGATGGACTAGATAGTTATGCCCAGGATTTCTGGAGATAAAAAAAAAAAAGAAAAAAGGTTCATTTCCTCAGAGATCAACATTTTGACCTTCTTGACCTTACTGGGTGTGTTTACCCATTTTAATTTCAGATTAGCATCTCGCAGTTTCCATACCAAGGGATTACTGTTTCTGCCTGTGCTGCCACTCCACTTCATAAAAGTATCACTTACCCTCCCCCTTGTTCAGAAAATCAAGTCAGATCTGACCAGATGGCACATGCTCCTGTGCTCTGTGTCAGGCTGCATTAATTCAGGGAAAATGAATTCTCCTCCAAAACTATATTTATTTCAGACACTGCCGTGCCCAGCCAGTTGTCCTCAGAAAAGCCAAACATTGCTTTATTCCATGGGTGTATCTGAGGAGTTAGGGTGGGAAAAACCCTGCTGGAGGTCTCAGATGCCAGGATCTAGGGCAGCCCCAAATTTGTCCAGATATAGCTCTTCAGTGCCTACCGACATAACCTACCCAATTCATCTGGGCTGTGACCCTTTTCCCAAGGCTTAGAGCAAGAGGAAGAGGAGGGCTACTGCACACAAAACAAAGCCACTAACTGCTTAGACTGTACTAATAAAGCAACTCAGAATCCATGACCTGTCCTTGTGTTCTGGTCTCCCAGGGAACGAACATAGAGTGGCAGAAAAGGAGATCTCGCTGGATCATGGGGCATCATGGCAGGCAGGAAGGGCCTCCCCCTTTATAATATCTGGGGGGTCTCCCCTCCACATTTCTGACCAGGCCTTGGGACAAAGGAAGAAAAGCCTGACCCAGAAAATCCATCCTTGGTTTTAAACCAAATCCGATCCATGATAGGCAGGATTTGGGGAGCTCGGTGTGTGGTCTCTGGATGTGCAGTAAAGTAGTGCAGGTAGGAGCAGGTAGTGCAGGTAGGAGCAGTCAAGCTGATGGTTTGGTGCCTCAGAGGCAAGTCTCAGTGTCTTGATTCAAAGTGCTCTCAGACTCTGGCAACAAAACCTTTCGGCAAATGTACATCTGGGGCTTTAAACATCAGAAGAGTGATTGTGTAGGGAATGGAGAAAGGTCTTTTCTGTTAGGTCATAGGACAGGCACCCTACATCATTGTATACATCCAGCTCTGTCAGAGGCTCACTGTGTTACCTTGGGCCAGTCGCTTCACCTCTCTGTGGCTCTGGGCAGGTTGTTCATAAATTGTCTGCTAGGAGATTTCTTGCCTCTTCCTCTGAAGCATCTGGTGCCGAGCTTTGTGGGAGACAGAATACTGGCCTAGTTGGACTACTAGTGTGATCTGTAATGGAAATTCCTTTGTTTCTAGCTGTCAAATATTATGTATTTACCATCTTATATAGTGCCTAGAACAACACCTAAGTGCTGTACTATAATTATCATAATCATACAGAGAGACTCTTAATGTGGATAATAATACTTTGCTTCCCCCCAAGGGGGGATTGTAAGGCTGAATTAATTCCTGTTTGCCCAGCTCTGAGAGAGCATTGGTTGAAAGCCTGTTACAACACAAATAATTGTTATTAATTATTCCTTCTCCACAGTTCCCTATTAAATTTGCTTGATTCACTGATCAAAAGTGGAGACAAACTGGGATCTGAGAACATGAAGGTTTCTGTAATGCACCGCAGTAGCTGACAATCAAAGGCTAACGATAGAAGGGACAGTCCAGTGGTTAGGGTGTTGGGTTGGCACTTAGAGCTGGGTTCACTACTCTTTTCTACCATGCACTTCCTGGATGACCTGGGGCAAGTCCCTTAGCCTCTCTGTGCCTCAGTTCCCCATCTGTACAATGGAGGTAATAGCACTGCTCTACCTCACAGGGTTTTGTGGAGATAAATCCATTAATGATGGTGAGGTGCTCAGATATTGGGGCATAGAAATGCCTATGAGAGATACACAGACACCAAGGTCGTCAATAGGATTCAAACATGGGACCTACAGTTTCAAAAGCACAATCCCCTGACAGGTGAGTTAAAGGAGTTACAGTTCTCCAGCTGACTGGTGTAGCCTCTAGGGCCAGCTATGAGAAAGAGACAAGCATTATGCTAGTGGCTTAAATGCTGAGGTGCACAGGCATTCAAGTGGCATTTTGTGCTGCATGCTTACAGACACAGCATTCAGCAGCAAGGCTCAAGGCACATCTTTAGCTCAAGTGATGGTAGCTTCTGCTTTTGGTACCAAAGGCCCTGGGTTCAATCACCAATAGCGACCATTATCACTGCACATATCCGGTAATGGACTGTGGTACATTACATTTGCAAAGCACTCTGAAGCTATAAAGTACTCAAGATTTATTTGAAAGCCAAGATGCATTCTTTCTGCCTCTTCCACCATGGCTGATATTAAAGAGCCTGTAATCAAACTCTAGCTAACGGTTGTGTTAGGATGTACAGGGTGATTAACATAAATCTTCACAATGCTCCTCTCTGCCATGAAAAACAGGTCACAAAGCAAGGGTGGTGTGGGGCTGCATTCCACAAATGGGAGACAGACCACAGACATTCTGGGAGAGTTAGGCAGGGTGGAAGAATGGCAACGGGGCAGGAATGTGGTCTAGCTAACTGTTGTTAGGATGTGCGAGGCGGAAAAGATTCCCATAGCTGTATTGCTTGTATCAGTGAACAGGTCTGATTTGAAAACACTAAGACCATGTCTATACGTACAGTGCTGCAGTGGCACAACTGTACCGATATCGTCTGGTGAAGATGCTCTGTGCCTATGGGAGAGAGAGCGCTCACCCATCGACATTAAAAAAGCCACTTCCATAAGCAGTAGAAGCTATGTCGGCGTGAGAAGCTCTCCCGCCAACATAGAGCTGTACACATGAGGACTTATGCCACCAAAACATATGCCGCTCAGGGGGTGGAATATTCATACCCGAGTGACATACGTTTTACTGACATAGGCTGTAGTGTAGACATGGAGAGAACAGATCTGTTGAGGAAGAAGGTCCCATTTCCACAGTCACTGTTTTTGACTGTAACTGCACATTAATAATAGCTGTGATTAATAGATACTGATCACAGAAGTTCCAGCGTGCGGCTGTGTGTCCTTCCCCGAGGGGCCTGTAAGAGCACACGTGGGTGTGTTTAGATGAGAAATATAGTTCGTTTTTATGGTTCCTGCCTACACATGGCTGGAGGTTTTTTTTAAATCCATGGGGATAAGGTAGGAATGCTTGTGATCATGTCCCAAGTCATCAAGGGCCTTTAAATGATGGACCAAGAGTTTGTATTAAAGGACAGTAGCTTTATTATATCTACCTGACACTAAAATGCCCACAGCCCCTCCCTGCCCTGAGTCTAGCATGAGACATGGGAGGGATTCCCTAGTTGTTCCAGAGTCCTGAGTCAGGAACGTTGAAGCAAGCCTTTCCCACGCATGACTAACTAGATCTAAAACATCACGGTCTTTACTCTTAAAAAAAAAAAATCTTCCCCTAACTCCCTCTGTTTTCGCCCTGGTAATATAGAGATCTCAGATTGCTGGGCAGGGTTTGCTACCGCCAGGAGCCATGGCTTGATATTCCAACAGGTCTGAATCCTTGCAGCGTCGACTCAGCCTTTCATCTTTCCAAGATAGAAGATCAGCAGTGTACAATGTGTGGGCAGTAACCAAATGTGCTATTGCTATTCACATGGATCTCATTAGTCCAATTACATATTGACTTTCACTCCCTCCTGAATCACTTCCCACTAGGTACTCCCCAGGAGCAGTTTCAGCATTGCTACAGGCAGACAGACTAGAACACTTGGATCAGGAGGAGACGGGTCCCTTTACTGAGGGCTCATACATGATGCTTAGCATCAGCAAGGCTTTTGGGTCTAGTCTTTAAAACCATGGGCCAATCTTCTCCATTTAGAGAAGAATCCTAGAAATCCTATGGCACTTTATGGTTGTCGGCCCATGTTCTTGGCTAACATTTCCAGGAACCCAGTTGAAACCTTTGTGCAAGTTGTAGCCTGGTGTATCTGCACCAGGTACCTGCATAACCTCAGATCAATAATCTCAAATGTTTGGGTTGAAACTCAGGCTTTGCAGGATTTCATAGGCCCTCACAACAATGCCCATCCTCTCAGGTCTGTTAGTGAGATGCAGCCATGAAGATCACAGGTAAGAGACTAGAGAGGGAACAGAAAGTCAAGGCAGGCCACAAAGACAACAGTTTTGAGTCCCTGAGAACCACTTTTGTCGGGATTCACTTATCTGCAGCAACAGAGATTATTTTCCTGATGCACAAGAAAAATTAAATGTATTGATACTTATTTTTCAAATGGCAGCCGAGAACCCAGAGCTGGGATGGGTTCAGCCTACAAGTAAAGCTCAAATTTTACAATTTCCAATTGTCAGAAAGCGTGGCCATTAGCCACCTGACACTACATTTATAAACAATACATGTGCCTCAATAGCTAGAAGCTCATCAAGAGGACCATCATCTCCTGGTAAGCAAGTTAGGTGCTGCCTTTCCCCTCCCACCCCACAAGAGGCCAATGTCTCAAGCACCAAAAATACTAAACAAGAAAACCCGTTCTTCTCAATAAAAAACAAAATAAAAATGTAGCTAGAAAAAAGGATCTCTAATGGTTTCTATCACGAGAAGACTGTTCAGCCACTCCCAACCCCTAACCCCAGAACTGAGCAACATCCCCCTCATGATCACCACAATATCCTATTCTAGCTCTTGACATGTCATCTGTGAATGACTGAACCTCAGGGGCTTTCTGATCACATGGCCACTTCTTGTTCCTCCTGCAGGAACAGTTTCTTCTACAAGGGTCTGTTCGGCCACTGAGGTGGATCTACCACCTGAAGCTCCTGGTGTTTTCCATTATTGGCGACTGGGTGGGCATGTGCTACTTCCATCAGCACACACGCACTGTCCGTGACCCTAGACAGCGAATGCCTTCAAGAAACTGAGAGGCAGTCTCCTCCATGGATTTGTTTAGGGTCTTCTGTTCCTCCAGTCAGGCTAACCCTCAGAGATGGTCATGACAAATGACTGTGGGGCACATGGGATAGCTATTACCTAGGTAGGTCCAAACAAACAAAATAAAACATAATCCAATACCTCCAGCAGGAATACTAAGCTTACAAACAGATTAACATTAAGTGAAGAAGTTCTAATTGCACAACTCCCAGTCCCTTAAAGGCACAACATCCAGTGTCAGGCAACACAAGAGAGCCCCAGATGCAGAGGTGGGGCACTTCCCTTGCCTAGCCCCATTGCTCTGATCCCAATCCCGGTCTGAAGACACATGATATCATCTATCTCATCAATCACATACACCAGTTCCATTCGTAGCTGAGCACGATCATGTGAATGGATTTGGCAGACAATCATGGGCGGGGACTCTTGAGGGCTGCCTCACCTAGCAAGCTGATGGGGCAAAGACATACAGCAAGGGCTGCCTTTTCAACCAGGTACACTGCACTGAGGTGGTGACGCTCCAGGCAGAATGCTGTTACGCTGTGCTGCAGCAGCGACAAAGTTAACACCTTCCAGACTTCATTGGTTCAAAGATGTGATAAGAAACAACTATCTCATCATGCTCATCACATGCCAAGGAGAATGTCTCTGCCATTCAGAATACAGAGCTACTTTACAGGGTGCAGTTATTCCCCCGTCCAGGTTCACCTGCAAAACCGGATAAGCTAGAAATGGGAAAGACATAATAGGCCCCACCAAGTTCATTCCTGAACTAGGTCCCTGCCCAAGGAGTTTGCAATATCAGTCAAAGGCAGGAGTAGTTTTTCAAAGTGATGCATGTACAATTTCAGGTGCCTAGTTTCTGAACATAACCACCCTACACCTTTGCCTATGCAGATGGTCAGTTAGGCAGATGCACTTCATGCGGGCAGTGGGATGGTGACAGGGGACTCGTTGCTCTGCTTTGCCACAATCTGGGCGTCCTCATTTTGGTCGAGTGGGATGCATAGCACAAAGAAGCTGGGCAATAATTATTATCCCCATTTTAAAGATGGGGAAACTGAGGCAGTGAGTGGTCACTCAACTTGCACAAGATCACCCAGTGGCAAAGACAGGATTAGACCCCAGAATCTCAAATCCCAATCCTCACTGTTTTCTCCTAGATCCAAAAAGCAGGACTAGAGGAGATGCTATTGTTTCTTGCTGTTCCGCATTCTCCCTTCACAGCTTTTCCTTCCATTCATGGGTTTGTGAGACGCGCTGCCTAGATTCAACCCCTCCATGTGTGCCGTTCGTCAGCCAGTTTCTGGGTCATGGGTCACTTCTAGTGTTTGTTTAATAGATAAATATTATTTTTAAGTGGTGGGGGAGGGAAGAAGAGTGAGTGAGGAGTGAAGGCTGCCGCTGAGTCTCTATGGAAATAATCCACAATGCTAATACTCCCTAAAATGGTAATAAAGCCTGTGTTCTCTTATGTAATCCCATAGGAAGAAAGCGCTCTGTCGGCTTGCCTGACCAATGATATCGCTGTAACCTTGGAGGGGATTATTACCAAAAAACCACACACAGTATAGAAAAACAAAACAACACGCAAAAATCCAACAGATGCAGTAAAAGGACAAACAGCTCCAGCAGGGCTTCTGTGCATCAGTCCCATTCTGTTCCATCTCTGCCATCAAACAGGGCAAGAACCTACTGACAAACAGGCTTCTCCGTCACAGCCCCCCCCCCCCCCCCCTTCCCCCCCCCCCCCCCCCCCAAGGAGAAGGCACATCCTCCCTCCCCCCCCCCTCCCCCCCCCCCCCAATGAACATTCAAAGACCCGGCATCTGGCCAGATACAGATTGTCTGCATCACTGGTGCACGTTGAGTCACATCTGTCCTGCCCAGCAGTGATGGAACCGAGTCTACGTGCATCTCTGAGAAGGATTCATGCCCCCAACGCTATCCAAGTTGCCAACTAACACAGGGGAATCACGCTCTTCTTTGCCAAGTTTACATGGCACTCCAAGGTTACCTGGGTTTGTTAGCGAGGCAGGGAGCATATGTGTGCTCGGACAGGGTGGACTCGCTTGGGAGCAGTGCAGCAAGTCTGGCTGGTAAATCACAAAGCAAAGCCAGGCAGCTCTTTCCAGATTCCCAAAATGAGGAAGGGAAACCAACTAATGCAGACAGGACTGGGTGCTATCAGGTAAAGATAACCCTTGGTAGGAAAATTATAATGTCATGTTTACACATGCAGTCCCTCTCTTCCTCCCATCCACACCCACCCCCTCGCCAGGAAAGTGGAGAGGCAACCATCAATCAGCCTGGAAATCCCTTCATGGTGTTGGGCCAACCAAGCAGTCACTCCAGAACCCACTCCCATATATTTCCATGGAAGCCTCTCAGTCAGGAATTACCTCTTCAGAATAGTCACAATGGAACAGTCAGTCGGGAAATTAGCTCCAGGCTAGTGTGCACACACAATGGTACTGATATACATAGCTTAGCTAGCTGCTTTTCATCCATAGATCTTAAAGTGCTTTAAAAGGAAGGGAAGTACCATAATCTCCATTTTCCCCCAGATTAAGCCTGGGAACATTGAGGCTGAATAAGAGACAAGCCTTCCAGAGAATGAGATGTGACAACAATGGATTTGCCATTCATGCCTTTCACACTTTCGTGATGGGCAAGATAAAAGACAACCCCAAGTCTGAGATCTTCCCAGCCAGCAGGAGATTAGGAAATAAGGAATCTCAAATTGGACTGTGTCTGTGTGTGTGTCTGTGGAGGTTTGAGCGGATGGAGGAGCCAGAACAGAACAAAACTAGCCTTAACACTTCAAAGACTATGCTGCCCCTTTAACAATCAGTGCATGCAGAGTTCCCTAAGTCTTACTGGATGTGTGCAACGTGCTTACATGGAAAATAGAGGGTTACATTCATTGTAGGCATCAGTCACATTTTTTTAATTAATAGTCTTGTAATTGGTATTGACTTTAACAGACGGATGACAGTCTTATGATGAGCCATTCCCAGCCAAGCTTCCTACCCAACTGCCCTCGGGTCAGGAACATAGAGAACTCCATTAGCTGGAACCAGCTGCCCTGCCTACACCAATCTCCTTCCTGGACCATGGAGAGGTCATCCCACACAAGAGAAAGGCAGAGAGAACTCTAGCATCCACATCCCTGTCCCAAGCTAGAGAACACCCTGCACCCACCCCAACTTTAAACAACCACTACCAGCAATGCAGTGAGTTTTTAAGACAGTCGCTTTCTGCACCACAGCCCAGATCTCAGCAGGTTGGGGAAAAAAGAGCAATTGGGTTCCAGTTAAAGAAGTGTGCCAAAAATAGGGCCCGCAGAGCGTTAAACTGCAGCCCAAAAGTTTCCCATGTGACCACAGAGCTCAAACTCCAGGTAGTTATTGGCGAAGAACCAAACAACTAGCAAATCTCTGGCAAGAAATGGACTCAAGCCACAGAAGTCAGATCCAGGTCCTGATTTCTAATCCTCCCTTTAGAGCGAAGAGGTTCAGGCTCATCTCTAATACAAGTACCAGTCAGTATTGAATCATTACTTAATGTTAATTAAATTTTTTAAAACATGGATAGAAATTAAGATGAAAGACAGGACTCCTAGCAAGATGGGGTGTTTTGGACACCCTTGAAATCAATATGATGTTCAATTTGGTCACCTGTTTCTAAAGCATGGGGGGAGGAGGTAGAAAGGACAATATTGATAATGCAGCAGCCCAAACTACTGGATCATGCAGGAGAGAGTACAGCTAAAGGGGAGGGCTTGGGGTATGATTTTTGGCCCCAAACTCAACTATTGCAAGCTTCAGGAAAGGTTTTCTTCCAGACAGGATGGTGTAAGTCACCCAGATGTATAAGGCCTATTCGTAGGGCTCTTCCTACCAGCTCAGTAACACTGCACTGTGTGCAGTAAAGATTCTCCGGACAAAGCACATCCAAGTAGCAGAGAGGCAAAACCATGTATTTGATCAGAAATATCTGTCGAACAGCCTGGGGTCAGACTGCAATGTGGGTCTCACACACCACAGCTTCTTGATCAGCTGAGTCACAGTGGTTCAATTTACCAGTCACAAGACACTTTCTATTCCTCTCAGTACTTCAGGTCTACAAAAAGACAAAAAAGGCCCCTTTCTTCCCAGTGTTCTGTCATTTCTCAACAGCACATCAGGGCTTCAGAGGGTGCTGTGCAGCTGCCCTTTGTATTCTGGATGCTTTCCACCACCAGCAGCACCAAATAGCATTAGGGGGCACTGTTCTGCTTTTCAAAATCTAAACATGCTCTGTCTCTCAGCCACCCTAATCTCACTGATGGACTGTACAGGAATCAATGTTGGAAGTGAATATCATTCCCATGGGCCAAATGCTGTCTAGGGTGAGTCCCACTGACTTCCTGATCGTCCTTCAGTGGCACTACTGTGGGCAGTAAGCATTATTCCTGCTAGCATATGTTCACAGGTTGGGCCCCAGTGCCCAAGCCCTGTGTCTCCTACAGCAAGCGGGTCTAGGGCACAAGTCCTAGTTTCTTTGGCACACTGCTGCCGCAGCCTGAAAATTCTGCAAGAGCTGCACTTTAATTATAAAATGTAGGTTTTTTAATTAAATAAATGTGAAGCTGAATAAGGCAATCAGCAGAATTGCCTCTGTTATTTTACAATTCAATTTATTTTATGCTGTCCTCACACTTTTAGTTTTCACATGCCAAAGATTTTTGCATTGATCACTCAGGACTGCATTACAGGAGTTGCCAGGGACAAATCTGGAAGTTTTGGCTGTTGAGTTAAGAGCAGTTTGAACTTCTAGCTCCTGGGGATGCACGGGAAGCAATTTGTGTTTGTATGGACGATAGGGGAGCTGATTTTTCAGGGGGTGCTGAGCCCCAGTAGGTCCCACTGACTAGAATCAGAGTTGCAGCACCTCTAAAAGTCAGGTCCACACAGAGTATACGCAAAAGCCAATAGGGCAGCTTTAAACTACAACCCCGCATGCTCTAAAATGATGTGTTGAGCATGTAGAAGTTAATTTTAAAACAAATGTGAAAAAAAAATGGTTTCAAAAGCCAGTTCTGGTTGCTAAGTGACTACAATATACTTACCTGTCACATCACTTATAAAACCCACGCACAGGAAAGCGAGGAAATTGCTAGTTTAGGACATCAGGAATCTTACACGGCCCCAAAAATACGATGATGATATATTGTATTACAATAGTGCTTACAGGTCTCAACTGAGATCAGGGCACCATTGTATGGGCACTGTAGAGAGTGAAAGACAATCTGTGCCCAGGAGATCTTACAATCTAATTTAAGACAGGACATGACAAAGGGGTGTAGCAAATGATAGAAGGAAATGGGGGAGGGAGGATGAGGGAAACTGTTCTATAGAAACAGAAAAGAAGGGCAGATATGCGCACAGCAAGATGGCTCCAGGACAGTATAGAAGAAACTGTGGAGGTGCTTGTGGGTCAGACAAATAGCTCATAGAGGGTCTCATAGGCAGAGTAGTAGAGGGAGGAGGAAAATACCAGAAGATATAAGAGCAAATGAGCTGGGTGGGGCTAACTTGTGAAAGGTTTAAAGGTAGGGGCAGAAGTTTGATGCAGTGGAGGAAGGCGAGCCAGTGGAGGAACTCAAAGAGCAGGCTGACATGGTTGGAAAAATGATGCATTTTTGAACGGGGGATGAGACGGGCATCAAGAGAGCCCAAGAGGAGAAAGTTGCAGTAGACCAGATGAGGGTCTTATAGACATTAAGTCAGAGAGAAAAGACTGACTCTTGGACGTTACTGGAGGGAGGGGAGGAGTATATTGATTAACATTTTGCACTTATCTAGTGTTTTATCATCTATAGACATCAAAGCACTTTACAGTGCCAGGTCAGTACAACTTTACATCTTGCCTGGGTATGTAGCACTGAAGCAATCTATGTAAGATGTATCATGGTCTAGTGCAGGGTGGCCAACTTGTGGCTCTGCAGCCACATGCAGCTCTTCAGAAGCTAATATGCGGCTCCTTGTATAGCACCGACTCCGGGGCTGGAGCTACAGGCGCCAACTTTCCAATGTGCCGGGGGGGGGGTGCTCACTGCTCAACCCCGGCTCTGCCACAGGCCCTGCACCCACTCCACCCCTTCCCACCCCCTCCCTGAGCCTACCGTGCCCTCGCTCCTCCCCTCAGAGCCTCCTGTACACCACAAAACAGTTGATTGGGAGGTGCAGGGAGGGAGGAGGTGCTGATCAGTGAGGCTGCCGATGGGCAGGAGGCACTGGGAGCAGGCGGGGTGGGGAGAGATGGTGAGGGGCTGTTAACGTATTACTGTGGCTGTTTGGCAATGTACATTGGTAAATTCTGGCTCCTTCTCAGGCTCAGGTTGGCCACCCCTGGTCTAGTGGTCAGCGGGTCTATCTTGTCCTCAAAAATCAAGGTCCTCTTCCTTGCTCTGCCACAAACTTCTTACATATCCTTTGGCAAGTCACTTAATTGTGCTGAACCTCAATGATCTATCTGGAAAATGGATCTGTGCACATTCCTGTAGGCCAACAGGTCTTTCAAGTTGAGAAAGCAAAAGAAGAAGATGTATGGACAAAAAGCTTTATATACACCCCCCCACACACACACTCTCCTTGATGGCCCACCTCTGTTTCTCAACAGTTAGCACTATAAAGAGCAGCTGTTGTAAAACTCAAGCCTGCAAAAGCCTACTGATGAAGGGCCACTGCCTCAGGACTTGTTGCCTACGTTAAGACTGGGTTCTTTGTGCACAGTCATGAGCGCCCACAAAGCACCACTGGAATGCAGAGCGGAGATCGGAAGACCTCACTGTTCAAGTGAGCCAAGGAGTCATTTCCCTTCATGCCCGATGATGGTCCCCATGATCCTTGTCTGAAACAAATGCATGGTAATCCAGTACTGTAGGTCCTTCCTCCCTCATCTCTTCACAGCTCTTTCACTAGCCACTCTGAGCGGGAGGTGGGAAGGGTGGGGGTCCCTCCTAGATCTAATATTACCCGAGTGTCTTTGGAATGCTAAGGATTCAGACTAAGCAGGAGATGGTAACCAAACACTGCTCCTCAGAATAGACACATTCCCCACCCCCTCTTGCCATCTTCGGTAATTCTAGCCTCCTGAGACAAGATCTGGGAGCAGAAAACCAGACAGATCTTTAAACAGGAGCAGCTCAAGACTCCAGGGATTAACTGTGTACCTCAGCAAACTGTTAAATGAGCCCTTCTTCCAGGACAGGTGGAATCTTCACAACAGGTGGAAATTGGAAGCAACTCGCACTTGGAAGCCTCTACAAATCCATGCCCAAGAGCTGAATATAAACAGGTACGGTGGGAGGGAGTGACTAGACAAGACCCTCGTAGGGATGAAAACAGAGAGCCATATAAAGACACTCAATTCAGCAAGCAGAGATAAAAAAACACATGGATAACCCCCCCCCGCCCCCCCCAAGAGCAAAGATGGCAGCTAGGGTTTAGAGAAATGACCATTAACAGACACTATCCAGATTTCACCTCATACTTCCCAAAGTGGTGAGAGGGTGAAACAGGATTTTTTTTTTTTAAAGAGACTGCCTGACTTCTGCCGGAAGCCCTTTCAATGCATTTGCAGGTAGCAGCGTGCGTGTGGATCGGCACTGGATTTGCCTGCTTCGTACTCTGTCTTCAGCATGTCCACTGCCTCAGCCACTGGAGACCAGGTTTCTGGGGAAGTGCTACTCTGGGTCTCCAGGCCATTAGAAAACAGAGTCACTACACTCCTAGAGCTCCCAGTGTGGGACAATGTGTGAAACCCCCTGAGTAGAGCAAAAGGTGGGGCTGCGTGTGGCCACAAAGCGGAACAGGGTAGAGAGCTATGGGAAGAATGAATGATCAGGGCACTAGTCCCATGTCTGAATGCTCTGGAGTGGGAGCGATATGATGGGGGGGGGAGTTTAAAAGGGGGAGAGAACAGAGGCAGAGCTACCAAATGGGGTGGGGGGGAAATGCACCTTCCGTTGTTCTGTATCACTGAGCTAAGTCACTTAGTCTTTGTGAGCCCAAATTTACACTTTAAAAAACAGCTTCAGCAGACAAGACATTTCTCATTCAGACCACAGGAGAATAAAATACAGGGTGATTAACATAAACCTCTCACAATGCTCCACTCTGCCATGAAGAGCAGGTCACAAAGCAAGGGTGGGGTGCGGGCGCATGACACAAAAGGGAAACAGACCACTGATATTTTGGAAGGGTTAGGCAGGGTGGATGAATGGCCACCGGGCAGAAATCTATCCGGTTAGAATATCGAATCCAGACACCCCAGACTTTGGGAAAGGTTGGATTCAGAACTAGATTTTGAGCCTTACATTGAAGGGGTGTTTGGATCTGGGGTTATGGTCTAGACCCCTATATAAAGTTCTGAACTGGGGCCAGTGTTTAATCTTTTCACTAGCACGGGTCTCATCCAAACTGTGAAGTCACTTGGTCCAACAGCGCTGTGAACTGACTGTATGTCTCATTAGGATAGAAACTTAATGAGACCACCAACAGCTGAGTTTTAGAAAAGTTTGCTCTGGGACCTACAAGGAAGAAACAATTCTAGGTCGAGTCACCACAGCAGGGAAGCGTAGCTGCTGCGAAGTGCAGTGGCCAGTGCAGGTTTGATACAGAGGGCAATCTCCTTATGTGTACACAGTGACAAAGAAATATGAGACAAGTGTCGAAATAGGAGACTGAAGGGCTAGTAAAAAGCCTTGAAGCCACAGAGAGAGAGGCTACTTCAAACACCATGTTCAAAGTATAGCATCTGAGCAAGGGAGAGCAAAACGTGCATGATTCAGTGGAGAAACACACAACTGTATGTAAAGGCTTTATTTAAAAAGCTTTACAAATGTGGCACACCTCCCATTACACTATCACTGGAGAAAAGCATAAACGATACCAGCTAAGCGGCACATCTGAAATAAAAAGGGTAAAGTGATGACAAGAGAAACAGGGACCTAAAGAGATCCAGATCAGTAATGCAGGATTCTTTAAATGCATTCCAAGCGGAGTAGAATGAGCAGGAATTTCAGTTGCCCAGGGTTGTCCTGGTTTGGAGGAAAAGAGCCCACGTCCCAGATGGTTTTTATTGAACTCAGAAGAATTATGGCCGATGTTTCGATAAGACCCCAGAACGTTATAGTCCTGAAATAGTGCCTACACCAAAACTCCTTCCAGTGTTTCAGCAATCTCACAGCCAAGAGGCACTAAATCTGATCAGTAAATTCCCAAGTACTCCACTGCAAGCGGGGGCTAAATTCTGCAGCAAGGTGCCTGGATTCTGTGCAACTCTGCCGGGAATGCTGCAGCAGCACCAGTTAGATTAAAAAATGGAGCTTTTTAGTGAATCAAATAAGAACATGAATCATACACTCAGGACAGCGGTATCCCTGTTAGTTAGTTAGTTATGTTAAATCCAATGTGTTTTATGCTCACCCTCCCCATTTTCAGTTTCCACCCAGCCACAGATTTGTGTATGGACAACAAACATCTGAGTCGTAGGAGTTGTTGGGGGGGGGGGGGCGTGGAGTTGGAGGTTTTGGCAGCTGAATGTGGGACAGTTGGGGCTTTTGGCCCCTTGGTGAGATGTGGGAGGCAAATAAGAACTAAGGGATTATCACAATAGCCGGTTGTTTTGCTCAAATGATCAGCAGTGAAACAGTTAACAATGCCGACAATTACATTCTTGGTTTGAGGTGAATGGGGCAGCTCACGCTTCCCTGAACTATTGTTTCAGGCCGCCTGCACTGCATCTCTAATGTTCAGGTCACATTTCTGAGGCATTCTTTGCAAACACAAGGGAGAGAAACCATTTTTTTTTTAATGAATGCTGAGATTTTGGAACAGAGTGGGATCTCTAGGGCTTCGGCAGCAAGCAGGAATGCCAGGACAACCTGAGCCCAAACAAGCAGGCGGTTATGAAAGAAGAAGTCTGGAAAAGGAGAAGGAGAGATGGAAGAATAAGGGGGAGAGGATACCTAGACGGGGAGGGTGGGGAAGGAGAGGCGAGTTGGTGTGCCGAGACAAGAGGATATGTGGGCAGGAGAACAGGACGATGGGTCCTGATTTGGAGTTTGGATATACGGTCATCCTGTACACGTGAAACTGTAGATCTGCTTGGATACAACTGACAAAGACATGCCCCACGAATGGTGTGTGTGAGTCTTTACTCTAACAATCCAGTTTTATTCTCCAAGGGCACATCCATCAGAGGTCAGCATTGTGGGATATCGACAGAAACCAAAGTCCCTAAGGAGGAATGTGTTTATCCTTTAGATCTGTGCAGCAGTTTGGGAGACTCATGTGTAGTGCTGATAAATCACCCAAACATCCTCAACTCCACCGATAAACTCCTGCCCACCTTTGATGCACTGATACTGCAATGTAAGAAAAGAAAGGGGCAGCAGACTGGCTTTGCAGCACGGGTTGGTAGGGTTGAGTGCAGGAAGGATGTTTTTGTGGATGTGGAGGGGCGATTTAATAGCAGTACACCTGAGTCTCTCAAGTGGTTCCAAAAATCACTGCAGGAAACGTTCCTCCCCCATGCACAGCTAAGCAGGTGTATTATGGGATGGAAAGGAAGCCCTCCTGCAAAACAAGATACATGGCTCATATCAGTGGCTCGTATTAGTCACTTTGCTGGAGGCAGGACGCTGAAATAGATGACCCAATGGTTTCATCCAATATGGCAAATCGATGTCTCTATTCAGGTTATGACCCCAATTCTCCCTAAACCACAATACCAGTAGCCTTCCTGGGAATTTCCACCCAGGAGGGAGACAAACAGCCTTGGCATGAGGCAAAGGCAGAAAAGAGCTGGCTATCTCTCTCTGGCCTGCAAGGAGGGGGCCATGCAAGGCAACAGCTGAGTAGTGGGTCTCCTGAGTAGCCCACATTAGGGCTGATGGAGCCCAGCAGCCTTCGTTCCATCTCCCTGTCTGCCACGCACAGGCTGAAGCCTCAGCCTTCACTTCCTTCATCTCTGTGAGCCCGTGTCTAACATTCACAGGGCTGGGAGCTCTTATGAGCACAGACGTGCAACCCAACAGCATCGTATGGCTGTAATTTGGACTCCTCTGTTTTCGGTTTCAGTGCATTAGGGGCCTGAGTGGCAGCCTGTGAGCGCAGCACGGCAAGCTGACTTTCAGCGTGACACTAGCACAAAGATCCCACTCGCTTTGCTTCTGCCATTTGCTTTTTAAAAAATAGGTCCCTGTGACTTATAGTTTGGAGAGTAAAACTTCACGAGTTCCCCATATCCAATCTCCCCCTTAGCACAGTCACAAGCAGAAATGTGAGACACACTCACTATAGCGAGGACACAGTTTGTTTCCTTCCTCCCCAGCAAGGGTATGTCTTCCCTGCTGAGCCAGGTGTCACCTCTCACCAGACTACTATCCACACATAAAAATCTCTGGCTTGGGCTAGGAGATGTTTAAGTCCAAGCCAGCTGGCCTGGCTGGGGGTATGGGTTAGAGCCCAGATGCCACTTTCACTCGGGTTCGTAACCTGCTCACTTTGCAGTGTGGACGCAGGCTAAACAGTTTGGATGCGGATAGTCTTTCAATGCCTTCCCACAATTCCCCTTGGCTTGTATTGTCTTGCCTTCAACATACTCCCTTCTTCTAGAGGAGTTTGTTTTCTCTTTTAGGAAAGCAGTCAAGATGGGTAACCCAGCTTCACCTCTTTCCCTCTGCAAAGTCTTTCCATTGCAAGAGCTTTCTGGATATTGATTTGAACCAGATTTCTCTAAAGCTTTTTGCAGCTACATCCTGCTCTGCTTTTACTACCCACTGGCCATGCAACACAACAGTTTGTGTTGCACTGCATAAGTAGGCAGAAACGGGGGGCACTTAACCTCTCTGGCCTTTCCAGTTTCCGCCAATAAGATACAAAATTCTCCAGCTATCCACCCTCTCTCACAGAAACTGGGAAAATGGTAAGGACATGGCATCCCAAGGAACATTGCCTAACTGAGCAGATCTGCACAAGTATTCTGCAATGTAGTGGCGCTGATGCTGTAATAACGGACGGGGTGGAGGTTTTGTTTCAACCCCCTGCACAGTTTCCAGCTATTCATAATTCTGATCGGTAGCATGCTTGCTTGGCAGCCCCCTAGGTGATATTGTGTTTGCAATAATTTTGCAGACTCTGCATTCATCTGCTTGTGAGTTATGTAACCCGGGAAAAGTAATATTTTTTGCTTTAAATAGAAATCATTTAATCATCTTAGGTTTAATCTTTAACCCAAAAGTGACTGTTTTAAAAGCCTGGTAGGTCTGGAAGGAGGAAGACCCAGTTTGCCTTGCTTACCAAAAACCTGTTGCAATCAAGTTGGGAATGTTTGCAGACTGTGCAGTGCAATACCTTGTTTAATATTGTGAGCATACAGGCATGTTGGCCCATTGTTCCCACTGCAGATCCCACTGAGCTTCACTTGGAGTTGAACCTGAATGTTACAACTTGGGTTTATCTTGAATATGGTTTCATTTGCCTATTATTCTTTAAGCTTTGGTTGCATCTAGCACACTCATTCCTCTCCCTAGAAATAGCTGACTCTGATGCCTAGCCAAGCTTTAGACCACAGACTCATCTCCTGCTCCTAGCCACGCAATTGCTAGAGATAATAAAGTATCTGACTTGCTGCACCGAACCTGAGAGTGAGAACTCTGTTTTTCTCCGACAATTTGCAGGCCTGATTTTCAGCAATGCTCAGTACCTGTAGCGCCCACTGTTAGAATGGGGCACGCGCAATATAAATTCAGGCTCTGGGAGATCATAAAAATTTGGAGATGCTGGTGGAGTAAACAGCTCCCACCCCCAACTATTTTTCCTAGTACCTATAAAAATCTTGAGGGCCTGCAAAAGGTTGGGTTAGAGGCGGTAAAGGAAGGCAAAAGATTTACTAGCCTTCAAAAAGATTTCTGACTTGTCATTTTAGCTTCTTTCCTTTCCCTGATAGCTGGAGTTTGCATATGCTGGAGATGCAGCTGAGGGGATACTGCCTTCCTGCACAACACCCAGCATGGCAGGTGTAAACCAAGTGCCAACAGCACCTGAAAATTAAGCACTAAGTCAATTGTACACCAATTTCAATGAAGAGTGATGAGGAAAAGGGCAGGCAGGGCTCCCCTCTAGTCAAACCTTAGCCACCTAATACCTAATGTGAAAACTACAAACTGCCTTATCTTCATAAGCAGTTTGCGGTGAAGGAGAGCTCAGTGTAAGCTTGCCTCTTTCACCAGCAGAAGTTGGTCCAATCAAAGATATTACCTTGTCCTGTCTTCCTAAGGATATTAGCTCAAGAGAGATACCATAGGTTAGCTGACATGAGGTAAGAACAGAAGAGGCACTCAGTTGCACAGGTTTCACATCACACCTTTAGTTGAGTTCGTTTCTAAGGTGCCACAAGGACTCCTCGTTTTTTTTTTTCCTGATACAGACTAACAAGGCTACCACTGAAACCAGTGCAACTCTGTTTGTCGACCACACTTAAGAGTAAATCTGTGCCTAACTGATTTACACTAAACCAAAATAATATTGGTTTAAATGGAAATTAGAGCAGGCACACAGACTTTTGCGCCAGTTTGACGACACTGATTTATTTTAAATCACTTGTAGGTAAATCACTGCCACTTTCTTGTGTAGATCAGCCTTCCCAGGTGCAAACTAAACCAATAAAAGCCTAGTTTAAACCAGTTTACAGGTGTTGACAAAAGTTTTCTGGGTTTAAGCAAATCGTATCTTGAGTTAAATTAGTACAAGCAGGTCTTAGCCATCTGAAATAAAATACACTTTCCCCATGACACCTATGCCCCCTCCACCTCTCCCACATGGTAGTTTGTTTTAGAGATGGACTCAGACGGCAAAGCTAGGATCCAGATATGCTGGAGGGGTTGGTTCAGGCCATCATAGGGACAAAGCTTGGCTTCAGACTCCCCCAAAGTAGAGGTGTGTTGCATCTGGAGTGTTGATTCAGACACCATCACTAATCCTAGCAACTTGGATTTAGCTGTGGTCCTTCTTCTCAGGCAGAAAATGCCCATCATGTTGGCAGCAGGATTAAAATGGCATGTGAGCCAGCTAGGGTGAAAATCTCCCCCATTAATTTTTCATCTTTCCTCAGGCAACTCTGCCTATGGAGCTACACAGGTATTAAGAATGCATTGCCAACTAAAGCCATTAGCTCATCTCCCTCCAGGATCTCATCTCCTGGGTGCATAGTCAGCCGAGTTTCCACCACGTTGCTCTGGGAAGCGATCCTTGGTGAAGCAGCTTCACTAGCACTATCCCAGCAGGTCACAGGGTGGCTGAAAGCAAACTGCCTGGCTCAGGTGCATGTGCGTGTCAGACGGATGGGGGGCACATTGCTGAAGGCTGAACACAAAACTTAGTGCCAGAACTCACAGCTTCCTTCATGTAGGACAATAGCGACATACCAGTAGCCAACCGTCAGTTTGAATCAAAACCACCCAAACTGCCTACAGCATCCCATACTGTGTATCCCAATCCCATGTCCCTGTTTACTGGAGCCCAAAGAGTTCAGATTGAGTTAGGGAAACGTAGTCTCCACCAATGGGCCTCGCAAGAAGATACCCAGCCATTATGGTTGAATTCTTGCAATGCTCTGCCCTCCCACTGTCCAAAGCTATTATCAAGATGATTAATTCTTTACCTTTGGGAGGCTTCCCATCTCCACCACTACCCTCCAGGCTCCCACTATGCCTTGCAACATCTCTCCCTCCTCTATCACTCAGTCTCTCCCCATTCCGCCCTAAAACAGAAAGATCCCAAAAGTGGGGGGGTTGATTGTTTTTAATTGGCTATAAACACCAAAAACCTGCTGCCACCCTACCTCAAGCCTTGATACACTCAGACCTTATACAGGGCCTGCTCACTGAAGTCAATGGACAGACTCTTCTGGTCTTTGGATCAGGCCTATAAGAAGCTGGTAGGGCCCAGTTAGTACTTGGCTTGGAGTAGGCTGACCAGATAGCAACTGTGAAAAAACGGGACAGGGGGTGAGGGGTAATAGGCGCCTATATAAGAAAAAGTCCCAAAAAACGGGATTGTCCCTATAAAAACAGGACATCTGGTCACCCTAGCTTGGAAACCTTTTGGGGAGGGGAGGGGAGGAAGAGAGAGATGCTGCAGGAAGTGAGTTTGGTGATTCAGTAGGTGGCACTCTTTCCCAAGTCAATACTAAGCCAACAGCCTAACCAACAGGTGTCAAGGAGCACTGGGCTGCCAGAGCTGCTGCCTTTCAGATGAGGGGCGCGATCACTTGTGGTTGTTAAAGATCCCATGGTACTTTTTATAAGATTAGAGGTGTTAAAGTCCGTCTCATGGCTGCATTCCAACTCAGATGATTACATTTTCCCTATCTAAATCCCCTCTGCAGTTCTGACTGGACAGTGTAACACACGTGGGACACACGTGAAAGCTGCTATGAGACTAACCTTAAAGTACTAGCCTCAGTCACATGATATGGGTTACAAAAAGTTAATGCCCCTGTCACACAGCAGATATTCGTATTAGCCACTCTCGCCAGTAGCTACAAGTTCTTTTAAAAATCAAATGCAAATAAATCATAACCTAAAAATAACACCCACATAGTAATTAATAAGACACAGAAATACAGACTTTGAGGACAGAGATCATAGTATTAGATATCTGTCAGTAACTACCATCTCTAGAGCCTAATGGCTTTCTGTTCACATAGTCACTGGTCTCAAAACAGTTCCTTTTGCAGGGACCCATTCAGCCACTGAGATGGATTGGCCACTTGCAATCTCTGTTTGCTGCCCCTGGTGTTTTCCACTGTGTGTCCAAGTTACTTCGATCTGAAAGATTCTGGATGTCCTCCTCAAGGAACAGAGAGGCATTGCCCACCTTGCATTTGTTTAATAGTCTTCTGTTCTTCCTGTAGGACAGACACTCAGAAATGTTCATGACTTTGGTGTGGATTATATAGCTCTTACCTTTAACCGATTCTCAACCACTTTGTCTGTAATCTAACATTCTCTCCCACTTCCAAGAGGGGTAAATTTTTGGCATTCTTGTTGTAGGATTTCTTCTATTCTAGTTTCCTGGTATATAGCTCTTTTGTAACTACTTCAGGCTTAATTGGCTTTGGCTCAAGAAGCTTGCTGGAAGTTGTCACTATGTTCTTTGTTCTTCTTCCTGAGAATCTCTGAACAAAATTGCCAAAATGCACTACTTACAGACTGCAGTTCTTTACCTGTTATTAATGCATCTGGCATCCCCATCTAAATCCTCAAAGTTCTGGGAGAAAGATCTTTGGCAGACCTCAGGTACAGAAGCAATCGTGAAAGAAAGTCACTTAAACCCATGTCTATCAAAAGGGGACTTGAAGGCACAGAGAATTTGAGGTGTCTAACTGAGTTGAACCTGCCAAAACCTTTGGCTTGTGCACAAAACTGAAAATATTTAATCATTAAGTCCAAGCACAATCTCCTCAACTGTTCTCATGGAGTAGCAGTAGCACTCACATTTGAGGGCCTGACTCAAATGTTATGGATTTATACAAATCTTTAACTTGCTTGGTGCCCACATTGAGAATTCAATTGTTGTATTTGCTCAGTAACCTAAGTTGTTTCATGTAACGGGCACAAAATAAACGCATCTAGCAAAGCTACACTGCCATGTGTGTATAAGTAGAGATATCACTCAGAAGCATTTGAAATACTAGAACAGGAATTCTCACATGTGCTCAGACTTGAGACCTCTGCAAATGCAGATGGTCCAATGGTGCATAATTTGTCTGCAGAGCAGAACACACAGATATTCTTAAGGAATTTGATGAGATGTTTAACAGACTGTGATTCATTTGAGGATATATCATCATACATGCATCACATGGACATCAATGCCACCATGATGCCATACAATGCATGCACTACAAGCATGAGAAAAAGTAGAAGCTGAACTTGACAAGATGGCAGAGAGATTTTTTTAAAAATATCTCACAGTTACTGATGTATGTGTCATCATCAGAGTTTTGTCCTCCAGCTGTATGACCATGAAAAGACGTATACTCGCCTTTGTAACTGTTGTTCTTCGAGATGTGTTGCTCATATTCATTCCAATTAGGTGTGCACACGCCACGTGCACGATCGTCGGAGAATTTTTACCCTAGCAACACTTGGTGGGTTGGCTGAGGCGCCCCCTGGAGTGGAGTCCTTACGGCGCTGGATATATATCCCTGCCGAACCAGCGCCCCCTCAGTTCCTTCTTGCTGGCTACTCCGACAGAGGGAAGGAGAGCGGGTTTGGAATGGATATGAGCAACACATCTCAAAGAACAACAGTTACAAAGGTGAGTAAGCGTCTTTTCTTCTTCGAATGCTTGTTCATATCGATTCCAATTAGGTGACTCCCAAGCCTTACCTAGGCGGTGGGGTCGGAGTTAGAAGTCGCGGGATGGAGGACCCCTGAACCGAATGCAGCATCGCCCCTGGACTGCTGCACTATGGCATAGTGGGAAGTGAAGGTATGTACTGATGACCAAGTTGCTGCCCTACAGATCTCCTGTATGGGCACATGAACTAGGAAGGCGGAGGACGAAGCTTGAGCCCAAGTAGAGTGGGCAGTAAGGTGCATAGTTGGGACACCAGCCAAGTCATGGACCATTGCGGGGGTCCATGGTCAGGATCCTGCCCTGTCCTTCATCTTGCCCCTGGCTAGCACCGTCTGCGTCTTGGCCCTGGATGTGGTAGCTGCTCCCCGCTTGGGATGATGTCGAATTTGGTCGTGAAGTCCAAGGCGGTGCCGAACGCACATGCTGAGTCGCACCATCCCGCACTGTCACTCCGCACCTGGGAGCTGGAGACCGGTGCCAGGATCTTGAGAGGTACCGCGATTGGGATCAGGACCGATGGTCATATTGGTGCTGGGAGGCCAATCTAGATCTCGACAAAGACCTAGGGGCCGGGCAGTGCCGGGATCGGCTGCGAGAGGATCGGTGCCGGGAGCTGGAATGGTACCGATCATACCGGGAGGGAGACCTTCGTGAGGCGGAGCAGCACCACGAGTGCGACCAGCACCGAGATGGAGATCGGTGCCGGGACTGCGAGCAGTGCCGAGTCCGAGACCATCAACGGGATCGGGACAGCGACCTGGAGTGGGACCGAGATCGGTGCCGTCCCATCTCGCTCTGCGATGGAGGGCGCATGAAGGAGGGCTTCCCTATCGATGGGAGAATCTGCACCGGCGGTGCCGGAGGGTGAGACGGTCCTGGCTCAGTCAGCGCGATCGGGTCGCGAGCGGTGGAGGTCTCTGGAGTGGACGGCAGACCGAGCTCAACCACAGTGTGCACCGGGGAGCTTGTGTGCACCGGACCCAACAGCGCTTGCGGTGCTGGAATCAACGGTGCCGGAGTTGGAGCCTTCGTGGGGCAGTCTGGCACGGGGCGTTGCTCCAATAGGGGCATAGGCGGTGCCTGCAACTGTGCAGGAGCAGCAGGTGGTTTGTTCTTGGGCCCCAGGGACAGCAAGCGGTGTCGTGTCTGTACTGGTGCCGGAGACGTCCGGTGCTGGAGGCGAGCTTCAGACCGACAGCGCCTGGTCTTTGCGCGGTGCTGAGGGCACCAGGCTAAATGCCGCTTCCATTATGAGCGGTTTTAAACGAAAGTCCCACTCCTTTTTTGTCCGCGGCTTGAGTGCCTTACAGATGCGGCACTTATCTGGTTGATGGGATTCCCCCAGGCACTTCAGACAGGAGTCATGGGGGTCTCCCGTAGGCATCGGCTTAAGGCAGGCCGAGCAGGGCTTGAAACCCGGAGACCTAGGCATAAGCCTGGGCACTGGGAAGGAGGGAGGAGAGAAACCCCCCTTTCCTCCAACTATTATATAAAACTAACTAAGTACAACTAGAAACTACTAAGAACTATAATACATCTAACTAGAGGGGGAAAAAATGAGTAAAGAGTTAGGGAAGTGGAGATCAGCAATGCCGCACTCCACAGTTCCAACGACCATCACGGGTGGTAAGAAGGAACCGAGGCGGCACTGGATTGGCAGGGGCATATATCCGGCCCCGTAAGGGTGCCACTCCAGGGGGCGCCTCAGCCGACCCACCAAGTGTTGCTAGGGTAAAAATCTTCCGATGATCGTGTATGTGGCGCACGCACACCTAATTGGAATCGATATGAGCAAGCACTCGAAGAAGAATGTATTTTTCTTTTGTATTTCTTTGCAATTTGTGTTGTGCACGAGAAACTAAATGGTTGCTTTCATTGCATGCATGAAACTGCACCAGTTGTGCTGGATAGCTTTGCATTGTGTTGTGATTGCCTCCGCATTTACTGCAAACAAATCTGGTCTCTACCATTCATTTACCCTTTGATTCCGTCTTTATTCCTTGACATACATTTTTAATTAGATGCACTTCTCTTCTTTCACTGCCTGCTAACACTTTCATTTGGGAAGCACAGTTTTCACTATCCCTGCAAATATCCACTGTACGTTGCAAAAATCAAGTCTATTTCTCACGGTACCCTTGTTGTGACCTGGTTATCAGTTACACCACAAAGAACAGGATTGCTGATTAATCCATCTGCATTCAAATTCACATGATTCAGTTTGATGGCAAAGGTCTGTAACACAACTGTCAGTGATCTCACCTGACAGCATGTTTCCTTTAAAGAAAGTGTTTTCCCCACGTCACATTCTTGGTTGGATCACGGCACACTTGAAATGTTCAATGATTGTTTCAGCAGTTTGCAATGCCCTTTGCTGCTGAGCCTGCCACATGGAGCAGAGTGGAGGATTTCATCCTCTCCCACTTCTCTGGGGCAGCACTTGTTTCCAGGAAAATTTGGAAGCCCAGCAACCACCTCCTCCAATTCTCTGTCAAGATCTCCTTCTAGACTGAGGGACTCAGGTAGCATCACATGCTCCATTTTTGCCAAGATTAAGTTTTTTTCTGACACCCTGTAATAGAGGTGTGAAACCTGGGAAGAGATTGCTGTTCATTTCCTGGCCTCTTGCATGAGGCAGGGTTACTAAAGGGCTACGCCCCCTTTACATGACAGTGGTCTGTAAACTCTGATTCCAATGGCTTCAGCCACAGATATGAGTACTTCACTTCCTGACCTGAACGGTTGCTGTGTGGCTGTTAAAACGCTGCTGTGATACTCCAGAGGTAGCTGCATTTCAGTGATGTCAAACAGGAGCCCTATATAATTTGGGCAGTCGGTTAGAAAAATGTATAAAAGTTAAAAAAGTAAAATAAAAATACTACTACTTTGCCCTTCCTTTAGTGCCTTCGATCCAGGAACATTACAAAAACAGTGACAAATCTTTGTACACCTCTGTATGAGGGAGATAAGTATTATTCCTACCTTGAAGACAGAGAAACTGAGGCACAGAACGATGACGTGCCCCACCCAAATTCTCACAGCGAGTCAGTGGAACAGCAAGGAATAGAACCCAGGAATCCTGACTCCCAGCCCTGTGATTTAATGAATAGGCCTATATTTCCTCAAGCTTATTATAATTGGAAAGTTGTTATCACAAGTCAAGTAACTGAAACACCGCTAAGAAAAATCAGGATCTGTTCAACAATACTTCAGTGAAATAATTAATACACTGCCCTTTCCCTCCTGCCTCCTGGTGCTAGGTCAGCAGATTCACCTCCATTCCAGTTATTGAGACTGCATTTCTCTCCTTAGCAGTTTATCAGTTTTATTGTAAGGGACTGTCTTCTCTAGACTCCTTTCTGAAGCAAACATACGGTAGAGCAAACACATGAGACCCCACAGGATAAATAGACCCAGAGAGCATGCATGAAAGAGAGAAAGTACCCGTGAGTGAAGAAGCATAGACTTTAGAGCCCTGTTTGATCTAGAGCTTGTACATCCCCAGGGAATACCGCAGGATTGCTCGGGAGCACATGATTCCTCTCTTTGGTGTAGGGGGGTGGATATAATCAGCATTTCTCAGCTTCACAGCCATAGGACATAGATTAATGATAAGTGGCTGGACAGGGCCCCGCCTTCAGTTATTCAGTGCGCTGTATCTCTGAAGAGTTCCCTCTGGAGCAGAGCCCTTCCACTTCCAGGGGAGACCCAGGGCTTAAGAAGCCTACGGAGTAACACTGCAACAGGCACCATGTTTCTGCCACATCTCGGCTATTCAGTCAAAGCAGGCACTTCTATACCAGTGAAACCAAGTTGCTCCAATGAAACAACCAGCCACAACCGCTATGAAGGAGCATGGAGAAGGCACTTGTATCCCAACCCTCTCCACTTCCAAAAACCTCTCCTCAAATCTCACTGCTACCCTGCAGCTGGTCATTTTTACTGCCCCCCCTCTCCCCCCCAGATATTGCCTACATATTTATATCTTAAAAACCTACATGGCTTTAATGATGAGCTTCCAACTTATATTGTTTCATCTGCGTTATAGTTACTGTAGGTTGGAAGCTGCTTGGGTTCGGACCATTTCCTCCTCTATATTAGTAGGATTCACACACACAGCTGGTGCTCAGAATGTAATAAAATAAAATAAATAGTAGTAGCCTTTCACTTTTTAAGATCTCCATTCAGGTTCTTGCTTGGAGCAACACTGGAAATGAGTTTGCTGACTGCAGCCTAGTCACTAGGGGGATATTAATCCACATCATAAAATTATTCCACAATTTGGAAAAGCAAGGAGAGTGTTGCAGGCCAGGATTAAGGTGCATCAGCAAAGCTTGGAGGGGCAGGAGGCAGCACTGGAATAGCAGGGGGTGCTGCATGTCAGGAGCGAGGTGCGTCGGCAGAACTGGGGAGTGGGGAGGCAAAGCCCAGGACTGGAATAGCAGTAAAGACTGCAGGTCAGAACTGAAGTGCACTGGCAGAGCTGTACAGGGGCCCACAACAACAATAGCAAATGGTGCTACCAGTCAAGATTGAGGTGCATTGGCAACGCCCCCAGGTCCAGAACAACAGTGAGTGTTGCAGGTGAGGATTTGGGGTGTGCCGGCCTAGTAAAGAGAAGCTTGCACAACACAGATCTGCTCCAAAAAGCCAAACCTTTGCTTTTCTGAAGACACACATTCAAACTAAAGCTCACATGAGCATAGTATTTCCCTGGGCCAGCATCCGGTCCATCTGTGCAACACCGCGTTTTACATGCCCAACAACACTGATCAAGATCCGCAGTGTCTCTTCCCTGAAAGGCAAGCAGGAAAAAATTCTGATCTGGCCTCAGGCTATTTTATGATGAGCCTTCACTCACTAGTACACTTCCAGAAGTTTCAATTTCCTCGCTGTTGCTTTCTTTCCAATAAGGTTACTCCATACTGTTTACATTGCAGACAAGCAAATCAGAGATGGCAGGAGACTGACAGTGGCTGCCCCATTAGAAGCAGCATCTCACAAGCAACTCACCCTGCCTATCCACCTTCCATCCATCAACATTCCTAGCAATCTACCTACACATACAAAATTCCCCTTCCCCCACCTCCTCCCCACTTTGGAAATTGGCTGGAATAGAGAGAAAGCCGGAGCACTGAGGGGAAGACTGCAAAGAGCTACAAAAGGAGCTCACAAAACTGGGTGACTGGGCAACAAAATGGCAGATGAAATTCAATGCTGATAAATGTAAAGTAATGCACATTGGAAAACATCATCCCAACTATACATATAAAGTGATGAGCTCTAAATTAGCTGTTACCACTCAAGAGAGAGATCTTGGAATCATTGTGGATAGTTCTCTGAAAACATCCACTCAATGTGCAGCGGCAGTCAAAAAATGTGAACAGAATGTTAGGAATCATTAAGAAAGGGATAGATAATAAGACACAAAATATCATATTGCCTCTATATAAATCCATGGTATGCCCACATCTTGAATACTGTGTGCAGATGTTGTCCCCCATTTCAAAAAAGATATACTGGAACTGGAAAAGGTTCAGAAAAGAGAAACAAAAATGATTAGGGGTTTGGAACAGCTTCTGTATGAGGAGAGATTAATAAGACTGGGACTTTTCAACTTGGAAAAGAGACGACGAGAGGGGGATATGATAGAGGTCTATAAAATCATGACTGGTGTGGAGCAAGTGAATAAGGAAGTGTTATTTACTCCTTCTCACAACACAAGAACTTTGGGTCACCAAATGAAATTAATAGGCAACAGGTTTAAAACAAACAAAAGGAAGTATTTTTTCACGCAATGCAGTCAACCTGTGGAACTCTTTGCCAGAGGATTTTGTGAAGGCCAAGACTTTAACAGGCTTCAAAAAAGAACTAGATAAATTAATGGAGGATAGGTCCATCAGTGACTATTAACCAGGAAGGCCAGGGATGGTGTCCCTAGCTTTTGTTTGCCAGAGGCTCGGAGTGGGCGGCAGGGGATGGATCACTTGATGATTACCTGTTCTGTTCATCCCCTCTGGGGCACCTGGCATTGGCCACTGTCAGAAGACAGGATACTGGGCTTGATGGACCTTTGGTCTGAGCCAGTTTGGCCATTCTTATGAATATGATGATGATAGGGACATGTTGCTGATTGGGAGTTGCCCCACTTCCTGGGAGGACATGTGTGTGTGAGGATGAATACAGACCTTGGAGCACACAAGACCGTTCCTTGAGAGGGAGATGTACAGAGAATGTCATCCAAGTACTGATGGCATGAGTCCTTGGCATCTCACCAACACTGAATGGCCTCAAGGGAAAGAGTATAGAGCTTGGTGGAACTCTGCACAGCAGTGACCTGAGTCACAGAGAGCATGTGCCTATCATAACTCCATGTGACCTTTCAGACAGGAATGAGTGGATCATGCAAACTGTTGCTCCATTTAGTCCTGCAAGACCTTGTACGTGTGTCATTATCACCTTATGACCAATAGCATCAAAAGCCACAGAGGGAGGAGATTCATTTCCTGTGTCAGACCATGAAAACATCATTTTTCAGGGCCATCCTTATTCTCTGACCTGGCCAGAAACCTGAATGCCAAGAACACCAGGGGATAAGAAGAGAGGACTTCCTGGAGTTTAGATGCCACCTCCTTCGCCAACAAAGGGAATGTTGGAAACTGGACAGTAATTGGTAAGGTTGTTAGTATTAAGCATAGACCTTTTCAAGTCTCTTTGTTCCTTTGGGTATCTGGTAGTCTGACTTCATTGAAGGGGGCAAAGTTGATATCATATATGCTGAAGTGTTCTCATGCACGCCATTTCTCACTAGACTTCACCAGCGGTAACAGGCAAGGGGTCATCCTACAAATGGCAGCTCGAGCATTCCTCAACAACTTGCAGGCCTTATAATGAGGTAACCCATTCACACTCTGTAAAGGCAGATGGAATGGGTGTCATTCTGGCTGTGGAGTGGCTCTCTCGATCTCCCATTACTTTTCTCTCTAAAGTAGGCTTTTTGCGGCAAGAGGGCCTTGGTCCAGGGACAGGTCAGGTGTAGGCATTCCAGGCCAATAAACCAACTCCACGATGACTAGCTAGTAGATTCCATAGAGCCTCTCTGCAAGCTGAGAATTACCTGATGTAGTTCTATCAGAGAGGAAGATTCTTTTAACTTCCTTTAGGGCTGAAGCATATGGACCTTGAACTGTTCAAGGACTGTGGATGAATGGGTTTTGCACCATAGATGCTCTAGTTTCCTGCCTTCTGGTGCACTTTGTCAATGAGCCACAGTTACCTGCGAGAGGACAGGTGCAGGGTCAAGGGTCATTTGTGGCTAATTCATCAGTGGTTTCAATTGGCAGCTGGCTGCAATGTTCTGCTAGCTGGTGCCCTGGTCTTTCAGATGGGTGGTTTCTGTTCCAGGAATTTCTAGAAAATTTTCCAGGACAAGCGCTTCTGGAAATGAATTAGTATTGTTGGTTCACTGAACAAGCAAGGCGGCATCCCTTTAACATCTGTTTTTGAGGTGGAAGTGGCCTGTCAAAAAGAGGTCTAATCCTAAACCAAAGAAGAGGTCCAGGGTGCACCTGCCTACATGAGTGGGTTAGGAGACAATCTCAGAGAAGCCCATGGTCACCATGATGGGTAGGAGGCCTTTGGCTGTTTTGCCAGGTGAGGCACCTACATGGACACTGAAATGTCCCCAGACACTGAAACTTCCACCCCACTATCAGATTTCATAGGAGCTTTGTTAGTTATATAAATAGTTATTTTTAGGGTAAGTTCATCTTGGGGCCTATTAACCATGACAGCATCAGAAATAAACCCCACACCACACAAAAAAGGAATGTTTCTGTGCAAGAAAGAAAACAAAGTTAAAGGCAAATCTTTAGCTGTAAATGTCTCCAATTTACAGTAAGGTAGGTTCTTGCAGGGGCTTCAGCGCAGTCACTTTCTATTAAGTTGATAGGGATGGCTGCCCCAGGTAAGAGAACTGACAGAGCACAGCCACTGTGTCACAGCTTTAGCAGCGTTGGTACCCCATGCCATGGCCTTCAGACATCTGAGGTACAAAACAGGAATCTGTTACAGCAATGCGGGAGGTGGGGGGGGGGAGAAGCAGAGAAAGAAGAAGAAGGAAGTGCAGGAAGAGAAGGGAACAGGAGAGAGAGAGAGAGAGAGAGAGGATAAGATACAAAATGAGAAAGTTGTATATGTCCAAGGACAGTGTTAAATGCATTTGTCTTCAGGGATTAATGAGGTGAGATTCCCACATGGGAACCCCTCCAGACAGTGCTTTCCCTCAGCCAGCACTCTGCACGCTTTCTGGCAAACAAACAAAAAGGAGGGAGAGGTACGGGAATTGGATTTAGACCACAGAGAGGAATACAGAAATGAAATATTTACGGGGGGAAGGGGGAAGAATACATTTGTAGGCAATGGAAGAAGGTGCAAAGAAAGGGTTCAAAATGGCCATCATTGGAGGGATTCAAGGCAGACAATTCATCCACCTGTCAGGACAGTGGATGTTTTACTTTGATTCATAGCAACAATAAGAGTAATAGTATGGTAACATGTACATAGCTACCACAGGCTTTCTGGCTGTCATTATATTGCATATTCTGGCTACTCAGAACTTCACTGAGACAGACAGCAGAGATTGAATTTAGACCCTCCTCCAAAAGCACAGATGCTGACCACTTGAGCTAAAGGAGAATCTCCCTCCGATAGCACCGTAGGGTCTATGACACATTGCTGAGTGGGGCAATGTGGTCTTCAATAACCACAAGTAGCTAGGACTGCAATTTTTAAACTTTATTTGAAAGACAGCACCTACAGCAACACAGTGTCCTCACAATCTGCTGGGCATTGGCTCAGCACTGCTTCCGAGGGAAGACCACCACCAATTGGATTTTCCTTGGCGTTCTCTCATCAGGGCTGTGCAAAGAGGGTTCAAACAGCTCCAGTGGAACCTGACTTGGGCCCATAGAAGGGCCTCATGTGGGGGTTTTGGTTTTTACGTCTCACTCTTTTCTTTTGTTGGGGGACCCAAGTCTTCTCCATTTAGACCCCCAAATGGTGTGTTTGGGGATCCATTTAGTTCCCCATATGGACCATGGAAGGCCCCATTTAGCACTTTATAGATTTCACTGATATCCACACCAAAACAAGGGAAGGTATTACAGAGGTTATTTTACAGAGGCTGAAAATAGATGGTCTAGAAATGGCTGATTGTAGGGGACAAAGCTATGTCCATGGAGCTAACATGCATCATAGAAAGGTGTTCAAAATCAAATCGGTATGCATATTTCGTTCAATGCACTGCCCACTCAGTGACTTTTGTTGGAGAAGCTGCTGCAATGGCTATTCCCCATTTTGTTCTATTTTTTGGAATTGCTCAAAGATCATATATCCTGTTTTCTGCCTCTACTAGTCAGCAGGATGCGTTGAAAAAGCATACTAGCATTACATTAAAATACCATAGCATGACAAGATGGACAGCAAGGATAAAGGCAATCCATCACTATGAACTCAAGTTGAAGATGGTGTTCTTGATACTTTAGATGAGATCAGAGCTTCACCCAGTTTTAGACCAGAACTTAAGCTGGAAACTGATGGCTTGCAAATGAACATTTCAGAGTTTTTGTTTCTTGTTTTGGCCATGATATGATGTACTATCGTATCAAAAGTTAATGTTGTGAGCACAGAATTGCAGTATCCATTCAGTCTTGACATTCAAATGGCTCACAATTTATTTGGTAGCCTTTGAGATGCATTATAGGAATTACACTCTTCTGGGTTCATTACACGTAAGGAAGCTGTTGCTTCACAGCCTGAAACCTTAAGAATATACATGCAGTTCAAAGAAAAAAAAAACTCTCTTGAAGGAGGAAAGTAACGTCAGGCAAATCTGCAAAAGGGTGAAAGGTCAACAGATCCTAAAAATGTTTTGAATGTGAGGTTTTCAAGCCCATCTTAGACAAAATATTGACACACCTGGACAATAGGATGTGTAAGTACAATGGTGTCAGAAAGGTCTGCTTTTTTGATGGGCAACAAACAGAAAAAATTTTCATCAGCGAAGACTTAACGAGGCATGCTCAAAACTTAACAAGCTGAAACCCTTAGGATTTAAACTCAGAGTTTTGCGTAGGAGATTGAGCTCTTGTGTACATTTTTGCAGGTGAATCTGAAGGATGGCTTGCAAATGAAGGTGCCCACTGATCTCCTTAGCTACATTTACAAAATGGTCTTTAGATGGGAGTTTCTCTAACACAGAAACCACATTTTTTGCTGTCTTCCTGTAACCCTGATTGCTAATGAAAGGAGTTGCAACAAGATAAAGTTATTCACAATTATCTAAGAATGTGCAGAAGGCAGGAAAGGTTACGCGATCTGGTAGTTATTTTTATAGAAAACTTGGAGGCAAGGTGGATAGACTGAGATGAGCTAATTTATGTGATTGCTTCATAGAAGGCTAAGAAGGTCCCTTTGTAAAACTACTTAGTGGTGACTGTGGGGTTTTTTTGCAGTGGGGGGAAGCCATATTTGAGTCTTTGAACCAGTCCCAGAACATCCTTAGTACAGAACTGTCTCCCATCCTCTTACTGGCCCAGCCTCACCCAGCTTAATTTAAAAGACATGGCAAGAGCACAGCCCAAGGTGGGGTAGCTGCAGTCTGTATCTCTCCACTCTTCTATAAACCTTGCCACTCTGATGGTAAGATTTACATGATACTAAAATGTAAAAGTAGATTAATTTTTGGAGACATTTCAGGGGCAAAGTGTTATCCAGAAATTTCTTTCAACGTGAACAGTGCTGTCAGTTATCCCTTTACCTGACTCCATCTTGTTTTCATATATAATATATAAAATCTCACATACACAGAGCGAGAGAAGCTGCACATAAAAAGACTCATTTGGGCATATGTAGCCCATCTTCTGGCTGTGCAAAGTTGGTCCCTCCAGTGTTTTGCCCCATCTAATTTTGAATGCCCCAAACAATAGGGCTTCTACCACTTCCTTTCAGAAGCTATTCCAAGAAATCTCATCATTAGACATTATTCTTTATATTCAGCCTACATTTCTCTTTCTTAATTTCATCCCTTCAATCTTATTTATATCTCCTGATCCCATCCTAAGCAACTCCTCCCACTCACTGGTGTTGAAACCCTTCAAATTACTTCTAGACAGTTATGTTCCCCCTTTAATCACTGTTTAGGCAACACACACATATTTAGTTATTTTAACCTTTCTTCCTATCTCCGTCTCCTCCAACTCCTTAATTGTTTTTGTTCTTCTTTGAACTCCTTCCAATTTGTCAATCTCTTTGTGACAGTGAAATGCCTAGAGCTGAATGCAGTATGCTGGGAATGGTCTCCCCAATGCTGTATACTAATTTAATTATAAACAGGATCAGGTCTATCTAGCAAGAATGGCGCTTTCTTAACTCATACATCTTATCACTCATGGTTCTGTTTTCCTCAAGATGACTGTGGGATTCCTCTTTCCATAACTATCTGCTCCTTTACTTAAAGGAGGGACTCAAGTTCAAGCTTTCTGGATAGTAACTGCAAGGACTGTTTGGTTTCCAGTTTTGAACATCACTAGCACATTTACCTTTCCCCTACAACTTTCTGCAACCCCACTCCAGCCTCTGCCCCCGAGTTCTGTATGACATATTCATTGGTGTATGAAGGAAATGCAGCCCAGGCTGGTTCAGACAATGCTGCCAATCCTTTTTCCTCAGTGAATGAACTCCATCAGCAACAGGATGGAATGGAATGGAATGGAATGGAATGGAATGCTAGCACAATGCTTATTCCTTGTGCTCTGGGGCCACCAACGGGGAGCCCTGTGGGGATAATACCTTGTGCCTCCTGAGGGATTGGGACATCTATCTTTTGGCACACTCCTGCCTGGGCCGCACGGCAGCCTGGCCCCTTTTTTTCTGTTTAACAGGAAATCTCCAGCCCTCATTTCTGGACACATCATCCCCTTGTGATCTCTCACAATCAATGCTTCAAGAGCTCTGGATTATTTCAAACTTAAAAGATTTTCCCTGCACTAGCTGCAGTTCCAATGTTCATGCAGAGAACCCTCCGAATTTCACAGCACTGGGATTCTGTTCATCTGAGCAGGAAGGAGGCAGGAAAAAGAAAAAGAAAAAATAATGCCGCAGCCCTAGGGGAGAGATCTAGGCTAATTATGGTGATGAGTTAACCCTTCTACTAATCTTTAGCCCATTAATGTAAACAGATGGTCAGCTCACTGCAGGGGACAGGAACAGCGACAGTGCAGCATTCTCTCTCATCCAACACCGCACAGGACTAGACCCTGCCTGACTATGGCTGGCACCCCAGGTCCTTCACTTCCTACTCTGATCCGTTCCTCCCCACACCATTCCTGGCTAGGAAACACAGAAAGGGAAACACAGAGCCACGAGGAGATGAGCTAAAGGGAATGCCAGGCAAAGTTTGAGTTCAGTCCAGAGCATGTAATCATGCACAGACGTGCTAACACAGGGGTGGCGGGTTGTGAATCATCCACAGGAAATGAAGGTTGATTTTAAACGGGGATGTTAAGCAAATTGCTTACATGCAATCAAAGGGGATATTATATCAATAAGAAGGGTTAAACACAGCGCGTCTTTGCCTATAAGGTGGCTAAGCACACACAGAGGTTACCATGCTGTCTCCTAACGTAAATAGCCACTGAACTCTCCCAACAAAACTGCAGTGTGGGATATGTCCCCCAGGTGATAGGGGAGGAAAAGATGATCCTGGGGTTAGAGCACAGGACTTCGAATGAGGGCTCCTGGATACTATTCCCAGTTCTGTCACTGACTCACTGAATGACCATAAGCAAGTCACTTTGTCTCCATTTCTCTACCTATAAAATAATTCTTTCCATGCCACGCTGGGGGGTTGAGAGGCTTAAATGTCTGCGAAGTGCTTTGAGATCCTCATATGGAAGGGAATGGAGAAGTGAAGTGTTATTGCCAATAATCTTATCACTTCTCAATATAAAACAGGGAAATGGGGAGATCCTCTGACTAGCTGGAGGAGCCTCTCTGGGATTCATGTAACCTGCTAGAGGAGCTTCTCTATTAGCTCATTAGGTTTGACATAGTCCAGTGATGAACTGGGTAAATATAACCTATTTTGGATTCCATTTCATAAGGCAAAGACACCCCCTCCCCATGACTCAACCTCCCAGTCCCCTCACTACTGCATTCCCAAACTATTTTATTCTGCAGACCATCAAGCGGGGCTCTGTGGATCATAGTCTGAGACCATCTACACAGTGGAACAGAAATCTGGGGCCATCTCGAACAAGGCACACCTCTTATTTCTGTTGCCAGACAAATAATTGTGTTGCAAGGCTGGAATGCTGCACTGTGATGCGTGTGTTATTGCATCTGTGCAGTGATACAATGCAAACCTGCCAAGTTGTCATACTGACACAGACCTGCAACTTCATATCACAATATCATATATATAAGCACCTCTTCGTTTTCACTTTAAACTGATTTTGACTGAAAAAATCCCAGGTTTTACAAAAAGTATTATTCATTTTTTTCTGATTTTCACCCTACTTTTGTATCATTCAAATACATAAAAAATAACTTGGTTTTATTAGGAAAATACAATACACTGCATGAGATAGATGTATTACGATAATACATTAGTCTGCATGTATATGCAAAGCTGCCTGTTGAAGTAATGTATTAGTCTAGAAGATACACTCAAACACACACACAGGCACACATGCAAGCAGCGAAGTGCGTGCAAATCAGAATGTACTGATGAATCTCATGCCCACCACGTATACATTTCAAGCTGTTAGATAAAGGTTTAAAGATTTGACACACTAAAATGGGTAGAAAAAGAAAAGCTGTCCTTCCAGCCACCAAAACAAACCCTGATATTTACCCAGAAATATAATAGAATTATTTTTTGCACCAATTTTCAGCTGTTTTTGTTGTTGTAGTAATAAACACCGATAAATTCCCAGGGAATATTAAATAAAATAAAAACCAGAAACGAAGGGCCATACGCGTATTTCATCATTCTGGGCTTGAGGACTGACCTGTACAAACCAGGACCATCACAAATGTATTCCCACAACTCCCTTCCCAGCCACACACACCACTCTTCTGCCCCACTGCATCTGAACAGAGCCTTAGGAAAGGAGTGTCTGGAATGGGTGGGAAACCCCTCCCCACCTATCCAGACGATTTATCCGTTTTTTAACTCTGATGAGGAAGGGCGTTTCAACGAGAATTTCCCCTTCCAAGTCGGCTCTAAGAAGATACCCTGCCCTGGATTCAATCCAGCCCTGTCCATTGGTAACTTCTAATCCAGCAGCAGGAGGATTACAGAAAGTTAGAAGAGACAGATGGTGTTACAAAGACAGACGTCTTATTGCTTGGCTGTAGCCTGCACTTCCTGAGGTTATGGCTGGGATTTCAGAGAGCTCTTCCCTTTTAAGCCCTTGCTCATCAAGGAGGTGACGGTGTGGGGGGACAGACAATCTAAGTGTCTATCGAGATGGAGGCTCAGGGAGGAACGGCAGAGGGTGAATTCAGAACTGTTTGCAGATGTGCTGTGAGGAGGGAGAGTTTTCCTTCTTCTCTCCCAGGATTTTTGGTGGTGGCTACATGGAGGAGATGGATGCTTAGCATTTGCACAGCACTTTACATATGCCAAGCTCTATACATTCACTAATTAACCCTCACACCATCTCCCTGTATGGTAGATAATTATCACTGTCCCCATTTTATTAATGGGGAAACTGAGGCACAGAGAGGGGCATTTGCCCAAGGCTCTACACAGTGAGTCAGTGGCAGAGCCAGGAATAGAACTCCCCACTCCACACAATCTGACAGACCATTTGACTTCCTTCAGTGAACATCAGCAAGTCCCCTCCAGCCCCTTCTTGCACCACAGCTCCTTTGAGGCACAAGGGCCTTCTAGCAAAAGAAGCCTTAAAGATGACCTGCAATTAAAAAAATCAAATGGGGTTTATACCTAGTTTTGCTTCTTTGTGACGTATACAGGTGTGGCCTGGAAGGGTTTGGTTTAAAAACACTCCCTTTTTTGCAAGCACATTAAAAATATCAGCTCTTGACTTCTCTGGAAAAACACTAATTTATCTGGCAAACTAGCAATGGTGCCTGATGAGACTGATGAGCAACTGCCGGGGGAGGGGTTAGTAGTCAGACTGTTTGAAACAGACTTCTGGGTTAGTGGCAATATTTATTCAGCTCATTTGCCTGACAAAACACTTGAGAGAAATGTCCTCTTTGACAAAGATTTAAGGCTTTTCCCCTTTCCAATGAAGGCTGAGTTAAGTTCCTGCTTCAGTTCTCCAGTCCTCCAAGGAAACCTCCAACAAAAACTAGGAAAGATTGAACTCTGATATTTACAGTGTAAATAGAAACCAATCCAAACAGCCTTCCAAGCCTATTTTCTAGCTCAAAATGGAACAATTATTATTATATATTATTTGCTTTTTGGTAGAACTTAAGAGCCATAGTCATGGACCAGGACCTCATTGTGGTAGGCACTGTACAAACACAGAACAATATACACTCCCTGCCCCCACAGAGCTGCATGGCTCTCTTGTGCAGGGCATTAAAAAAATAAAATAAAATAAAATAAAAGAGGCAGTGTGGAGAGAACAGAGGCCTGGGAATCAGGGCTCCTGGTCTCCAATTAACTTGCTGTATGATCTTGGGCAAATCGCTTTCCTTCTCTGTGCTTCAGTTTCACGAGCTGCAAAATGGGGATAACTGTGCTTAGCTGCATTTAGGCAAACTGCTCTGAGAGCTATAGCTGAAAAGCACTATGTAACAGGACTATCTAAAGAAAAAAAAAAACCCAGTAGACCAACATCAAAGGGAGGAAGGCTGAACATGAACTGCTGGGGCGGACAGTGCTCTGGGTCTCTGTTCCCTGCTTCCAAAAAAGGTGCCCAGAGCATGATTTACAAAAGAGACATTGTTACACACAAGCTATTCTTGAACTGCGGCTGCTTTAGGAAATAATGAGGCAATTATTCCTATTATCCCCAGCAGCTATGGGAATAGCTTCTCTTTTGTCCTCTGCTCCAACCTGCACCCGCTTGGATGGTTTCATCCTGTCCGGAAAGGCATCTTGCCAAGGCTCCGGGTGCCCTCTTGCTGTGCTAGCATTTGAGGGGGGACTGGACAAAATGAAGATGGGGGGAAAAGCCGGGGGGGAGGCATAATTTTAATGGCCACCACAGGTAGCTCCTTTAAGCCAGCAAGGGGTCAGCTGATGCAGAGTTCTACCCCACCTCAGCATTATGGCTGTGCTCAAGAAAGGAAAGCAGAGTGAACAGCATACTTCATTATTCAAATATCAATGCAAACCCTTGACCCCCATCAACTTCACCCTTCTCCATCACTCAAAGGGGGCTGAGGACAGGGAAGTACATTCCTGATGTCACTTCACCCTTTAGGAAATGGTGCTAAAGATGAAGTCAGCTGGGATATATAAAACCTTCACCACTCACCCACTTAGTCACATTCCATCAGCAACCCCCCTGGCACAAGGGAATCACCATTCAATTCTGGTGTTACCAAGTATGAACTTGAGGACCAAAATGCAGCTAATGTAGATAACCAGGGTTTTCCCCAATCCCTGTGTAGAGCACTGCAGTGCTGTGTAGACAAGCCCTTAGTCTACTCCAAACCCCAATAACAGCTCCCTGAGCCCAAACAAGATGCCATAACTGAGCAAGGAACAACATGAGATGCAGACAACAGATGGAGTGGAATTAAATCTGATTGAGGAGAGACACTTGATCTAACCCTCCCCAGAACTGAGACTTATTCCTGGCAACAAGAAGCTGAAAAAGCACTTAAATATCAGCGCTCCATGTTAATTCACCAGAGGTTTTTTCCTGACCTCATCATCAGATTGTCCTTTACTGTTATTAAAAGAGCCTGAGAATGTAACATTCTTTAATGACTGTGTTTTGTGTGACCACCACTTGCACTGGATAGGATTCCAAAAGCCAGCTGCCAGAAGACATTTCCCCTTGGTACTAATCATTACATTATCACTCAGCCTTTGAATCTGAGGAGCAGATTGGAAGGCATTTCTTTGATATTTACAAACTAGATTCACACCTTTGTGGGCCACTTGGCTGTAGGTACAGAATGTCACAGCTTCTGGGAGTGCTAATTAGAGCCAATTATAACCTGAATGACCTGCTGCGGCACTGAAATGCCATGATTCGCTCTTGTCCCTGCAAAGTGGGGATTTTATTTCTGTAGAAGCTAACTGTTTTAGAGTTCTGGATGCAGCAATCGCTCTGACAGAACAATCAAACCTGGAGTTGTCCAGACCAGTTCTTATAACTGGATTCCACTCAACATATAACAACCCCACAGAAACTAAAGAAGTCCAAGTTTTCCTGACTGCAAGTCAAGTTGTTAGACTGCCACATTTAATGGGAACATGTAGCTGAATAGAACGCTACATATGAAAGTTATATTCCATGGAAAGGTGTAGGATTGCAAGTGGGGAATAGTTTATAGCTCATACAGTGCTCACCCTTAAAATCTTTCCATTTCTGTCTCCAATAACTAGATAACATAACCCTCAATATTTGCAATATTCTTTATACTGAACATAGAGAATACTGCAAATGCTATTTAGTTATCTAATGCAATTGAAATGTGTAACTGCAACCACTGTATCTACTGTATTACAAATAGCTAAATATAAAATTTACAAACAAATGTCACTATTAACCTCTTCCCCTCTCCCTTGTCTTCTCACTGTCAACAGGACATTGAAGAGAGAAGTTGCTTCTTAACTGACAGAAGCGGGGATGTGAGCACACTGGCCTGTTATTAGAGAGTTGCATACAATGGTTTTATTTATCCTCCTGGGAACGGCTGCTTGTGACTTGTAGATACTGACTATTTCAGTCAGAAAACAAGAGCGGGGGATTTATAGAAAACACACATGAGAATTGCACAGACTTTGCAAGCAACTATAATACAAGGCCAACGTACATACTGCAGCAGGGAAGTCTCCAGTTACTACAGCTACTAGTGGGACTGGCACTTAGCTACACAGGACTCAATCCCCAGCTGCCCTGAGGGAGGGAGTGTGTCTTTGAGGGCTCCTGGCTGCTGGCCTGGGAAATAAAGGAGATTTCAGGGATTCCAGTGCCTGGAACCAAGTGGGAGGCAGGAGAGACCCCTCCAGAAATGAGGAAAGGGAACTCCCAAGCTATTTTTAGGAAAAGAGTAGTCAGAAAAACTGGGCAAGATGTGAGGAAGATAAAAGCCACTTGCGCTCATGCTAAATTATTCACCTCTGCACCTCCACCTCCCTCCCCTCAAAAATGAAGAAAAAATAAAATCAGTTCCTTGTCAAATCAAACTGGCAATTGCTGCATGAGTAAAAGGCGTGGTGGATACAGGTGTCAGGGCCAGGCAGGGAGGCTCAAAGATGAAATTCACAGAGCCTAACTGCTTCCAATGCACTTCCGTAGGGAGGAGAGAAGTGGTGGGATCACATCAACATCACATGTTTGAATCAGGCAACGGCTCACTCACAAGCAGGAGGGCACATGCTGCCCTCCTCCAGACACACACGGGTGTGAACAAATGCAAGATAACATGTGGCACAGAAAGGCACGTCTACTCATTCTGTTTCATAATGCTGCAGTAACAAGGAAGCATTCAATGAAACAATGGCAGCAAATTTAAAACTGAATAAAGGAAAGACTTCTCCCCCCCACACACACACAGTGCACTATTAACTTGTGGAACTCAATGCTACATTATATAGAAGCCAAGAGCTTAGTAAGACTCAGTAAAGGATTATACATTTCTATGACTATTCAGAGTTACACAGATAGGGTTAAACAACAAACCCACAAGAGTTTTGGGCAGGAGCATATAAACCCTTACATTTCAGGGCTTAAACCAAAAGTTTATTAGCATGGGTTAGCAGGGAATTTCCCTGGGGGCAGGTTATCCCATTATCTCTGTGTTTCTGGCATCTTCCTCTGAACATTTAGTGCTGGCCACCATCAGAGGCATGATGGTGGGTGTGGCAATTGCTTTGTTCCTATGGGCACAGACCACCCTCCCTACCACACATAGGCACAGGAATAGTTTTCCTCCAAACCACACCCAAAGAGGCATGCACACACCTGAAACACCCTCTCTCCCCCCCACGATAGCCTCTGGAAACTCTCCAGCAGGGTCCCCAATCACAGCATGTTAGTCCTATTTTCAGTTAACTGAGATTCCTCAGCTTTACAGCGTGTCACAACAAAGAAACTTTCCGCCTCAGAGGCCTGTCTGAGGTACTTCCATGGCCCACAGAAGCAGTCTCTCTCCCAGCTCCATCGCCACACTGCCCAGGTGAAGCTGGGCTGCTGACCTTTTCCAGCCACCAGCCTCCAGATCATCTTTGAATATTTCATAACAGGATTGCTGTTTTCCTGTGGGTTACACATTTAAGAACATTATATTTGGAACAGGGATATAAAGGATCTATTTAACCAGATCTTGTGCTCATGCTCTCTCTCACACACGCACTTGTCCCCTCTCGATTCCACTACAGCCAGCAATACACACACACACACAATGTGGGGCTCTTCCTGGTTGTGTCCACTGAGCTGGGTTTAATTAAATGTCCTAGAGCAGGGGTAATCAATTATTTTTGTCAAGGTCCAAATCTCTTCATCAACGTATAGTCAAGGTCCAGACTCCAGAGAAAATACAAACAACAACAACAATGATCAAAATAAGTAAATAAAAAGATTTCAGGGTCTGTTCAAAAGCATCTGACAGTCCAGATTTGTCCTGCAGTCGGCATATTGACTATCCCTGTCCTAGAAGCTTGTTTCTAAACCCAGATTATTGATTTCTTTTTTTAATACCATGGCTGCTGCAATTCAGAACTAAATGCAGGGAATAAAAGGAATTGAAGGGCGGGAGGGGCAGGAAAGAGGTGCTTAAGTCTGACTAGCACTAGGATGGATGGACACACGCACAGGGTAGGAGACGTAATAGCAAATGCTCCGGAATTTAGACCTTCAGACCTCCTAGTGCATAATCCAGCCTCAGCGTCTCCAGTGCAGTCTAGGACCTAAGTCAGCATGTATAGGATGGATTTAGAATGCATGATGCCCAGGTGAGATGAGAATGTTAAAATCTGCTAAGGGAATTCCCTTATGCTGGAAAGATCCTTTTGTCTCTAACAGGTTTTGACTTCTCCCCTGCCTAAATGAGTTCTCAGAGTCTCTGGTTTCCAGAGATACCTAGGGTAAGTGACATGACAAGATGAATTGGATGTATTATTTATTCCAAATTTACACAAGATTTTGCTGGCAGTTTGTCTCTGCGTCGCATGCAATATCCAAGCCCAATGCCCTAATGTTCCCATCACTGAAACTAGACAATGGTTGCACTCAGCTGGATAATAAGAAAAAAGAAATCACTCTAAATCAGATGCCATTTTTGAGTTTCTCTGGGAAAGAAAAAAAAAAAAATCTACTCCAGCTCAGAGGAGCGAGGAGACATTGCTGAGTGACAGACATGGGCTGCAGCCTAATCTTGGGTGGATGGCTATCAGTGTGTCAGGGGAAATGCTCCTTCCCGTGCAGCTGCTGCACATGCCATGGAGGCAGGTGAGAAGGGGACTGAACGACAGAAAAGGCAGCGCAAAATAGAAGAATTGATAAATCCCTGATGCCCACTCAGGAAGTGTGAATGCTCTAAAGAGGGGAGAGAACCCCTTCCCCTCCCTCTGCATACATTCCAGGTGGAGGGAGGGGCCGATAAAGTTCCCACTAAACCTGACCCCCAGCCAGTCATCACTACTGCCATGGGGTGTGCATGTGCACATGCAAAATCAATAGTGCTTCAGCTTCTGCTTCCTTTATTATGACTTCTCTCTAGTGGTTACGCATAGAGCTGTAAAGTAAGGGGCTCTGTAGTGCGAGTATCTACACGGGGGTATGTCACTCTCCATACACACAGAGTACACAACAATCGAGGCAGCACAAACTCTCGGGGACTAACTGCTTTTTAATCAGGCAGAATTTAAGAGGCAACAAACCCACCTGAGACCCATTAACACATCAGATTTACTCATCCTTGTAGGAACAGGGTAGGGAAGGGAGAAGAGTGGTCTTGAGGTCAGAGCAGAGACTGGACTCTTGGATTCTATTTCCAGCTCTGAAGTGTGACCTGGGGGTTATAGCAGGAGGCAGCGGGACTCCTAGGTTTTATTACGTGCTCTGCTATGGCCTCAGTGTGTGACCTTAGGTATGTGACTTCAGTTCTGCGCCTCAGTTCCCTAATCTGTACCATACTGACCGACCTCCTGGGTTTGTTGCAAGGCTTAGCTCATTCAGGTTCGTAACATCCTTTCAGAAAAGTCTCTAGAGTAATAAAACCAGCACATTTTTATTAACAGTGGCCAGCGACAGGTTGGCAAAGGCTTATCACACATAAAACGTGAATGAGGCACATCCCTACACAATGCAGGCTCACAGGGCGACCACACTCTGGTGCACGGTCATGGGTTTGGAGTCAGATTTGAGGCTGGCGTTGATGGTCATTTCAAATGGCAGACTTGGGTTTGGATTTTACCAATGAGGCTGAGAGACTCTTTTCCCATCAGAGAGAACCCCACGCCAAGGGCCTGCTACTCCTGAGGTCCCACGGGAAACATGCTGTTGCTGTATAACTCCTTAAAATAAACAGCAGACTCAAGAGGTGTCAGCAGCAGGGCCATTCCTTGTCCCTGGTGGGGGGCTTGCTTGCACCTGGAGGACCTCTGCTACAGGTCAAAGTGAGGATCTCAGGTCACCCTTAAAGGAGAGCAGATAATTTCTCTCTGCCTCAGGGCTGCCCTAGGGATTAACCAACAGCTGTTTGCAAATGATGAGAGAGTGAGACAGCCATATGGAACCTGCATCTGTGCACTGACAGCCATTTGTCAATCAAAGGACAGAGTGGACACAGCAGAAGAGGCTGGAAGGTGCTTGGTCCAAACCGAACCAATCATTAGCTATAAAAGTCAATTGGTTTGGAGTTTTGTTACCAATTTGAAACTAGGGACAGCTCCATCCAAAAATGAACCTGCAAGCCCAGCACTGAGTCAACCTGGGGCCGAGTTATGCCCCCGTTGGACACCATGAGATGCTAAATCAGGTAAAACTTGGTGGTTTTGGCTGAGTAGCACTTTGAGTTGTCAGGTTTGTTTGAACAAGACATTCCACGCAAAATGGAGGGAGCACAGAGCCCAACGGGGCAAACCCAAAGTGCCAGAACAGATTAGTCCTACCCCCCCCCCCAATGACACAGACCTGCACCAGATCTTACCCCCCAGAGGAGTAAGGTCTGGGGGGAAGGCATAGAGCCTGGAAACAAAACAGCACTGCCAGATAGAAGGAGACCACAGCCAGGGCCGGCTCCAGGGTTTTGGCCGCCCCAAGCAGCCAAACAAACAAACAAAAAAAAGCCGCGATCGCAATCTGTGGCGGCAATTCGGCGGGAGGTTCTTCGCTCCAAGCAGGAGTGAGGGACCGTCCGCTGAATTGCCACCGAACAGCTGGACGTGCCTTGGTAAGCTGGTGCCTGGAGCCGGCCCTGGCCACAGCAACTGTGTCCATATGGCCATCTAGCAATCGCTTCATCTCATTTTTCTCCCCTTTTATTAAGGATTACGGAATAAGAGATTGGTGTGGGGATAGGAGTGAAGTTTAATTCTCTACTGAGGAAAGCAAAACACATCCAGACCCCTTCAAAACAAAAATGCCCACTGTAACTGGCCAAGTGTTGCAAGGCCAGTTTCTGTGTTGCCAACCCCAATAGTTTAAAAATAACGAGCCCGATCCCAAGAAATCCCAAGACTGACCCCAAGTTTCTTTTTAAAGTGTATATAGAGTCATGCCTGCAGGACCGGCCCACAACATTTTGGCACCTGAGGTGGGGAGCTCAAATGATGCCCCCATGCCCCCTTGCTTGTGCCAAAGCTTTGAAAGGTCTCAATTCTGCCTTCTTCCTGTTCTACTCCCCTCATGGTACTGCTCTGCTACCTACCCCAATAAAGGAGAGCTAACAACTTAAAATGCCTTGTTCAAAAATTTTAAGTAACACTTAACTTTCAAACACCTGATGAAAGCTTATGCTCAAATACATTTGTTAGTCTCTAAGGTGCCACATACTCCTCGTTCTTTTTGCTGATACAGACTAACACGGCTACCATTCTGAAACCTGAACAGCAAATGTAACTTTTCTTGTTTGCATAGTAAACACTGGCATTTTTATCTGTTTGATTATTCAAAGTGGTGCTTTCTGTGCCTTCTTGGTTGCAAAGATTTGAACTGCTTCCTGAAGGTCCACAGTCTGGGATGTTCAATTGAGATGGTTGCAAGGCCGACCAGCCTCTCCTGTGTCATTGTGGAGCGTAGATGTGTTTTTATTAACTTCAGCTTGGAGAAGTTTTGTTCTCCACTGGCAACTGTTACAGGAAATGTTAGAAGTATGCGCAGAACAACAAAAGCATTTGGAAAGAGGGTGGTCATCTTATTTGTGCACATATATTCCAGAACAGCCTTTGGAGTTGATCCTGCTGAAATGTATCTTGAAAGGGCTTTCAGTTCATCACCTAAATCACTCGCATCAATATCGCGCATGTCATCATGTGTCAACACTGTCTCTAGTGCCCTGCATTGCTGGTGTAGGTCTTCTTCAGGTATAGTGAGGAGTTTTGGAATATCTTACAACATCCCAAATATACTGCTGTGTTCCTTGAGCTGCATGAAATAAATAAATAAATGGAGATATCCCATCTCCTAGAACTGGAAGGGACCTTGAAAGGTCATCAAGTCCAGCCCCCTGCCTTCACTAGCAGGACCAAGTACTGGTTTTGCCCCAGATCCTAAGTGGCTTTATCGCCTCCACTTGACTTTCCTATCATGTGGCACTCAGTGGTTTCAGTGTCAGAGAGGATGTTCCCAGATGTTGCTTCAAAATTTGCCATTGATGAATTGATGCAGAGAAAACTACATAGATGCTTTGAATTCATTAAAAAATTCAGCAGCCTCACTAGAAGCTGATGCCGCATCACTGACCACCAAGTTCAATGAATGAGAACTGCATGGGACAAAAAAAAGCTCAAGGGTTTAACTCTCGGATCCATGTCTGCACTCCTCTGTTCTTTCCTCTCACGTTGGCACCATTATCGTAGTCCCTACCTCTCATGTCAGCTATCACAATTCCCATATCTTCCAGCTTTTTAAGAAGCACATTTGTCATACCAGCTCCTTTAGTATCCTCAATGTCAATAAATTCTAGAAAATGCTCTCTGACAGTCACCATTGCAGGGACATTTTCACTAGGTTCTGTTGTTGTTACAAAATGCACCATTAAAGTCATTTGTTCCATATGGCTGATGTCAGGTATGCAGTCCAGAGTAACAGAGTAATATCTTGCTGACTTCAGATCTGCCACAATCCTCTGTTTGACTTTTGTTGCCAACAACTGTATGATATCATTTTGAATTATTTTTCCAAGATAGTGGTGTGTGTACATTTCTTGGGTGGTGACTCTTCTTAGATGCTCCTGGAGTACAGCATCAAACTCAGCCATGAACTCCACAATTTTAAGCAACTTTCCATTGTTTGGCACATACAGCTGATCTGAAGTGCCACACAGTGCTAGGTTTTGGGTAACAAGCATTCTCACAATGGCAATGAGCCTTTTCAGAACATTTTGCCAGTAAAGAGACTCTGATGCAATCTTCTCTTGATGCTGATCATCTATGGTGGACTTTACCCTTAGTCTCATCTCAAGCTCTTTCCACCTATGGAATGCCCTCTGGTTATTTTCTGCCTTCTCATGGCATGCCAGATTTCTAGCCAGATTTTTCCCGTCCTTTGTTCCTGTAGAACCGAATATGGCTGGAACATTAGACTGGAAGAGTTTGCAACAAAAACAGTATGCAGCATTCTGGGTTTTTGAATACATAAGTCATGGCCTCTCCATTTTGTCACCATTGGGGATTTCCTGCCAGTAATGTGTTGGATGGAAACTTCTATTTTCATTGTCTTTGGGGAACATGAAGTTTTTCATTTACTGTGGCCCATGCAGTACAAGGAAGTCCCTCAGGCTACTACTCAAGTGGGTCCACAGTCCTGGACCATCTAGACTTAAGGAACTAAACTCAGCAGCAGCTGTTTTTTGTGCCTCCACCACACACTTCTCTGATCTACAGATTTCTTCAGGAATGTGCATGGTTACATCCATTTGAGATGCAGATATGGATGCTGCAGTAGCTGCCAGGTCACCTGCATTCTGACTAACTGGAAGATCAGGCATCTTCTCACCACTCACATCCTCACTGGGGCTGGAAGGCTCACTGTGAACATTTGTGTCTGTGTACCTCAGGAGACCACCTTCCTGCTTAGATAGAAAAGCTTCCTTTGCTTGCGTGCTTTTTCTGAATGCTGGGGCGTTTTTTTCTTTCACTCATGACTGCTCCTCTGTGCCAGCTATAGTGGCTCTCAACACTCAATTGAAGGGGACAAATAAGCAGGCTGGTAGCAGGGCCTGAGTGAGGGAAGATATCAGCGTCTTAAGGGCCTAACTGGCTCCTACTACTTCAGTTGACTGCCTGTTCTCCTCAAGTGAGTTCAGGGAAGCAGCAGGAAACAGGAAGCTCCCTGAGAAGCTGGTGTTAATCAGTCCAGGCTCCTGGAGGTGCTAGAGATGTACATAAGAGGCTCCTCCTCCTCTCTGTCCCTGCAGCTCCTGCTGCTTTCTGTTATTCCCGCTCACCTTTTCTCCTACCTGCCTGTTATGTCTCTTGTGCCCTCCTTCCTCCAGCATAGCACTCCACCATCTCTGTGCTTCTAGAGCAGAGAGAATACATATGCACCAGCAGCAGACACAATTTTCTACACCAGGGATAGGCAACCTATGGCACGCATGCCGAAGGCGGCACGCGAGCTGTTTTTCAGTGGCACTCACACTGCCCGGGTCCTGACCACCAGTCCGGGGGGCTCTGCATTTTAATTTAATTTTAAATGAAGCTTCTTAAACATTTTAATAACCTTATTTACTTTACATACAACAATAGTTTAGTTATATATTATAGACTTATAGAAAGAGACCTTCTAAAAACGTTAAAATGTATTACTGGCACGCGAAACCTTAAATTAGAGTGAATAAATGAAGACTCGGCACACCACTTCTGAAAGGTTGCTGACCCCTGTTCTACACTCTGGGTCCTAGTGGCGCCCCCTCACTCCCCATGGAGGCGGCCGCCTCAGTTTGCCTCATGGTAAGGCCAACCCTGGGTTTCTGGTCTGCTTTTGGCTGTTTGACACCCTGCCCACCGCGCTGCATGGGTGGCTGTACAGCAAATGGGGCTGCCAGCTTCTCCCCACACCCAACAATTCTAGTGAATTCTGTCTCTCCCCCAACTCTGCGCCACCCCATATCAGCCCAACCCCAGGCCAACTATTAATTATGCACCCTCTACCCCTACATCAATTCTGCTTTCCGCCAGTCCACCAGCCCCACATCTGCTCCCCCTGCAGCTCCAAGGGGATTTATCCCTGCTCTCCCTTCCCGGCTTAGCGTTGCAGGAATGGAGAGTGGAGGGTGAGGAGTAGACTTGCCCCTCTCCTCTTCATCCCTGCAACACCAGGCCTGGGAAGGTGTAGAGGGGATAAAGAACCACTGAATCCTCAGGAGTTATGAATGGCTCCCTCTCCCCCATTCCCCATCCAAAAACTCCTCTCAGCTACTGAAGGGAGGGGGCAGAGCTCGGCCAGCTTTCTGCAGCAGCTTTGATTGGCTGCTCTTCTCCAGGAGGTGGGAGAGACAGGTTTTCCCGCAGGCAGGGCGGAAATTCACTGGAGCCTCTCATGGCATGGCCAGGCTGGCTAAAATTTCAGTGTTCACCATGAAAATCATCAGAGCCGGCCATACCATGGTTTAGCCTAGGCCTAGGAGGTGCCACCTCTGCTCCTTGCTTACAGGAGCCTGAATCAGCTAAGGGGGAAGAAACCCTCCACTTTCCCGCAATGAAGAAAAGGAGTCATCAGTATGGGTCAAGTGCCACCGTGTCATTTTTTAAGCCTAACCCCCTTGCTCTGTCAAAGCATTTCTAAGCCCTCTATCTAGGCAACCCCCAACAGGGTCACAGAAAGATTGAAATGTTACACACTCTCATTTCCAGCTGCTTGCCAAATACAGGCCTTGGATTTGGATGCTGCCTTCTCAAAAGAAGAATGCTGGAGAGGTGGGGCTCTGGATGCAGCATACAAAGAGTGAATAACATTCCAGTAGTAAACAGGAACTATAGTTTATCCATATGAATATATTTATATATACAGGGAGAGAGAGCGCTAATATACTTAAGCCCCCACAATAAGCCAAAACATCCACCACAAAGTATGGCCAAAGCAGCTGAGGATGGTTTCGCCAGCCTTATGTTACCCTTTTGGAATACTGGCGAGGTCTCTGAATACATAAGTGCAATCCCACAGCACAGCAGGGGGGTCAAGTTAAAAAGAGAACAGAAGCCTTTACTAGGAACCAGGAAGTTCAACCAGCAGCAATAAAACCCAGACACTGGCACTATAAGTGCAGATCCAGCTGTGGCAGCAATGATAGGTGCCCTAATGTAGACCTTACTACCTTTCTACCTGACCCTTCTCACAGCAGGTCTAGCTCTCATAACACAAGAACTAGGGGTCACCAAATGAAATCAATAGGCAGGAGGTTTAAAACAAACAAAAGAAAGTATTTTTTCCCATAATGCACAGTCAACTGTGGAACTCCTTGCCAGAGGATGTTGTGAAGGTCAAGACTATAACAGGGTTCAAAAAAGATCTAGATAAGTTCATGGAGATGAAGGATAGGTCCATCAATAGCTATTAGCCAGGAATGATGTCCCTAGCCTCTGTTTGCCAGAAGCTGGGAATGGGCGACATGGGATGGATCACTTGATGATTGCCTGTTCTGTCCATTCCCTCTGGAGCACCTGGCATTGGCTACTGTCGGAAGACAGGATATTGGGATAGATGGATCATTGGTCTGACCCAGTATGGCCATTTTATGTTTTCAAAATACCCATGCACTCTGGAGAGCCCATAATGCAAATTCTTAAAACTGCTGTTAATTTCCACACTATCAATCTGACAGTACCATTTTGCAGACTCATCCAAATTTCAGTGGTGTGGCTATGCATCCTATAAACAGGGCTGATGGACTAGTCCTCAGAGCCAAAATTATTTGGGGCTGGCACTATGAGATCAGGTTGCAACATACATTGATGACACAATGAGTTTGCTCTGCAGGACAAACTGGAAAAAGGTGGCAACTTTCCCACTCAACAACGGTGAATGAGGAGCAGGAATCAGAGAGGAAATTCTACACAGCACCATTCAGTTCAGGAGGTCAAGTACCAAAGCATGTAATCAAGAGTTCTTAACTGTACATGCATGTCTGTGTGAACCAGTGAAGGCAGCAGCACAAACTATTTCAGGTTGTGTGACCCTGTCTCAACCAAATTGGATTCACAACCACAATCCAATTGGCTGAGATGGAGTCATGTTGCTGAAAATAGTTTTGTACCTTTGCCCTCTTAGCTAGTAAATGGCTGTCAGCCCCCAAAACTACTGAGCAGCTGAACACACACAAACAGAAACCTGAATGCAGAGAAGCCTTCCAATTGCCAAAGGAGAAGAGAGAAGATTTTTCACAAGACATCTCCGTTTATGTTTTGATTTGACTGTTTTGTTTTCCCTGTGGACCAGGGTGGACAGATTTAAATCAGCAAGCAGAAAACCTGATTCAAATCATCAATTTTAATAATGTTTTTGCATTTGTACTTTTAAACTTTTTTCCTAAGGAAAGGTTAATACTCATTGGTAGATACCATTAAAATATGTTGATTTGCAACTAAATATACCTTTACACAAAAATTGGTGTGCCTTTTGGCTAACCAGCAGGATATAGTATATCTAAACACATTGTATTTAAGCAATTATATCATATAACTTTTAGTAGATGATTAATTTTTTGTGTGCAATTTGTGTCAAGCTCTATTTGATGGAAATTTAAATTCAATTAAAATCCACAAAATAAGCTTTTTAAATCAATACAAAATATCTTGAATGTGCTGGATAGATTAAAAAAAAGTTAATCAAGGCATGTTTTGCCTTTAAAACTAACTGATTTATTAAACAAAGGAAGTATTATCTGTAGTTAGAGAATTTAACTGATTGGTTTTGGTCACCGTATCCTTCAAGATTTTAGAATTAATAGAGCTGATCCTCTCACATCTTATTCTTATTCATAGTTTGGAAAGGGGGAAAAAAAAATCTTTTTTCCATCTCCCAATTGGTTTCTTAATGTTGAATGAACTAGTCATTCAACTGAACCAGTAGAATAAATTGTAATTAAAAACAGCTATTCTCCTTGCACCTGCAGAAGACACTAGTGCTGTTAAAAGCTGTTTTTGGACTTCAATAAATTTAGCAGGTCTAGTGAAGACACGCTCAATCGATGGGAGAGCACTCTCCCATTGATTTCTGTACTTCACCTCAATGAGAGATGGAAGCAATGTCGGTGGGAGAGCGTCGTGTGGCTGTAGTGTGGACCTTGCAGTAAGTAGATCTAAGCTACGACAACTTGAGTTACGCTACTAATGTAACTCAAATTGTGTACCTTAGATCGACCAGCAGCGGTAGTATAGGCCTGCCCTGAGTCTTGCTATATAAACTTACCAAACAGCATTTCGGCAGAGGATACAGGAAGCACTTTAGAGAAGTGGCAGTGAAACCAGACAAGTTTCCACCACATTTATCAAAGTGCCTTTGATAAAAGATCCCATTTCAAGGCAGCAGAGAAACTTATAAATAATGAGCTGAGTTCCCCTGCCTCTAGAGCATTTTAATAAATAAAATTTTAAAAAAGAAACCTAAACAGAGCAGCCACTTTAGCTTCTGCCACCTCTGATGCTACAGAAGCATCTGTCAATGAATTCCCACTCTGCAGTCATTAAAAGTGTGGTGTCCACCTTGCCAGTGTTACTTTAGCACAGAACCATTCTTCTGTATGTAGATACCATACTTGCTGGTCTGCTTAACAGCTCAGAAGTAAGAGAGAGAGAGAGAGAGTGTACACACACTCAAACCACTGTTTGCCAATACTTCATGAATAAGTTAAACCAATACACTCCTTCCCTGGGCACTACGACTTTGTGCATACTCTATCCCCTATCCCGGCTACTTTCCTAAGGGATGGAGATGAAGGATAGGTCCATCAATAGCTATTAGCCAGCAATTCTGATTCTGATTCTGTCTCGGGATCATTTTCCACTTACCCTGGCGCATGAAAATTGGCTAGGCAGAGTGCAGGGAGGTGCTCTCTTAAGCAGAGCTGTGTATGTTTCTTAATCCTGATCAGCAGCATGCCCTACTATTCCAGTCCTGGGATATCCACACACAATCGTGCCCATGCCTCTTTCCTGACCTGCAGGGCCTGCTCTCTGCCCCCAAATTATTTCAGTCCTGCATTCCAACTAGCTCTGCCAATGTCCCTCACTCCTGACATACAGCACCTCCTGCCATGCTAGCCCTGGGCCTATTTAAACAACAGACTGCAGCTGTATCAAAATATGCAAGGGTTCTTTGATGTGGGCACTGGGGACGAGGTGGGGCCTCTTCACACTGTAGAAGCAACCAGGTTAGGGCTGCTTACCTATAATTTGTACCACTGTTTTTGCCTATATGCGGTTAAAACATGGCTCCATCTTGCAGAACTGGGGGGACCAAACTGTGTTCATAGTTATGCTAAAGCTTTGGTCATACCCATGGGTTTTACTCTGCCAGAGGAACAGCTTCCAGGAGGTCCCACGTTATTCTAGCAGACTTTCCTGTGATCAAGCTGGAAGCAAGCTTGCCAGCTCAAAGCTTTGTGCTTCATTCAGCACTCCTGAGACTGAGTGCAGTCGCTCTTCCACAGCTCTGGAGTCCGCAGAGTCAGGCTGGCGTTTCCTCTGCTGCACACCCAGCAGGGCCAGGCTTGAGTGATAGCCACCGTATGGCACAGTAACTATGCCCTCTCCGCTAATGTGAGTCACAGTCTAATTAAACCCCTGCAGAAGGAAGACATTTAATCTGTGACTGGCTGCAAATTATCTTCACAGCCCTCACTTGTTGAGATGCTGCAGTGGCTGCTGGGTCCTGTCCCTGCCAGCGTTGTCCCTGCGAGTCAGACGGGAAAGCGCCTCCAAGAAATGGCTCCGACCAAAATAAATTTATTGTGTTGCTGAATTCTTGGTGGTGCCAATCCATTGGAGACTCCTGTCCCCTTCCAGCATGGCAGGCAATATAAACAAGGAGCTTGTCTGCTGCAGCTCCCACTAAGGTTTGGGGTTTAATAGGTAAACAGACCTGTTGTGCTTGTGGGGATGAAACCCGAATTACACTGTCCAGGCTGCCATGCACTCAGATGAGCAACAGCTTTTGAGACGTACGTAGTGAACCTCACTGACTCTGCCCCATCAGCCTCCCAGTCCCTGAGAATTCACTCTTATCATTCTTGATACATATCAAAGTGAAAGACTGGTCCTGAACCAAAACCTCAGAGCAGCTCACAAATCTCAGATCTGGATCCAGATTCTGCCACTGACCCTCTTCCCCCTCCATCCTTAATATGCACACACACACACACAGTCCAGAACTTTGGGACCTAGATCTCTAGCCTTTGGCTGCAACCCTTCACTGCTAGAAACACAAACCAAGATGAGAATACGGGGCACATTATCCCTGTCAGAGCTGTGGCCATTTGGAACAGAGTAATGTCTAAAAGTGAATGTGAGGAAATCTCCTTGAATGTTCCTTGGGTGAGGAATGGACATGGGGTGGAGCTAGCTAGAGATGCATGGAGATGGCACAAAAGTGTAAGAGAGAGAGAAATGTGGCCCACTAGATTCTGAGTTCAATTACCAATGTACACTTGTGGAGCCCTATAACCTCACACACCCTGGCTGGGGTTTTCTGGCCCATAGGATGCATTCACTGAATTACATGGAGATGCTGTTTAAATGATGCTACCTTTCAGAAGGAGAGTTGGAATTTCAAAGATCCAAGACTGTACATCAGACCTATTTGAGTAAATATCAGTTGATCTCAGGACCATTTTATGGGCAGGATATAAAGGTGTTTGTACAATCTTTATAGCCCGTTTGTGAATTTTGCATTTATTTTTAATTAAACCTGAGGCATCCCGGTGATGAGCAAATGGGCTCTATGTACAGATCGGTCAATACAAATGAAATGCAGTGAGCTGAAGTAACATGATGATGTTTAAATTTAAACACTCCTGATCAGGAAAGGAAAAGATGAAGGTTCTCACAGGAACATTAACTCAGCCACGGTACGCACTCTGAAGCTAACTCCACACTCTACTAAAATACACACAAAGAAAAACACGCATAAAAAACACAATCCATTCTGAGTGTAACGTTAACTTGAACGTGTCACCTCCACTATTTCATTTTCTGAGTTAGAAACATTTCCGTTTGTGACTTTAAAATACAGACGCTTGGATTACCATAACATTAATTTCCTTGGCTTCCCCCCACGCTCTTCTCCCATGACAAACAATAAAAAATAGAAATCAAGAGCTATTGGGCTTGAGGAATTTATAACTGGAGCTACCTGGCTTGTAGAGCAACCCAGCTCTACCAATTTCACTCACAGAAACGCCACAGGAAGGAAGGCACCTGCAGAGTTCATAAAGCAGCCAATAGGAAGGCTCCCTCCTCTTGAGGAGATTATAAACTCCACAGCACCATAAAGATTTCAACAGAGAATCTGTTTGTGTTCTGAAACCTGACTAAAGATAAAGTTTTTATACTGAAGATATTTCCCCATAGATATTAGGTGAATTTTTCAGAGGAGCCCAACTCATTGAATTCCAGCAGGATTGGGACATCTAACTCCCTCAGGACCCTTTGAAAAGTCCAGCCTACAATACTAATTAAAGGCCTGTTCCTGAAAGATGCTGAGTACCCTCAACTCCCCCGGGGCAGATCCTCAGTGGGTGTAAATTGTCAAAACTCCATTGACTTCAGTGACCAGTTATATCCACTGAGCATCTGCCCCAGTGTTTTCAATGGGCGTTGGAGGTGCTGAGCACTTCACAGAATCAGCCCCTTGGTGCCCCAGTTAGTATTATGGCTCCCAACATCAGCAAAAGAAACCAGCATGAATGTGCCAAAAGTGATTTTTAAATACTTAACTGAAATGTTTCTATTCTCTGCACCCACCCACCTTGGCAAATAATGGGAAGACCTTGCCCACTGGAAGGAGAAGCCAACTTGAACATTTCCAGTGTCAAAGTTCAGCCACTTTTGCATTATAGATGATTTTTTTTAAAAAAAAAGAGAGAGAGAGAGAATAGAGCTTCAAAATTCCTTACCACAGAAGAACTTTGCTTCTTCACTGTCACATAACTGTCACAAAGGCTGAAGGGGTTTTGTTCAAAACTTTTCCAAAGAATCAGTTCTCCTCTAGGCTGAGATCAACCAGGGAAAATGCCAACCCATAAGGAGAATTTTTCAGTAAGTTACAGGTGTGCACAACCTAAAGCCTAATGAAGTTCCCAACTACAGCAGGGGCTAGCAAGGAGCTGCTAGAGAGAGGAAGAAAGGCAGGGGTGAAAGTAACTTAAAGGACTTGCCGGTACTCCGGAGTCCTGGGGAGGGGCATGGCCTCCACCAGAAGAGGCGGGGTCTTTAAATCCCCAGGCCCTTTAAATCAGGATTTAAAGGGCCCGGGGCTAGGGCTGTGGTAGCAGCAGCTGGGAGCCCTAAGCCCTTTAAATCACCCCCTGAGCTCCCAGCTGCAGAGGTGTCTGGGAACCCTGGGGTTCAGGGGCAATTTAAAGGGGGTGATTTAAAGGGCCCGGGGCTCTAGCTGCTGCTACCACAGTGGAGCCCCAGACCCTTTAAATTGCCAACAGAGCCCCGGGGCTCCAGCAGCAGGGCACGGGGCTCCAGCTGCCAATACCCTCCAGGGCCCTTTAAATCATCTCCGGAGCCCTGCTGCTGGAGCCCTGGGGTAGCGGCGGCAGGTCGTGGCTATTTAAAGGGCCCACAGTGGTAGAGGCAGCGGGAGTCCTGAACCCTTTTAATAGCCACCAGAGCCCTGCCGCCGCTACCCTAGGGCTCCAGCAGGCTCTGGGGGCTATTTAAAGGGCCCGGGCCCTTTAAATTGTCCCCGGAGCCTTGGGGTAGAGGCAGCGGGGCGCTGGTGGCAATTTAAAGGCTCCAGCCCTTTAAATTGCTGCCTCAGAAAGCCGATCCACACCGGTATGGTGCACCGGCTCTTGCCAGCAAGGGTGACAGGTTTGTAGAATTTTTGGTGGCCCAGAACCTGCCCCTGCCCAAACTCTGCCCCCTCCCCAAACTCCACCCCCCACCTGCCCAAGGTTCTGTGAGGGAGTTTGGGTGGGGGAGGAGGTCTGGGGTGCAGGCCCTGGGCTGGGTCAGGGGACTGGGGTGCAGGAGGGGTACAGGGTGCAGGCTCTGGGAGGGAGTTTGGGGATGGGAGGGGGTGCAGAGGGAGGGGGTGCAGGGCTGAGGGCTGTGGGTGGATTTGGATGTGGATGTGGCAGGGCATGAGGGGTTTGGGGTGTGGGAGGGGACTCAGGGCTGAGGCAGAGGGTTAGGGTGCATGGGGATGAGGGCTCTGGCTGGGGGTGTGGACTCTGGGGTGGGGCAGGGCTGGGGATGAGTTTGGGGTGCAGGCAGGCTGTCCTGGGACTGGAGCCAGAGAGGAGGACTCCCCCCAACCCTCTCCCTGCCGGCAGCAGTGAGCTCTGGGGTAAGAACTCCCTTCTCCCCCCAGGCAGCACACTCACCCCCCCCACACACACACACTGTCACTGCACGTACTCCTAGGGCCCCTCTCAGGTCCAGGAATCCCCCTCGCCTCCCCTGTGGTGGGTGCCATGCCGGGGGGGCTGCCATCACATGTGTGCCTCCTCCTCTGCTGCTGCCCCTCACTGTAGCCTCACTGGGGGTGGGGGATGGGGCTGCCCCTTGCCCAGCATGGGGCAAGAGCGGTGACTGCAGGCGGGGGGTGGGGTGGCTGTACTGGTGGAGGGTCCCACCGGAAATTGAAACGGTCTGAGGGGGAAAGGCAGCCTGCCCTGGCAGTATTGGAGTGGGGTCACTAGGACCCTGTGGTGGCAGTTAATGCAGGCAGGCAGCATGGAGCTTCAGGGGAGAGACTGCTCCGGGACCCAGGGAGGTGCACGGGGACAGCAAAGGGGGGCCAGCCCACACTCAGGGGAGGGGCGGGGGGGCAGCAGGTGGAGCCAGCGGGGAGATCCAGCCCCGAGCATTCGTGGAGCCGGGCCCCTGAACCCTCAATATTGCTGGAGCCAGGAGGAGGAGTCAGAGAGGGAGAGAATGCTCCCTTTTCTTGCTGGTATGCTACTGCACCTTTTCTTACCGGTCCTCCGTACCGGCTTACTTTCACCTCTGAAGAAAGGTCTTGCAGTTAAAGTATTGGACTGGCAGTAAGATGATCTGGGACAGATCCCTGACTCTGCCACCAATTTGCTGAGGGATCTTATGCAAATTGTTTACTCTCCCTCTGTTAATAGGGGATCAGGACACCAGCATACCTCAAAGGGTGGGGGAGGTTGTGAGAATAAACCCATTAATGTTTGTAAGGCTCCTCATAGAAAAGCCAATTAAATAAATGATACACTTACAGAGAGGTGAGGAAAGAGATTATTTCTAGCACCGTAGCACCTAGGAACCCCAGTCATGGACCAAGTGCTGGACAAACACAGAACAAAAAGATGACGCCTGACTCAAAGAGCTCACAAGATAAGTAGATGTACAGGTCTGACTGGAGTGGGATGAGAATAGGACTGAAGCTGCATGTAGGATTCATTGCCGAGTGGCTCAGCAGGACGGAGGATAGGACTGGAGATGAATCCCTGCCCTCCAAGAGATACAAAAGCAGTGATATTACAAAGGGAGGTTAAGCAGTTTGGAGCTGAAATATGGCTCCTCATGTGTCATAAGCCTTGGCTACACTAGGCTTCCCCCCCCCCCACCCCATTGCAAACCTCCAGCTCAGCTCCACTGGTGGAAGCAAGCTCTAGTGTAGACAAGGTGCAAGAGGCCACCAGCATTTTAATTACCACGTCACCTAGACTTGAAATGAATAAGGTCTGAAGACACAGAGGTTAAAATGCTAGTAGCCAGTCTACACTCTCTCGTGCTAGGCTGACTCGAGAGAAGTCATCTGAGTGAATTCTGTAGTATGGCTATAACCAAAGACAAACACACAGAGCTCCACAGCACACAACCTTGCAAATAGGGGCCTTTTAAAATAGGTTAGTAGGCAGGGGAGGGGCAGTCGGTATATTCCAGCCCTCCACTTCTGGTCTGGTTGTGCCCAGCTATCACTCCAGCCTTCAGTATCATCCACCAGGCTATCGATCCTGAGGTGCTCTCTGCTAAGGGATTGGCTGGTAGCACGGAGACATGGGTATGTTGGGCCTCAAAGCTTGGGCTGGTGTTTGTTCGTTTTTTTCATGTCAAGGTTTTACAGGTAGATATCAATTGGAATAGAATGCCACTGTCCCCTGTTAGGAGAGTGGAATGGAGGACTGGTTGAATGGCTGAAGGGTTTGATATGTTACTACTTTAATTCCAGCCAAGGTCAGAAGTGACCCAAAGTGGGTAAAATCCATTAGCAGACTGGTGGCTTACATGTAATGAGTGAGTAGGCTCTCAGTAACACAGGAGACTTAACCACATCGCAGCTAGCAGTCTGGAGAGAGAGGATTGAATGGGTCCTGAGAATGGCCAACTTTCTCCTCCTTCCTGTGCTACCAGCGACCCTTTCCAGGGCAGCATGGGGAGACACTTGCTCCACAGCTGCCCACACTCTGATAGGCACAGGATTTTGGTGTCATTAATGTGACACCATTTGAAAAGAAGTGGATTCTCTCACTAGTCCACATAAAGAAAAATGATACCAAACAACAGCAGCTAGAGCCAGCTTTGCACAGAGCAATGCTGCGAGCCCACTTGGGACTCCAGATTCAATTAAAACATTGTGGATGGTAATCACAGTTGAAGAAGTAGCCAAGTCTTCCTGTGCCTCGTTGGGAGAGGCGATTTCAGTGCGGCAGAAGAATCCGTCACGACATCCAAGCCAGCCTCGTCTGAAGGACAAAACTCAAAAAATTACTAGAGGGCCTGTCAGCCCGCATCCACATCCGGCTGTGATAATGAGATTCCAGCACTTCGAACCCAGCCATCCAACTCCCGGGTCGTTGTGTGACAGAGCGCTTAGCATGACATAGCAGGACTCATGGGGTCGCCAGGGCATCTTAACCTCACTGTCCTCTCCCTCCCAGCTCACACACAACCCTTCCCCTGCCAATGGAAAGCCACAGCCAGGCCTCTGGTCTGTCAGCCTCCGAGGACACCGGGGACAGGGATGTTCCTCCTTTGCCCTGCCTCTATCACTGAAACACTAGAGACGCAGCTGTGTGTCTGACAACAAGAGTGAATAGAAAAAGCTGCTTCTGATCCAGACACTGGGCGACAGGCGGTACAAATACATTTTTTAGAAGAAAACATTAGGCATTCAGTGCAGGTCCGTGTCTAACCTGAGGGCATCTCTGCAAGTCCACGAGGGGACACATCTTGGGTGCTGTATACGCTGCCCGGTACACACGCTCAAACTGTGTTCAAGCCTTTGGCAAATGACCCTTATTGCCTTTCCTTTGACCCCTGCCTTCTATTTTATTACCTAGCTGCTGACAAGACGCCCTGCTAGTCCTCTGAGGTAGACGGGTGTGTGTGTGTGAGAGAGAGAGAGAGAGAGAGAAATAGGGGTAGGTGTAAAGCATGTATGCACATGCGTGCATGAGAGGGAGAGATGGATGTGAGACAGATGAAAGGGCAGAATGAAAAGACAAGAGAGAGAAAAAGAGGTATAGAAAGAGTAATAAAAAGATGAAAAACGAATGAGAAGGAGCATGAGAAACAATGAAAGGGAAAGCAAACAGGGTGAAATAAAAACTGATTCTGCTAAAGATTCATTGCCATTTCCTCACACACTTTGCACCTTGAAAATGAACACTGACAAATGCAGAGGATAAAGCTGAAAGGAACCAACGCACCACATGAAAACCAGCTGCAAGTGAAACCAGTCTCTAAAAACACCCTGCGATGAACCATAAAGTCCTAAGTGGAGACAGAGGAGGTTGCATAACATTACTGGAGTGTTTGCATAGAATGGGGAGTCTGTTTAACAGTGGCAAAGTCCCCCTCCCCTCATCAAGCCCATCACCCTGGCCAGCACAACACACACAAATAGTATTGAATAAGCTCCATTGATAATGGTGAGTACGTCAGGGCTGGCTGAACATTCAGTCTGTGAACAGTGAACTCCTTGTGTGCTGGCCTCGACCACAGGGAAGTTTTAGCAGAGTGCTTGTTATTCAAATGGAAATCAGGGCCCTGCACTGAGAAAGGACAAGCACCAATTCCTCCTAGTGGTACTGGGAGGTTTCAAAGAGAAAAATGGAGGGGGGGGGGGCGCAAATGAGGTGGAGGAGGAAGGGACACATTCAAGCATGCACATTCCAGGACTGGTTGTATACATCCAAAGTTGGAGAAAGGGTCTTAAAAGCTTTTGGGGGGTGGAGGAAGTAAAGACCCTCCAGTGAGGGTTAAAGCCCATGCAGCTAACAGGAACTTGGCTTTCTCGTTCCATGATAAAGTAATAATCTGCACTTAACAATATGTTCCTATCCATAGATCTCAAAGCAGATAGCAAATGCAGGTGATCATCGTTAGCTCCATTTTACAAATGGGGAAACTGAGGCACGGGGCAGTGACATGACTTGCTCAAGGTGGCAGAGTCTGTCAGTGGCGGAGATAGGCTGTTAATCTTGTGCCACGTCCATCTTTACCAATTCTCAAGAAATCTCTGTCACCCCCAAAACAGGATGGCTTGTGAATTCAATTCACCTTGTGTAATTGTAGGTAGAGCTTTGGCACTTGTGATCAATGACAAGAAGTGTTGCCAGCCTGTGAAAATGCAGTGCTTTACACATGGGCAATTCAGACAGCAGCATTCACTGCACCAGGCAAGATGGCCACAGAACAAATCATTATAAGACCTAATTAAATACATCAAATTAAATAAATTAAGAAAAGACATCAAGACTTTATTCATGGGCAATTTTACAAGCCAACCTGAAGGCTTTGGTGTCACAGCTTTGCCTTGTGCTGCCATATGGCATTATCTATCTTAAGTAATCTAAGTACTCTCCCACTAGTCTTGGGGTGAATACGTGCCCTGTAGAATGGTTATGTCTGAAGTCCAGGAGGCAGACACAGACCTCTACCTGTCCTATTCTTCATCTACACTACCCCAGATGGATAGTTCAGAAGTTGCCTCTGCTTGATGGATAACATCTCACTCTTATCTTGATGACCAGAGACTGCAAAGAAGGTGGATGCTATGAAGGATGGGACCGGAACCATGAAGTGATGTTAAAACTGAACTCCTAACCAAAACAGGCAGCCAAAGGGAGAGACTCAAATTCCTGCTGCAAGAACCTCTCAGATCATTTCCTGATCAGGAGACTGAAGGAAGAGAAGGTTAAAAACTATCTGGAGTTCAGTCCACATGTTCTCTCCTGAGTTAGGGAAGGGAGAGAAAGGTTTTGGCTTGAGGTTGGGCAGGGGGATAATAGAGAGGCAAATTCCGGAGTAATCTTCCAGGGCATATTCCAAAAGCTCAGTCACCACAGGACATGAGCCCAGGCCATGAGAAAAAAGTTGACAGTGAACTCTGCCCTTTGCTTGAGTTTGCTGTGAATCCACATTGTTATGCATGCAAAGGGTGATGAGCAGGGAAAGCAAGCATGGAAAATGAGGTTAATGATGGGCTGGCCCCGCTACGCAGCTCCATCCCTCACTCTTGAAAGCAGCTTTTCCTGACATTTCTGCTTGGCTCAGTTTCACAACTGCACAAAAGACAATGGCAAACATAGCTGAAACTGGGGTGGGGGGGTGGCAGCAGTGGGGAAGAGCGAGCCAGCCACTATGAAAAGTCTTTTACTTGGCCAGAAACTCGTCTGTTACCCATTCGACTCCCCCTTGTAGGTGAGACAGTCTCACTCTGGAGACCATGAGGATAAAGCAGAGAGGCACAGACAGCCTGCTTGTGTCTTCAAGGCTTATGGTGGTGGGAAAGGGAGGCTTTGATTGTAAAGCTTAACTTGCACATTTCAAGAGATGAATGTGTTGTGTGGCACACTGAAGCCACTTTCTGGGTGTGTAGCCACTGCCATGAATTACTGGCACTGTTCATGGGTTTCTCACTCACAATAATGCCATTAATGCTTTCAACAACAATTCAAACACAGCTAGAGGTGCTTGGGAGCTCTCTTTCTCAGGGCCACAGCTTGGTAGAAGGCACTGGTTGAATCATTCATTGTGAATGTGTGTTGTCAGTTTTAACACTTTCCCCTGCGTGTGATTCATTCAGAGTTTGATTAGTATTAATCTGCTCACTATTCACAACTCTGACAAATGGTTTATTCAAGAACATTTCAATGTATGTGATATTCACAAACTGTTCCAATTGCATACAGCAAATAGCTGATAATCCAGGTCATGTGGTATTGTTTCTGTTCCATCCAGAGACTAAGGAGCCACAAAAGTCAAATAGGAAATTCTCTCATTTACACACAAACACCCTAGTGCACATGTGAATGCTATTACAGTGAGCAGCCATTCCCCAAACACAGGTGTAACAAAACCCGTTTTCACAAATGTTTGCAAAAACAAGGGGCACAAGGAGAGTTAAACAGAACAGTCTTTCAGAAAACCAACAAGAAATTACTGAACACTCTTTGCAGAATTGGACCAGCTCTAGTAGGGGGAAGGAATAAGGCACCACACATCACATATTTGTTTCTTCCTTCCATGACAGAATTTGTCCACAGAATGGAAGCAGAGAGAGGGATGGAGAAAAACACAAGGCCAGCGACTGAGGCAGACTGTTATCAGCACGGTGTTGAAACAGCTTCCAATTCATTTCAAAATCAACCTGCTGCAGAGTCACAAAATACTAAACAAGGCAAGTGATTAATAGGAGAATACTCTGGGAACTCTGCTCTCCCACACTCACTCTCACTTGGCCTGTACAAACTGCTATGCTCCCAAGCCCTGGAAAGTAATATACTCAATTTGCAGATACATGCATGTGAGAAAGTATTTCTGTGAGAAAGCCTGCAAACCTGCCAGATGCAGCGGAGCCAGGCTTCAAGCAATGAGGCAGATTTTCTTGTTAATAAGACCACACTTGCAAGCTCAGGTGCATAAAATTAGGCACCTAAATCCATGTTTAGGCACTTAAGTAAAAGCCGTCTGGTTTTCACCAGGATTCAGCACCTACAACTCCCACTGAATTCAATTTTCAGCCACATTCACAACAGGTGGCTTTTTTATTTAAGATGCCTAAATATGGATTTAGGTATCCAACTGTAGGCACGCAAGTATGAAATATCTGGCCCAACTGCATGGGGAGGATTCCCACTCAATGGCTTTGCAAGGTCCCTGGACTGGATGGCATCAGCCATAATATAGACCATAGCAAAGCTAGAGATGATTTTGTCCTTAACTTTTACTATTCAGAATAAAAACAAAAGTGTGAAGGAACAATGAGCCCAAGCAGCATATTTCAGTCACTGCCAATAAAAGCCATATCCCAATTACATGTCAGTACTTGACGATTGAGTGTCATGAGAACAGATTAACAATGCAGGTAACATAAGCGTGTAACCACACTAAGTGCTTTTGGCACCTAGCATTACCTGAATTCCTGAGAGAGATCCCCTCATATTCTGCAATATACATATGCTGCTCAGTACATGATGTTTGTATTGAAGCTGTCTCCCCATTCCTCTGTCACATCCAGTTCTGTCAGCCCCACATTTTTAAGGGTAGATTTTTTTCCACAACTGACTTATCTCCCCTTTCTCTTCCTTCCCTCCCCACCACTTTTTATATATATATAAAAATAAAATGGATGCTATCCTGGATTGGCTAACGATAATTATTAATTACTTGTACTAGGGTAGCATGTAGGAGCCCCAGTCACAGACCAGGACCCCATTTTGCTAGGTATTGTACAAACATAAAAACAAAAAAGAAAGAGTCCCTGCCCCCATCCATCTTAACTGCTACACCAATAATATTCATTCTGTACCTGTGATATGTAGTCACTTCCAAGTGACACAATAGCAATCTGGCATTCTGCCCTAGGCAGAAAAGTGGTGGGGACAGGAGTGGAAATAGGTGAAATTTTGGAACTTGATTTATTTGTATTGGAAGGAGGAAGGGTTGAATCTACGCTGCTGAGATTTAAATCTATTAGATTTTTAATTATTTAATCATTAATTTGTTTCCTTTTAAAAACTGTACTGTTTATGCAGCATCCTTTGGCAGGGGTGGTTTGTAAGCAAAGCATCCGTGTATTGACAATGGTCAGTCATTGAGTAAAGATGTCTCCTCCATAGGAACACAGTCATAGAGCATTCCACTGTCACTGTTAAATAGGCTTGGAGGGATTCAGTTTTTATCAGTGTCGATAAACGTCAATTTCATCGTAATCACAGCGCAACAAAAAATACTTCCGTCGATAACCGAAATTTACAGGTCAGCAAAGCAAGAAAAATGCTGCTTGAGATCTTGATTTAAAGATATTTACTTTGTATATTTGACGTGTGGTATTGACTGTGTTTCAACAGTTATAAAGCTTTAACTTTTTTTAATCTCAACATCTACTATCATTAAATAATTACTGTCTGACCCACCACCCATAATTTCCCATAATTGTCAAAATTTAAAATCAATACAAATAAAAAAATGCTTAAAATAAACATTGATATTATCCATTGAAATTACAAGATCCCCATATTCTGAATTGCATCATACAATCAATATATGAAATAATAAAGCTAAATACATGATCAGGAACAATTAGGAAGCAAACACTACTCCTCTATAGTTAGGTATAGCAATTCACGCTTCAATCACTTTCTTATATGAATCCATACTGTGAATACTCTCCCCCCTCCCCATTCCATGTGTCATGTCAATTATAAATACATTGCATGGCAATCAAGCCCTCCTCCACACACTAACTCCCCCCCACCTCCCAAACAATTAGCCCCTCCCCCTCACAAGCACATTCATAGAGGTACTATTCCCCCTCCTCCACTGGGCCAATGCAAGTCCATAATGTGGGCACAAAGCATCCCTGACATCTGTTTTCTGGGTACATCCAGCCCCAGCTGTGGTCAGTGCATTCTCTGGCTGAGTGTACTGATACAGTGGCCCCTCGCTGTCATAGGCCCATTCAGAGGGAAATGGCTTGCCTCTGGCTTCACAAAGATTGTGAAAACGCAGCAAGACACAGTCAAATGCACAGCATTGATGAAACCAGCATGCAAATGCATCTGTAGAGATCTCCAACATGAGTTCAATCTGCCAAAAGCACATTCATCAGCCATTCTGCACCTGCTGAGAGGGTAATTAACCTGTCTTTTGCCAGGGCCTCTAAAATGGGGCTTTGGTTTCATAAGCCAAGGCAAAAGGGGATACACGGGGGCCCCCCAGAATAATGGTGAATAAAGGCACTCCATTTATAATAATGTCATGTGGTGGGAATAGTATCACAGCCTGTCTGCAAATGTAGACTCCCGATTGGTGAAAAACCCTAGCATCGTGAACTTCGCGAGTGCAGGCCACGTTGGCATCCATAAATCGGCCTCTGTGATCCATGAGGGCCTGCATAACAATGGAGTAGTACCCTTTGTGGTTTATGTACCCATGTGCTCCTTGAGGAGGGCAAACTGTGGGCACATCAGTCCCATCAATGGCCCTGGAGCAGTTTGGAACCTCCGTTCTCTGAAAGATAGCAATTACCTGAAGAATATTTTTTATGTCCACCTCCTTGGGGTAAACCACACACCCGATTGCCTCCAAAACCTCCACTACCACTTTACCCACAGTCAACTTTCCAACACCAAACTGGCTAGCGATAGACCTCTAGCTGTCTGAGGTGGCCAGTTTCCAGACAGTTATGGTGACCTGCTTCTGGGCCAGCAAGGATGACCTCAGACATGTGACTTTACAATGGAGGGTCAGGGCAAGCTGCTTATAAAGCTTATAAAGCTCCAGAAATGTGGCTTTCTTCATGCAAAAGTTCTGGACCCATTGCTGGTCATCCCAGCTCCGCATGACGAAGTGGTCCCCCCCGTCTGTGCTTGTGGCCCTGTGCCAGAAGTGCCGCTCTATGTAGAGGGCATCAGCGGCTATATCAAGTGTACCAAGCTGCATCAGCCAGTGCTAGTCTGCCATGGCTGGTTACTCCTCCATCACCACTGCCTCCTCCTCCATCCGAAGCGCTGTCAGGTGCCTTCGGTGGTGAGAAAATGCTGCTAAGATGTTCACCAGCACTACACGGAAGCTCTGCCCACCTCATGACACAGGAGTGAAAACTCAACCAAGAGAAGTTCTTCAAAAGGTTCCTCCACATTACTGGCTTCAACAGCTGGGAGTGCACAAACCAAAAAGACTGTCCGGCACGTTGCATTGGGAGACTGTTCAAACATCCTGTAACTGCCCGCCCTGCATGTTATGTTTTCCACAGTGCACCACAGTCAAACCACTAAAGTGACCACATTTGGGGAGGGTGCTCGGAAGTCTGGGATACAGTTGGCTTGACTTGGGTCTGCATGCTTCAGTGTCAACACCAGAGCCCCAGGTAAGGAAAAAAGTCTTACCATAGTGTGCATCCGAAGAAGTGAGGTTTTTACTCACGAAAGCTTATGCCCAAATAAATCTGTTAGTCTTTAAGGTGCCACCAGACTCTTTGTTGTTTTTGTAGATACAGACTAACACGGCTACCCCCTGATACTTACCATAGTGTTAAGAATCAGCGTAGATGCTCAAGCCCAGGGTTCTCTAACACAGGTCAACTGACTCGAGTCTCACTCACCCTGGGCTTACGTTGCAATGTAGATGTACCCTTAGGGGCTGAGTGGCATGCCACAGAAAGAGTGAACAAACAGAGCGCGGATTAGAACCCCAGTCCTGTGCTCAGTTCACAACTCCCTGCATTTGGCACCTCGCTCTTCCCTTTCCTGCCTTCCTGGTCCCACACCTGGGTGACCACAAAGATGAAAACATTTATTAAGATCAGTCCGAATGCAATAAAATGATGAGAAATGTAGCGTTCCAAATGAAGCTAAGAACAAAAAGCTGCGTTCCAGCTAGGAAGATTCCACTTCTCAGTCAGTGTTTCCCTAACTAAGCTCTCAGCCACAGCAGATTAGGAGAAAATTCCAAAACCAACACACACACAAAACAGCCTCTTCACTGGTGTCACACACTCTAGGACAAAGAGGACAAGGGGGCTCAGGCACAGCTGCAACAGTCACCCAGCCACTGGCACTGTCTCTCTCTTGATCACTTTGCCGTTGTATTACAATACAACCTGGGATTGTAAAACAGCTCCTACACCATTGTCTGCGGCGCTTCCTGCTGGGAGAGGCTGGTAATGGAGCAGCTGTGAGCCCCCCTCACAACCAGTGCTCCAGTGCTCGTCCTTACAGTGCCCCCTCCTGGAAGCAGCCACCCCTGGAATCGCTGTGAGCTGCCCACAGCCAGCACTCCTGCCCCATTCCCTTCAGCACCTCCTGCTGGGAGAGGCAAGAACATACAAATTTTCTACCAATTTTCTTAGTGTGTGTGTGTGTGTGGCCATAGACATGATGCAATATGAAAGCTTGCTCTTACATATTTTACCCGTCTGGAGAGAAGACAGCTTCAGCTGATGCTTGGTATATACACTCTCTAGCGGAAAGAAGGAGCGTGTAGAAGAGAGAGCGAGCACGGGAGTCAGCAGCAGGAGCCAGGCTCCGACTGTCAGCAGATGACTTCTATTTGCACTCGTTAGCACTGCCCTAGCGTGTGCTAACACCACCCCCTCGGGTAATTTAAATTTATATTTAAAAAAAAGCCAGTATGTCTATATTTAGGAGGTTAGGATAATCGAGGTGGAAGAGCCCATCTGTTTGACGTTCTCTCCAGCTGCTGTGGATGCAGAAATTTGTGTATTTTTTCTTCCCCTTGTCCTGTTTAACTACAACAGAGGCACAGTGAGCTTGATGTACGGTAGTGGCAATTCAGGTCTGAAAAGGTCCATAATCCCACAGGACTCAAGACCAAATAAATTAGCCCATGTCACAACAGGGATTTTCCCAGAGGTTAAAACAATCTGTGTTTCCAACACTGGCCCAGGGAGGGCAGTTAGTACGTTAACCTGTATCATGTACCAGGCTTTGCATTCAGGGAAAAAGAGAACTCCTGCCCCCCCCATCCCATTTTTAGAAATCCTTCTCTCCCCTGATTGAGGATGCTATTCCTCTTATCAGAATCCCTTCTGGAGGTAGTAGCATTTCTGCAGAACTCACAAACTTAACAGTGGCTCCTGCTGGTGGATGGAGACATCACTACATTTAAAAAAATATATTAAAAAAAAACCCATTTGACCCCTCTGGTCTACAAGCAATAGGAAAAGAAACCAGAGTCGCATTCAAAACCCGCCCTGACTACCCAGAACACAGACATAGGGCCACAGCCTGAGTTAGAGAGCTTCAGATGCCAACAATAGGAGGATGCTATTTCTTCTTGGTCCTGCTGTCTCCAAAGCTGTTCATTTTGGGGGAAATCACTGCCTATGGGGCACCCCACTTCGGTGCTTCCTACTCCCCTGCAGATGGTGTTGTGTAAAGTGCAAGGGCACATGACAGAGTCTTAGGACCATTTTCTGTTTATTCTTCTTGTATGTGAGTAATTTCCTTATAGTTTCATAATGTGCAATACTGGGGTTAAAAAAGAGCCAGTTATCAGCAGTGAGCCTGGGCAAATTTAAAATGATTAATGTGCCAAATCCTCCAGATGGACAGGGGAAGGGAGACACTGGATACAAAATTTCAAGGAAGTGGGAATAACTACAAAACCCTTTTACAGGTCTCCTTTTAATAGCCTTGAGTGGGGATTCTTGGAGAACCGCTTGGGAAGTCAAATGGGATTACACGGACATATTAAAGGCAATGGGTCTTGCCAGGGCTCCTCACTTCTCCTGAGCTGCAGCCCCCCTGCTGTTCTAGTCCTGGGCTCCCCACACAGCTCTGCCAATGGCCCTCGCTCCTGCCCTGCAGCCCCCCTGCTCTTCCAGTCCTGGGCTCCCCACACAGCTCTGCCAGTGCCCCTCACTCCTGCCCTGCAGTTTCCCCACTTCCCCTGCTATTCCAGTCCTGTCTTTTGTGATGAAATCTGAGGTTATTTTGTTTCTCTGTGTAGTCCACACCTCCCAACAGGACAAAATGAAGCAGCCTCTGGAGGAGACTGGGAGTTGGGAGCTGCAAGGAGAAATACCGTGGATGTATAGAGAGCTGTGTCTTACCCAAGTGTAATCGGAGAAGCACCATATGATCAGACTGGTACAACCTTCCATCCATTGGAAAGAAGGAAACATGACTGTTTACTGTAGATGGCACCTTTTAAAATAAGGAGTTTTCCTGGCTGTCTGTTGGGAGTCTGGGGAGGCAGTTTAAGGCACAGGCTTACTTCTGCCATGCACTCTCTCAGAGAAACTTGACTTTTGTTCTCTCTTTCTTGTTTTCCTGAAATCTGAAAACCAATTGTTCAATACAAAAGTGTATGGTTACCCTGCAAGTGTGGAAAAGGGACGTGGGGGAACCTCAGCCCCTTGTGCTCATATCTCTTCAGGAGAAGTCCCCTCTTTCTGGTCACATAGACCGAATGCAGAACTCGGGAGCAGTGGAGTAGAAGCCGGAGCTGTACAGCAAGCCGGACAGTGGACAACAGAACATCTCACCTTGAGGCAAAAATATAAATCAGACACAGAGGAGCAGCAAACCTATCCACTCCAGGCGCACTGACCATTTATTTTAGGCAGACCCAAGTGAAATGTGTTTGGTATCATCCATCTACTCCCACAAGGGCTAGGAGATCACAAAATAACCATGCAATCTGGCACCACTACAAGCCTGTTCTTCAGAGGCCATTGAGAAGGCGAATAGCAGGGAATGCCGCAGAGCGGGACTGTAGCGCATAGGCAGCCCAAGGGAAGAGGAGTGGGTTTCAGGCTTGGAACAGCAGGGTGTGTTGCAGGTCAGATGAAGGTGATTTAGCAGAGCGGTGAAGGGAAAAGCTTGTACAGTGCCTGCCTGCATTGCTCCTGACTCTAGTCACTGCTGTCACTTTCATGAGCACTAAGATGCCCCCAGTTTGAGGGGTGATGTGGAAAAAAAAAAAACCAACACACAGAACAAATGTGCAGTGAAGCCCTCCTAATAAAAAGTACATCGTGTAAGCAGAGATTTCACACAAGCATAACATCTCTGTGGAGCCTGATTTGGGCAACAATTACAAGCCTGTTTACTGCCGCTTGGATCCACACCATACAGCGAAGCTCACCCTGCGTACTGCATACAGCAAACGTCACCAAGGGCAATGGGCAGATCTAGTGATTAGAGCAGGAGACTTGGAATTAGAAGACCTAGGTTCTATTTCCACTTCTGCCATCGATTCATTGAAAGCCACTTTGCCGCTCTGTGCCTCAGTTTCCCCATTTGTAAAACAGAGGCAATGGCACCACTGAGGCCCTTGAATTAAAGGCTCTATAGAGGTGAAGTGTTATTTTTAGTGATCTGATGAGTCAAATGAGAAATACACACCAGCCACATTCTTCAGCAAAAAGCAGAGCAGAAAAAAATAATTGTATTACAAGAGCAATCCTGCAAAAGAAAGCCATCTATCTACCTGTCCCTAGAGGAGGAGAACAAAGGTGAGATAAGCTTATGAGCTTTAAACTAGGAACTTGGTGGAGATGTTTGGGAAGTGCTCATGTAATCTCCACGCCTGATTCTAACATTGCCCGGGAGAAAAATCAAGAAAGACAATACAGCAATGGAGAAAGGAACAGCAGTGAGTAGGAGAACGGACATCAAAGGGGAACATAGCTTCATTGGTACTGGCCCTAACAGTTAGATAGGTGATACAATCATTTTGCTGCCAGTATCTAATCAGATGAGGAATCTGGGCCAAACCAAGCAGCAACAACTAAGATGTTTGTACACCAGTGCAAGGAGCCTGGGTAACAAAATGGAGGAGCTAGAACTACTGATGCAGGAAATGAAACCAGATATTATAGGGATAACAAACACGGTGTAATAGTGGTCATGACTGGAGTACAAGGATTGAAGGGTATGTGCAGTTTGGGAAAGACAGAAATAAAGGCAAAGGTGGTGGAGTAGCATTGTATATTAATGATGAGCTAGACTATAAGACTATAAAGAAATTAGAAGTGATGGAATGAGTAAAACAGAGGCTGTTTGGGTCAAAATCACTTTGGAAAAGAAAGTACTAGAGGCTCCCCTGGGATAGTGCTTGGGGCATGCTACAGTCAGACCACCAGGATCTGCTCTGGATATGGAGAGAGACCTCTTTAATGTTTTTAATGAAATAAATACTACTGGGAATTGAATGATTATGGGAAACTTTACCGTCTCAGATATAGACTGGAGGACAAGAGCTACTAATAATGTAGGGTCCAGATTTTCCTGGACGTGTTAGCTGACAGATTTCTTCAGCAAAATAGTCACCAAACCAACAAGAAGTGAAGCCATTTTGGATTTGGTGTTGGTGAGTAGTAAGGACCACATTGAAGAACAGGGTTTGGGGACAACCTTGCTTCAAGTGATCACCCTGAGCTAATTCAGTTTAAACTAAACAGAAGGATTAACAAAAATAGATCTGCAACTAGGGTCCTTGATTTCAAAAGGGCAAAGTTTGAAAAATTAAAGGAATTAGTTAGGGAAGTGGACTGGACTGAAGATCAAGGATCTGAATGTGGAGGAAGCTTGGAATTACTTTAAATCAAAGTTGTAGAAACTATTTGAAGCCTGAATCCCAAGCAAGGGGGAAAAATTCATAGGAAAGAGTTGTAGACCAACCTGGATGAGCAAGCATCTCAAATCGGTGATTAAGAGAAAACAGAAAGCCTGCAAGGCATGGAAGAGGGCATGGATCAGCAAGGGAAACTGTCTTTTGGAGATCAGTAAGTGTAGGGATAAAGTGAGAACTGCCAAAAGCCAAGCAGAGTTGGACTTCGCAAAGGAAATTGAAACCAACACTAAAAGGTTCTATAGCCTATAAATAAAAAGAAAGCAAGGAAAGAAGAAGTGGGACAGCTAAACACTGAGAAGGGATGGAGATTAAAAAATAATCTAGGCATGGCTCAACACCTAAATGAATTTGCCTGAGTTTTTAATAAGGCTAATGACGAGTTTAGGGGTAGTGGCAGGGTGGCTAATGGCAATGAGGATATGGAGGTAGAAATTACCACATCCGAGGTGGAAGTCAAACTCAAACAGCTTAATGGGGGGACCCGGATAATCTCCATCCAAGAATAAAGGAACTGGCACATGAAATTGCAAGCCCAATAGCAAGGATTTTTAAAGAATCTATAAGCTCGGGGTCGTACCCTGTGATTGGAGAATTGCTAATATAGTTCCTATTTTTATGAAGGGGGGGAGAGAGGGAAATGATCTGGGAAACTACAGGCCTGTTAGTTTAATCTCAATTGTATGCAAGGTCTTGGAACACATTTTGAAAGTGAAAATAGTTAAGGACATAGAGTTACATGGTAATTGAGATAAAACACAACATGTTTTTACAAAAGTTAGATCATGCCAGACTGACCTGATCTCCTTCTTTGTCTAAAAAAATCAGTTATTTTCTCTTTGAGAAACACAGTAGATCTAATCTATCTGGATTTCAGTAAGGCATTTGATACAGTTCTACATGGGAAGTTAATAAAAATGTTAAATAAGACTGGTTCCAAGACCGATTCCTGAGGAACTCCACTAGTAACCTCCCTCCAGCCTGACAGTTCTCCTTTCAGTATGACCCATTGTAGTCTCCCCTTTTACCAGTTCTTTATCCACCTTTCAATTCTTATATTAATACCCATCTTCTCTAATTTAATTAACGATCTTGGTACAAAAAGAAGGAATATGCTAATAAAATTTGCAGATGACACAAAGTAGGGAGTTATTGCCAATATGGAGGAGGACTGGACTATCATACAAGAAGATTTGGATGACCTTGTAAACTGGAGTAATAGAAATGGGATGACATTTAATACTGCAGAGTCATTCAGTTAGGGACTAACAACAAGAATTTATGCTATAAACTGGGGACAAACCAGTTGGAAGTGACAGAGGAGGAGAAAGATCCCAGTGTATTGGTTGATCACACGATGACTATAAGCTGCCAGTATGATGCATCAGGTGATGTATTTCCAGTAGAGACAGGGAAGTGTTATTACCATTATACAAGGCACTGGTAAGACCTCATCTGCAATACTGTGGCAGTTCTGGTCTCCCATGTTTAAGAAAGATGAATTCAAACTGGAACAGGTGCAGTGAAGGGCTACTAGAATGATTTGAGGAATGGAAAACCTATCTGATGAGAGGAGACTCAAAGAGCTTGGCTTGTTTATCCTAACCAAACGAAGGCTGAGAGGAGATATGATTGCTCTCTATAAATACATCAGAGGGATAAATACCAGGGAGGCGGAGGAGTTATTTAAGTTAAGTGCCCATGTGGACACAAGAACAAATTGGTATAAACTGTCCATCAACAAGTTTAGGCTTGAAATGAGATGAAGGTTTCTGACCATCAGAGGAGTGAAGTTCTGGAATAGCCTTCCAAGGGGAGCAGTGGGGGCAAAAAACCTACTGGCTTCAAGACTGAACTTGAGAAGTTTATCAAGAGGGTGGTCTGATGAGACTGCCTACATGTAGCTGATCTGCGACTACAAGCAGCAAATATCTCCAACAGCCAGTGATGGGACACTAATGGGGAGGGCTCTGAGTTACTCCAGAGATTCTTTCCCAGGTGTCTGGCCGGTGGGTCTTGCCCACATGCTCAGGGTTTAACAGATCACCCATATTTGGGGTTGGTCACTGGGATCCCAAACCCCCCCCCCCCCCACACACACACACACACTGAAGTCAACAGCAGAACTCCTACTAACCTCAGTTGTGCAGAATCAGCTTGTTGGTACATACATGTATAAACTATGAGCCTTAGCCAAAGCCCCTTGAAGTCAATTTCAAAGAATGTTTAAGAACTGCTCAGTGACAGGACATCTCAAGCAGCACAGGGACTCATTTTAAACCTGGCTAGCCAAGCAGGAACAGGACCCATTCCCTCCTAAAAAAGTCACCTTCCTTCACATGTGGCTTGCTTCTTTCCTCCCTTTCCACTGGACCCACATGTGGCTTTCCTTGTCCTGATCCTTCCAGACCATAATGATCTGCACCCAGTGTGGTTCCCTGCCAATCACATACAGCCCATCCTGTCCATCTGCATCCAGTCCATACACGTTTTTTTAAAAATATGCCTTAGAGCTAGACCCACTTTGCAATGCACACATAAAAATAATACAGGGATTACTAAATTGATATACTATATACAATTCAAGTTATATATTTATACGATGTATAGCCTCCAACAGATAGGTACAAAAACAACATTCAAGGAATTCAAGATAGATGTGTGTTATTTGCCTCCAACTGACAAGAAAAAATATCCACCTAGGGATGAGATGTCGCAAGTAAAGTTTCAGGTGGATTGCTTGGTTTTGGTGAAATTATAGGGCATTGTGAATCACACCGGTAATAGGAATATCATATAGCTAGCTTTACCCTTAACTCTGGGTGAACAAGCACCCCTCCAAAACTAGAGATGGGAAAAAACATTCAAACAATTCCCACAAGTACATCCTTGTATACAAAAAGATTAACTTGCTTTACCTGTACTCTTAGTCCCCAATTGAGCAATGCATGCTTCAGTCCATCTCTATGCAGCATAGCACCAAAGCACATACTCAACTCTAAGCATGTGCATAAGAGCTTTGCTGAGCAGGGATGGGCTGCTGAATGGATCCTAGATCCTTTTTTGTTCACTTCTGCAAATATCCTAGTTTAACAACAGGTATGTTCATGGAAACAGCATGTTTGTGTTAGGGAACATTGGCAGAAAGTGAATTTTGAACTTATTAGTATGGATACTCACAATTACAAGTTCAGTATTTATAAGTAGCAGTGGTAATAATTTCTGGTGGTGCACTTGAAGTGTTAGGTGCTTTCCAGATATACAAAAAGGGATGGTCACTGCCCCAGGGAGCCTTTCAAAAGGATTACATTCATGCAACCTGGGAACATAAAACACTCCTGTGTGACCTCTGTGTCCAAATCACTGCTGGCCAACCCATCTTGAATTTTGAACACTTGCAACAAACTACCCATGAACAAGCTGCAGTTCAAACATTTGCAGAAATTATATGGTGAATAATTCCAAATAATTCAACGTGAAAAAGCCACAAACTGCTCACAAACAGAAATAGAGGTGAAATGCATGAAATAAGTTATTTGCTATAAATTATTCACCCACTTCCAATCCTACCACCATTTATGCCATAAAATATACAGTATGTATAATGCAACTGAGATAAGTTTCCAGCATTGCTATCTTCCACATTTCCCAGTACTTCTTGATTTGAACCATCCAGCCATAAAACTGCATTAACAGTTTTTCCTGTTTTAAAATTTAGTTTTAAATTTTAAACTTTCTGCTTTCAAAAGGGGGGGGGTGAGAATGAGGGGAGGATGTTCAGCTCTGCACTGGTTTAACCTGGCAATCCCGGGGTGAATACCAGCTCAGATTTGACATGACTGAGATATCACAAGTCGTTCTCATGAGATTTAAGCCCAAAAATAATGGAAATCTTGCGCAATTGGCTGACATAATGACATTTCCACAAGATTATAGCCACCTACAAATGAGAAAATGTTCCCCTTCTGGTTTTGGCTAATACCCAGGGATTCAAGTCCATCCTCCATGAAACTTTAAGGAGTCTGGATGCTAGGTACTGGATGTGCCGAGTCTCATGAGCCAACTTGAAGGTCCCTAGCCTCTGCCAGAAGCTGGGAATGGGCGACAGGGAATGGATCACTTGATGATTATCTGTTCTGTTCACTCCCTCTGGGGCACCTGGCATTGGCCACTGTCGGAAGACAGGATACTGGGATAGACAGATCTTTGGTCTGACCCAGTATGGCCGTTCTTATGTGTTTCATTTGCAATAGTTGAGAACACCACCAATGGCTAAGCAGAGCTGGGGAACTACTGTCCTCTCACTGCCCGGGATGTCATTGAGTGTTGCCTTCTTGCAACTATCCTTCAGGACAAAAGTTGTGCCTCAACCCAGCAACAAGAGGGTTGCATTGTGCCTTCATCGCCACATGGTGACAGTAATACTGCAGACCAAGAGGGAATTCAAAGGGCTCTTCAATTGTCTGTCTAGTTGGATGTGTGGGGCATGAGCCAAAGTAGCGAAAATCAAAATTGTTCTACCATGCATTTCAAAATGGGTAACAGCAGCAGATGTGAGTTGTGCCCTCAAGAAAGGGAACACTGCATAGTGGATAACAGCAGGCCTGAAAGACCTGGATTCTATTCCTAGCCCTGCCGCGATTCACCCTGGACAAGTCGCTTCCCCTCTCTGTGCCTCAATTTTCTTATCTATAAAAGGAAGTTCACAGATTCATAAATGCCAAGGCCAGAACGGACCATTGTGATCATCTAGTCTGACCTTCAGTATAACACAGGCCATAGGACTTCCCCAGAATAATTCCCACAGCAGATCTTTTAGAAAACCAATCTTGATTGAAAAATGGTCAGGGATGGAGAATCCACCATGACCCTTGGTAAATTGTTCTAATGGTTAATTACCCTCACTGTTAAAAAATTATGCCTTATTGCCAGTCTGAATTTGCCTAGCTTCAACTTCCAGCCACTGGATCATGTTATACCTTTCCCTGTTAGACTGAACAGTGCATTGTTACAGATTTGTTCCCCATGTAAATACTTATAGACTGTAATCAAGTTACCCCTTAACCTTCTCTTTGTTAAGTGAAATAGATTGAGCTCCTTGAATCTATTGCAAGAAGCCATGTTTTCTAATCCTTTAAGCATTCTTGTGGCTCTTCTCTGAACCCTCCCCAATTTATCAACATCATTCTTGAATTGTTGGCAGCAGAAATAGACACAGTATTCCGGCAGCCGTGGCACCAGTACCAAATATAGCAATAAAATAACCTCACTACTCCTACTCAAGATCCCCCTGTTTATGCATCTGAGGATCACATCAGCTCTTTTGGCCACCACATCACATTGGGAGCTCATGTTCAGCTGATTGGGGGTCATGGTGGACAATCTTTTTCAGAGTCACTGCTTTCCAGCATGAAGTCCCCCATCCTGTAAATATGGGTACATTCTTGGATCCCAGACAGATGTTTACATTTAGCCTATGAGAACACTAAATTAAGAAAACTTACTTATTTTACATGAAGAGAAGCAGGGCTTAAAACCTTGAATGTTTTGTAATCTATATTGACAGCCAAAGGAAAGGCATTACAGACGTAAAACACTAACTCCCTTCTCTCCACTCCCACTCCCCACCACCACCACTCCTGATAAGGAAACAGAATTGTGAACTGGGATATTCACATATAACTAAAGATGGAAACAGTTTTTCAATTCTTTTGTTTTAAAATGTATTTCTAAATTATAAACACGTTACTTGTCTGGCCTCTCAACAGTTCGGGTTTGTTTGTTTTTTAAAAGCATTTTTGTTCACCTTTAATGAAAAATTACAGTAATTACTGAATTTCTATATTTTCAGACAAACAACACATATACTATTTATTTATTGGGGGAGAGAGATAAGAGAAGAGAAGCACTCAGCATTGGCCTGACTCTGCTCCCATTGAAGTGAATGGTTGTTTCATAGAATATCAGGGTTAGAAGGGACCTCAGGAGGTCATCTAATCCAACCCCCTGCTCAAAGCAGGCCCAATCCCCAGACAGATTTTCACCCTAAATGGCTACCTCAAGGAGTGAGCTCACAACCCTGGGTTTAGCAGGCCCATGCTCAAACCACTGAGCTATCCCTCTGTTTCCTCATTGAGTTGAATGACAGTAAAGTCAGAGTGCCACTGAAAGCATTTGAATACACCACCTGGCCTGCCATTGCACCTATCGGGGCTTAAGAAATCCACCTGGCCATTCACACAGGGCATGTAGGAACTTTTCACTGGCAAGTTTCCTCAGTAGCTGCACATCCTAAGCTTCCCTTTAAAAAAAGAAAAAAAAGAAGAAGATTCTGGACCTTATAGTTGTGAAAAATAACCTCCCAAATGTGACTTGAATGAATACCCCACTGATGGGACATCTTTACAATTAAACACCATATACAATAAACACACAACTGTTTCACTTCTTCTGAAATGGCAGTAGGCCTTGTGTCACATGCCTGTCGCCTGGCTAGTAGAGAGACATGGTAGGTGAGGTAATACCTTTCTTGGTCCAACTTCTGTCGGTGAAAGAGAAGTTTTGAAACAGAGCTCTGATTCACCCTGGCATAGTCCTTGGACAAGGTGGTGTCATGTACACATACCAGGAGTAACTAGGCACTGTTTTATGATCCTGTGATATTTCTAGAGTACTTAAGGTTTCCTGGGTTTTTACAGACAAAAGATATAGGTGAAAGTCTCTAAGCAGCCTAAGTGGTTTAGTAGCCTAATTCTCATTGACTTTCAATGAGAATTAGGCTCCTAAGTGCCCAAGTCACTTTTGAAAATGGGACTTTAGGAACCAAAGCCACTTACATGATTTTGAAGATTTTACCCATAAGTTCTTTTGAAATTTCCATTCCCAGCCCCTGGCCCAAAGAGCTTATAATCTAAATCAGATTTATCCCAGCAAGAAATTACATTGAACACAGGGAGGGATGAAGGAGAGGAGAGTTATAGCAGTGCCAAAGTGAAAAAAAAATAGGATCTGGGCTTCGTGGTGTTGACACTTGTTGGTGCCTCTGCTTTTCATTTATTTTTAAATGAATCTAAACTCAATTTTTCAAAGGAGATTAAGGGAGCTAGAAACTCATTTCCTTAAGGGGCCTTTGAAAATCCCAGCTTTACAGATAGTTTTGATGGCAGGTCTGGGGAGTGGATAGCATGGAAAGGCTCCGGTTGGGGCAGGGGAGTCAGCACTGGAAGGTTCACTGAAAGAGCTTTAAAAGAAGGGTTGGATGAGGAGTGGAAGGTTAGATGGAATACAGGGCTAGGGAGGAGACCCTCTTGTACAACAGTCATTGGCATTTCAAGAGCCCAGACTTAATACAGAGGAGCCCCCCGTCCTTTGCATCAGTGCGCTGGCCTAAGACATCCAACTAACCTGCACAACATTCAAACAGAAAAAAAACAAAATAATGCGCCTCAGGTTGATGACAGAGAGCTTCCCGGTGTGCTTGAAAGTCTAAAACACTCTGCTGGACAGCAATGGGGAGAGACTTTCAAAGCCAGGACGCTTCTCTCTCTCATGAGAACACTGTGACCCACCGAAGCTGAGCACCAGGTTCTGACAGCCAAGATACTCCAGCAGATCTCAAATGTCTCAGCAGAACATAAGGAAAGCAGCTTTCTCTAAAATACGCGTCTCATGCCAAGTAGGGCTTTACACATTGCTTTAGTATCTTGAATTGCCCCAGAAGTCAAAAGAAGTAAGCAGAGGGCAAGGAGCACAACTGTCACACACTTACAGCTCCCCATTCAGAAGGCAGTCTCACGGGATACCCTGAAGAAGGGTCACTGCAGTAATCCAGCCTAGAGGTGACAAAGGTATGGCTGGTGGAAAGAAAATGCCAAGATTTGATTTAGCAATTGCAGGTTTTCTATAAATACCAAAAATCAATAACTGTCCGCTAGATGTTGCCATTAAAACTCAAGAGGGAAAGAATTAGGTGTGCGCTGCTTAAGCAAATCAATGGGAAGTTGTGATTAAAGCACAGGACTGGGAGTTGGGAGATGCAAGATCTATTCTTGGCTCTGCCACCCTCATCCAGTGTGACCCTGGGCAAGTCAGTTCCTCCCCCTCTGTGCCTCAGTTTCCCCAGCTACAGAACCAGGATGACAATAATTGCTGACCTCACCAGGGTATTAAAAGGAATATTTGACTGACATTTGTAAAGTATTTTGAAACCCTCAAATGGAAGGAACTAGAGAGGTTCAAAGTATTAGTAGCATTAAACATCTGTAAATGTAAAACTAAAGTTTCTAGTTAATTCAGCTTGGCCTTAAAGTTACAGCTGAAAGCCCCAGGACACCAGAGCGTGTTGGGCTGAATGGATACAATAGGTCATCACAGGTGCATCCACTTTCAAATGGCACACAGTGTCCTTGGGAGCCTACCTGTGTAGTTAGACAGCCATTAACACAGTACTGATGCACTCTACTTACCTGGTACCTAACACAGTGGATTGAAAGGATATGTCCTATTTAATCAGTGGCTTTTAAAAAAATTGTGTGGTTTAGTACATTGATGTGGGGTAGCTTTCAAAAAATGCGGGGCCTTCTTTCCGGGTACTCTTCAATTCATATGCTAAAGCTGTTAACAACAACAGAAAGCATGTACGCCCTTTACATGAATGTAACATTTTAAAAACGCACATTCACCCACCTCCAAAATCTCTTGGGAACAAGGACCCAGGCCTTATTGACTGGGGATATTTGATGTTTTTAAGTGCTGTACAAACACTTCTGTACCTCTGTGTGAGGCAGGAAGGTATTACCCTATCCCTATGGTACAGACAGGGAGACAGAGCCAACTTCAAATTTGCAGCAAGGCTAGTGTAAGCAGTGCATCTCCGATGGAAGTCTCTGGGACACATTCAGCAGTGATATAAACCCTTTTGTTAATCACACATCCTGCACCCATTGAAGTAAGTGGCAAAACCCCCAAGTTCTACAATGAGAGTGCCGGCGCTAGCTGTAAGCTGGTCAGAGGTGGAGAAGGATCGGTCTGTGGAAAGCACCTACAGCACGTTCTGAATCTCAGGAAGGGCAAGAAAAAGTATCCTCCTGTTACTTTCCACCCTCCCTCCCCACCTCAGGGTGACACATTCGTTTTTCACGCCCACTGCATGCCACATTGTTGCCAGACACCCTCATTTGCCAGCTATATTCAAGATATCGTTTACACCAGGCTTTCTGCCATTATGTAATTGGGCTCGGCGTGTAGAAGGGGTAGCACGACGAGTGAGTAGTGGCAGTTAGGAATACAGCCCAGGCCCCCCGACTCCCAGTCCTGTGCTTTAGCCAGTAGACTCCTTGTCCCCTCATGCACAGATCATTGCTGCTACAGCTCAGTTTCTGCATAAGCAGAGTAAGAGGGCCCAAAAGCAGCTAAGGAGCCCACAGTACACTGGCTTCCCTCTATCGGAGGCTGGCCACCGCCTCCTTCTGCTGCAGTCACTTGGCAAGCACACATCTCACTGACTCAGCAAGAATCCAGTGCCTCTTGTCAGTTACTTCAAGAAACTGCTGATTCTGGAAGGGCTATTTAATCTAGGATGCAGCAGGAGTATGTGGAGACTGAACTCCCCTCTTGCCCAGAGAGGTCACCCCTCCAGAGCAGGGCTACAGCAAATTGGCAGGGCAGTACTGCCTGGGAGTCCGCTTGACTGCTGCCCATGCTGTACCTATTCTGTGGATAAACAGAGAATTGCTGACAACCTGGCATGATAGAGACTTAAAACATGGTTTAAAATTGTGACTGGGAAAAGCGACAAGGGAAGGCAGAATGGAATGGGGGGGAAAAAAAGCAGAGAATAGATCGAGGACTTACAAAAGACAGAGACAAAGTGTGCCCCAAGAGTACTAGCAAAAGCCCTGTGGATACAGCATTACTGCCACACCATCCAACTGAAAAAGACATACTTATGGCTTGGACCATGGACATCAGCAGCCTGGAAATGGAAGGCCCTGACTGTGGATGAGCCCAGCAATAGGGGCCCCAGGCACACCAGCTGTTTCAGGGGCAAAGGGAGGGGTTGCCCTTGACAAACCAAACCAAAGACAGGATGATTTGCACAGGGACTGAGGCTATTCTGTCCCTTTGCCAAGTAGCCAAGCTCTCTTTGGTCTCTCCTGGCTACCAGCTCCTGACAGCTAGCCAGAAGGTCAACTGCAGCCCCTCTGAAATACCTTCTCATTGCTCCATAACTAACAAAGAGGCTAATGCAGCTAGTGAGGCAAAGGACACTCAGATTATTCAGGCAGCCTGAGTTGCCCTGAAGCCCTTGGCATAGCTGCTCACAAGTGGCTTCATTAAAATAACATATTGCAGGCTTTACCATGGTTAAAAAAAAAAAAAATCACAAAATGCATCAGACACCATGTACACACAGCACCATGGAGATGCAGCACTTCTGGGTGGAGAACAGCAGCCCAGCAGTGAGCACGTTGCACGTGGGTAGGAGGGGACATTTTGGCCAAGAACACCAAGGTAAAGCCCTGGAACCTTTTGCATCCAAGCAATCCTACAGCAGTCAGGACCTTGTTTTTTAAAGACTTCAGCCCAAAGACCATCAGACGGTACACTGCATGGAACTCCATTTATCTCCTTCACAAGGCTAAAAAAACTGTAGAGAGTGCCCTGGAGTCAGAACCCATGGTTCTAGGGAGTCTGAGTATTTAACATTTGATTCTTAGGATCTACTCTAAACCATCCCCTCCGGCATGATATAACTGCTGACTTCCACAGAGCAGAGTATTGTACAGCTAAATAAATAAGTTAGTCACAGAGCATGAGGGTGCATATGACCAGGGCTTCACACAATTTTGGGTCCTGTGGCTGCTGAATTTGCTACAGAACACAGCCATCTCTGGAAAGCTGACAGGTGTGGAGGGGCATTCAACTCTGACTAAAACATCGTCTAGGGATGCCAGTAATACAGAACGACCGCTGTTTCCAGTGTAGGATTAACCGACAAACAGCTCAACAGCAGAGTTAAATTCTGTAAGAAGTAATAAGTGATATGTTAAATCTAAACAGGCACACGGCTTATTAAAATAATAGCCATACTAATCTAATATACCAATGCAAGAAACTCAAAACCAAAACTGGGTGAATTAGAATGCCTGCTAGCTGAAGAGAACTTTGACTTAATAGATATTACAGAGGTGGTGCGATGACAAAAATAATAATAAAAAACAAACAATAAATCATAGAAGATTAGGGTTGGAAGAGACCTCAGGAGGTCATCTAGTCCAACCCCCTGCTCAAAGCAGGACCAACCCCAAATAAATCATCCCAGCCAGAGCTTTGTCAAGCCAGGCCTTAAAAGTCTCTAAGGGTGGAGATTCCACCACCTCCCTAGGTAACCCATTCCAGTGCTTCACGACCCTCCTAGTGAAATAGTGTATCCAGCCTAGACCTCCCCCACTGCAACTTGAGACCATTGCTTCTTGTTCTGTCATCTGCCACCACTGAGAACAGCGTAGCTCCATCCTCTTTGGAACCCCCCTTCAGGTAGTTGAAGGCTGCTATCAAATCCCCCCTCACTCTTCTCTGCTGCAGACTAAATAAACCCAATTCCCTCAGCCTCTCCTCATAAGTCATGTGCCCCAGTCCCCTAATCATTTTTGTTGCCCTCTGCTGGACTCTGTCCAATTTGTCTACAACCTTTCTGTAGTGGGGCCCCCAAAACTGGAAGCAATACTCCAGATGTCGCCTCACCAGTGCTGCATAGAGGGTAATCATCACTTCCCTTGATCTGCTGGCAATGCTTCTACTAATGCAGCCCAATATGCCGTTAGCCTTCTTGGCAACAGGAGCACACTGCTGACTTATATCCAGCTTCTTATTCACTGTAATCCCCAGGTCCTTTTCTGCAGAACTGCTGCTTAGTCAATCGGTCCTCAGCCTGTAGCAGTGCATAGAATGCTTCTGTACTTGTCCTTGTTGAACCTCAGATTTCTTTTGGCCCAATCCTCCAATTTGTCTAGGTCTCCCTGGACCTTATCCCTACCCTCCAGTGTATCTACCTCTCCCCCCAGCTTAGTGTCATCTGCGTACTTGCTGAGGGTGCAATCCATCCCATCATCCAGATCATTAATGAAGATGTTGAACAAAACCGGCCCCAGGACCGACCTTTAGGGCACTCCGCTTGATACCGGCTGCCAACTAGACATTGAGCCATTGATCACTACCCGTTAAGCCCTACGACCTAGCCAGCTTTCTATCCACCTTATAGTCCATTCATCCAATCCATACTTTAACTTGCTGGCAAGAACACTGTGGGAGACAATCAAAAGCTTTGCTAAAGTCAAGGTATATCATGTCCACCGCTTTCCCCATGTCCACAGAGCCAGTTATCTCATCATAGAAGGCAATCAGGTTGGTCAGGCATGACTTGCCCTTGGTGAATCTATGTTCACTGTTCCTGATCACCTTCTTCTCCTCCAAGTGCTTCAAAATGGATTCCTTGAGGACCTGCTACAGGATTTTTCCAGGGACAGAGGTCAGGCTGACAAGTCTGTAGTTCCCCGGATTCTCCTTCTTCCCTTTTTTAAAGATGGCACTATATTTGCCTTTTTCCAATCGTCCGGGACCTCCCCTAATCACCATGAGTTTTCAAAGATAATGACCAATGGCTCTGCAATCAGATCAGCCAACTCCCACAGCACCCTTGGATGCATTGCATCCAGCCCCGTGGACTTGTGCTTGTCCACCTTTTCTAAATAGTCCATAACCTGTTCTTTCGCCACTGAGGGTTGCTCACCTCCTCCCCATACTGTGCTGCCCATTGCAGCAGTCTGGGAGCTGACCTTGTTTGTGAAGACCGAGGCAAAAAAAAAAAAAAAACCCACCACAAACATTGAGTACTTCACCTTTTTCCACAACATCTATCACTAGGTTGCCTCCCCCATTCAGTAAGGGGCCCACACTTTCCCTGACCTTCTTCTTGTTGCTAACATACCTGTAGAAACTCTTCTTGTTACCCTTCACATCTCTTGCTAGTTGCAATTCCAATTGTGCTTTGGCCTTCCTGATTACACCCTTACATGCTCGATCAGTGGAACACTGGCTACAAATACTACAGGAAGGACAGACTGAGGTGTAGAGGTGGATGCAGTAGCATTATACTTGAGAGATTCTATAGACTCTAGTGAGCTGAAATTCCTGAGAGCAGAGGAATACAGAGTAGAAGTTTTATGGGTACAAAGCCCAAACCACCAAAACTGTAAGTATACGAATAAGGTCCTATTAGTGACCCCCTGATCAGGAAAAGGATATGGAGCATATAGTGTTGAGAGATCAAAAAAAGCAACAAAGCCTAACAAAAGAGCAATAGTGGGTGACTTCAGCTATCTACATGTTAACCGGTTCAATATCACAACGGGACAAGGGTTAGAGAAACATTCTCTCAACATCTTAAGCAATGCTTCTTGGAACAACTAGTTCTAGGGCACACAAGAATAGAGGCTACTGTTGACTTATTACTAAGTTACACAGGTACCTCATGGCCCCTTTAAAAACGGATATTTTAAAAGCAATGAGGAAGCTGATCCAAAAGAACCCAACTTCAAAGTAGAGAAATTAACATCATTACCCTCGGCATAGAGGCTACTTAAGCAACCATAACACAGTCACAGAAGGTACATATGCCCCTAAACAAAAACAGTGTAGAAAGGCAAGCAAATACACTGTGCAATTAAATGGTAAGGTACAAGAAGTTATTTGAGCCAGTGAGGTATCCTTTAGAAGATGCTAATTAGCAGAACAGAGAGCAAAACTGAAAACAATGATCCTTTAAGTATATCAGAAGCAGGAAGCCTTCATTATGAACAAGGGATCTGATAGACTATCAGGTAGTAAAAGGAACAATTAAGGAGGGTAAGGACATTGCAGAGAAGCTAAATCATTTATTTGCCTTGGTCTTTATTACACAGGATTCTGGGGAGATTCCTAACTGCTCTTTTCAGAAAATACGATGAGACAGTGTCAAAGACCGAGATGTGAGAAGAGGAGGTGATGGAACAAACTGCTAAACTGATGAGCAACAAGTCATCCGGACTGGACAGTCTGATCCCAAAGGGCTGAAGAAACTTATGCAATCTATTGCTCAAGTCAGCTGCTACAGGAAGATAGTAAATGGTGTACCTATCTTTAAAGAAGGTTCTAGGGTTATTCCAGGAGTTACAGCCCCATGGGCCTTATTTTAGTATCAAGCTGAGATGATAGCTAAAGTTAGAATTATAAAGCACCCAGATGAACATGATAGGGACAAGCCAGCACAGTGTCTGTAAAGGGAAACCATACATCTCCTAGAATTCTTTGAAGATGTCAACAAAATAGGGATAAAGGAGACCAAGTCCCTCAGCAATGAGGTGAAAGGTAATGTTTTGCACGTATTAGAAATGTACTAAAGAGACAAAAACCAAAGTAGGGCTGACAGTCACTGTTCAGTAATGTAAATGATCATCACAGGGGTGCCGCGAGGCCCCATACCAGGACTGGTGTAATTCAATATGTTCATGAATGACCTGGGAAAGGGGGATGAACAGTGAGGTGGCAAAATTTGCCAGCGATAAAATGATTTAGGTGAGTTGAGACAAAAGAAGGCTGTGAGGAACTTCAGAGGGGTCTAAGAAAGCTAGGCAAACAAGTAGCATGGTCATGGAGGATGAAATTCAATGTTAGCAAATGGAAGGTAATACAAACTTAAAGGAATCATTTGAACTACTCGTACATATTAGTAGGTTCTAATTTAACTGTAATCCCTTGGGGAAATTAGCTTGGTATCATCGTGGACAGCTCAGGGTAAACATTTGTTCAATGCACAGCAGCAGTCAAACAAAATGTTAGGATGTCTAAATAATGAGATGGCATTTCTATTTTCAGTATATTCGATTATGAAAATTGATCGCATACTCTCAACAAGAATACTGCATTTACTTCTGGCTGCTTTACCTAAAAAATATAGCGAAAACCGAAGAGTTTCAAAAACGGGCAACAAAAATGTATATAGGTCAGGAGAAACTTCCTTATGTCGTTAAGGTTGGGATGATTCAATTTAGAGGGGAGATAGAGAAGATACTGAGGGGTACAGAGAATACAAACGGTGAGGTGCTTCTATTTACTCTCATAACAGAAGGACAAGGGGCTGTTCAATGAAACACTTAAAAAAAAACACAAACAAAAAAAAAAGAAAAACTAATGCACAGCACATAATGAACCTCTGGAACTTATTACCACATGTTATCACTAAGGCCAAGAGCTTAGCAGGATTCACAATGGATTACACATTTATAAGGATAATGAGAACAACAGTTATGTTAGGTAGAATATTATACACACAATAAATCTTCCTGCTGGAGAGCCTAATAAGTCAACCTCTAACTAATGGGGGTCAGGAAGAAATCTCCCTTGTGCCATTCTGATACGGCATGCCAGCCCTCTGATGTGGGAGGGGTGTATGAGTGAAAGGAAGGTATTTTACTCCAACAGTCGAGATAATTGGAGAGTCTGCAAGTTTGTTTTCAGTTGCTGTAACTGAATCTTGCTTTTGAACAAGAGGGACTTTTGTGCTTGTTGTTTTCTGGATGGAAATGGCTTCCCTGAGGGAAGAACGGATTTTGGACTCCTTGGTCCCTTTCTGCTGTTAAAAGGAATATATAATTTACTTTATTTTGAGACATGAGAACTTCAAAATGTGGCTTGCCTGCTTGACTCGGGAGCCCTTCTTAAAGTAACACAGGGTTGAAGGAAAATGATGTGGCCTTGACAAGGCAGAAGAAAATTTTAGGAGCTACACGTGGAGTGTTTACATTCACAGCCCAGTGACTGGGCTGCCCTCAGCAATAAGACAGCACCAGGGAACCTCTTGACTTAATGCACGTTATTAACTAAACTGCCCACTGTGAGGCTACGTCTACACTACCCGCCTGAATTGGTGGGTAGAAATCGATCTCTTGGGGATCAAATTATAATCAGTCCCCGAATCGACGCTTGTACTCCACCAGCGGAGGTAGGAGTAAGCGCCGTCAACGGGGGAGCCGCGGAGGTCGATTTGCCGCCGTCCTCGCAGTGGGATAAGTCGGCTCCAATACGTCGAATTCAGCTACGCTATTTGCGTATCTTAAATTGACCCTCCCCCCCGTAGTGAGGACGTAGCCTGAGGTTTCTTGCACCTTCCCTTGAAGCGACTGGTATTGGCCACTGTCAGAGACAGGAGACTAGTCTTTGTGGACCACTGCTCTGATCTTGTATGGCAGTTCTTACGCTCACTGCTGCAGAATTGTGCCTCCAAATGCACCCTTTCATCTCTTTAAAGTTACACTTCTAGCTCTTGTGTTTTGAAGAAAACCAGTGCATGGATGTAACTGACCAGAATATAGACATCAACTTTCCGTTGATGATGCAAAAGAAGATGTAGAATCCAACTCACACTCTTGTCATTATTGTCTCAAGAAGACAAAAAACAAAAACAAAAAAACATGATACTACTTTGTATCCTTCAGTGAGTGGGGAGGTTTAAATGCAAAATTAAGAGACTTCAGGCTACACCATCCACTTGTTTTGTGAGGAGCTGGGATCTACATAGATATGAATAATGAAGGACACGCAACATGGCATGTGTGTAAGAAGTGTTTGCATGCCTGAATCTGAATAGAGGAAGGGAAGGAGGATGAGGAATGCTGGACCAATCAATACTTAAAAAAAAGCAAGATAACCGCTTCCAAATATCACCAGCCATGAAGGGAGGGCAGGTTTCTTGGGGTATTTTTAAACTACACCTTCCTTCAAAAAAAAAAAAAAAAAAGTCAAAAGAAATAACTTAAGTAAACTCTGGAGCCGGAATGGACATAACAGTGACCACCAAAACCAAGCAGATAAATCAGTTATGTAGAGACGACAGTTCGCTGTACATAACTAATAATGGTAAATTCTTATCATGGTCTTTAGGAGCATGAAACTTCCATAAGGGAGAAGTGGTCTGAAGGCAATATGGCCCAGTGGATAAAACACTGAACAGATACTCAGGAGACCTTGGGCCTATGTCCAGTTCTGCCACTGGCCTGCTGGGTGACCTCGGACAATCACTTCACCCCTCTCTACCCCAGTTTCCCCATCTGTAAAATGGGGATAATGATACTGACCCCCTTTGTAAAGTGCTTTGAGATCCACTGATGAAGAGCAGGGTATTATTATATTATTACTACTTTATTAACACTTGACTGGGAATCAGGTACTCCTGAGTTCTAAGAAGCAGAGCTTGGAGGAGGCCCTATATGATGCTCAGCAAGTCACTTCCCTGCTCTGTGCATCAGTTTCCCCATCTGTAAAATGGATTGTGACAGGTTGGATCACAGAAACCCCCTTGGGAGCTGCCACCCGATGTGCCAAGACTACCTCTCCTCCTACTTTTCCTGCCAGCTCAGGACTCCAGCACCCTGTCTTGCCGAGCCAGACACACCCGACTGCTCCAACACAGACCAGGGTCTGAATTATTTGCCCCAAAGCTGCAGGTTTACCTGAAAGCAGCTCACAGAAGTGTTCCTGTCTTTAACACTCTGATGCCCAACTCCCAATGGAGTCTAAACCCAAATAAATCTGTTTTACCTTTTATAAAGCTTATGCAGGGTAAACTCATAAATTGTTCACCCTCTGTAACACTGATAGAGAGATATGCACGGCCGTTTGCTCCCCCAGGTATTAATACATACTCTGGGTCAATTAATAAGTAAAAAGTGATTTTATTAAATACAGAAAGTAGGATTTAAGTGGTTCCAAGTAGTAACAGACAGAACAAAGTAAGTCACCAAGCAAAATAAAATAAAAAACACGCAAATCTATGTCTAATCAAACTGAATACAGATCATCTCACCCTTAGAGATGCTTCAGTAAGTTTTTTCCTCAAACTGGACACCTTCCAGGCCTGGGCACAATTCTTTCCCCTGGTACAGCTCTTGTTCCAGCTCAGGTGGTAACTAGGGGATTCTTCATGATGGCTCCTCCACTTTGTTCTGTTCCTCCCCTTTATATATCTTTTGCATAAGGCTGGAATCCTTTGTCCCTCTCTGGGTTCCCACCCTCTCCTTCTCAATGGAAAGACACCAGGTTAAAGATGGATTCCAGTTCAGATGGCATGATCACATGTCACTGCAAGACTTCATTGCCCACTTGCCAGCACAAACGTATACAGGAAGACTTACAGGTAAAACACAGCCATCTGCAGTCAATTGTCCTGGTTAATGGGAGTCATCAAGATTCCAAACCACCATTAATGGCTCACACTTTGCATAATTACAATAGGCCCTCAGAGTTATATTTCATATTTCTAGTTTCACATACAAGAGTGATACATTTATACAAATAGGATAATCACACTCAGTAGATTATAAGCTTTGTAATGATACCTTACAAGAGACCTTTTGCATAAAGCATATTCCAGATATAAAAATATGCCAATGAGTGAATATAATGTAAAACCATATAGACTGCAACGTCACATGGGTTAATGATTGTGCCCTCCCTTATCAAAGAAAAGTGTCGGGCGTCCTCATTGGATAATATTTGTAAATTGCCATGTTAATACTAACTAGGATTTACAAGAAGGGAATTTTCTTCATTACACCTCTGTCTGTTAACATCCAGAAGCTAAATTTCACTCTGGACTGTTATAAAAGGAAAGCAGAATTATTGCTCAACAAGAAGAAAACTACAAAGAATAGAGTCTCAGTGTCTGCATTTCTCCTTGAAATACGTTGTGTTAAAAGCACTTTACTTTTTTTTTTAAAAAAGCACAATGATAGTAGCATCCTGCTAAATATAGATGAGTCACCACAATTTAGTGGTTAAGAATACCATTAGAAATATTGCCACATGCATTTAACATTCTCTAGTGGATAGAACTCGGACCAAGGAGCCAGCACTATTTGCCTCTATTCATGGCTCTGCCACTGAGCTTGAGCAAGACCTTAAACCCCTTTTGCCTCAATATTGCCATCTGTAATTTTGGCATACTGCTACTCACTCACGTCTTAGGAGGGAGAGGAGAAATAATTTGCAAGTTTCTTAAGCTGTTTATGCAACACTTGGAATATTCAAACTGTTACAGAAAAACTAAATATAGTTGGTCTTGAGGTGCTTTGAGATCCCACAAAGACATCCTATAAATGAAAAACTGTTTGAAAAGTACTGAAAGAAAAGAGATGAAAAGTCAATTATGCCCATTTTCCAAAAGAGGGGAGGAAGCCCACTGGAGAAGACCAAGAGTGTGTTAATGCATTTGTGTTTACCTCTAGAGAACAGGTCAGGTCGCAAGTGAAATAATGTATCTACACAATCAGGAAGCCATGCAGTTCGACACAAGCAGCAGCCTGTTCAGATGATACACAAGGATGGACGAGCAAGGGGCACTGTCCTCGGACCACAACTCAAGAGCTGTAGCAGAGCTGGGAGTAAGAGGGAGCAGGCCTGCAATAGAAGCAGGTGCTATATGGTAGGGCTGAAGTGCGCTACCAGAGCTGCGTAAAAGGAGTCCAAGACTGGACTAAAAGAGCACAAGGTGCTGCAGATCAAGATGAATGGTGTAGTACTGTGTGAGGTGCTGCAGAGCAGTTGCTGGGACTCTGACAGACTCTATGCAGTGCTGTCAGTCCCTCGGTCGAGAGCCCCCACTGCACGTGCACAGTTAACACGATCACCTGTTGCGACGACATCACATGATAGAAACCTCATTTCGTTAAAAATGAATCTTCAATTTAGCTGTTCCCAATGTGTGATTTCTAACACATTTGAAAATTTGCAATAAGCTATTACTGGCAACATAGCGGGATTGCTTTGCAAGCATAGGTTTTGTTTAAGCTTTAAACAGAATTCCCTCCCTACTTTCCATATATTCCACTAGGGGGGCTGAATGTCCATTAACATTTGTATAAATCCCCCTTAATGCTTTACAGGGAAACTAAAGACACTGTCCCTGCCCTGAGGAGCATGCAGTATGGGTATTATAAGCCTAAATAAAGCTGCACACTAGCTCCTATGAAACAGAATCACCACTATTCCACAAAACAACATCAATAAAATGGGCTATGACACCAGATTCTCATCAGGCGATTCCCTAAAAAGTTTGACCATACCATGTCATAGATGTAAAGTGACTGGGTGCAAGGAGACCCCTGGAGGTTCCTTCCTCAGTCCAAATATCACCTTGAATCAGACATGCCAAACCCGTGAAAAAAGCACAGAAATTGGGCTTGTTTTTGGCTTAATTGGCTTGTGAGTTGCTTGTTGGCTAGTTTTTGGCTTGTAGCTTGTTTGGCTTGTAGCTTGTTGCTTTTTTTTTTTTTTTTTTCTTGGCTCCTGGCAAACAGGGACAAGGGTGGGGGAGAGAGTCAGGGGTGCACAGCAGGCCCACCACAGTCCCAGACTGCACGCCAGGCGGATCTAGTCACATAGAGTGTTGGAGTTCTTAGGGATTGGCTTGTTTGGGCCTTGTTTTGAAATGGGATTTGCTTGATTTTTGTCTTATTGTGAAAATCGGGGTGCTAATTTACAGCATGAAAGTTGGCAACTGTGCTTTGAATGTGGTCCAATCTCCTTGCCTTCTCACCCGCAACCCATCAAACCAAACACACATCTGATAGAAAGACCACACTTCCTATCTCAATGTTGTACCCCAAAGTGAGACCCACTGTGGGTCTCCTTCAAACATTATTTGGCTTAAAAACAACCATGGTAATCATTGGGGTTTAATTCAACATAAGTAATGCTATATGCCTGACACTTACACCTTCACCAGATTATTCTTCTATAAAGGACCCCCCCCCCCAAAAAAGGATGTACCTCTTCCTTCTATGTAACATGCAGGTTACTACACCACTGTTGCTTACAACTACTACCCATTTCAAAGCATCTTCCAAAGGCAAAAATAAACCACCAACTTGAGAGAATGGAGGATCACTGATGCATCTTTAAAAATTAAAGAGGAAGGTGCAGGAAAACAATTACTGTTCTGTAAATAAAATCTTTTATTTAAAGGTAAATTTGTAATCTGCCAAGTAGTATCTATCAACATTGTACAATAAAATGAAAGCCCCAGAATAAATATCGGTTAGATCCTTTACCATGTAAAGAGATAATGAAGTGCAACTAAAATTTGTCCCCAAAATTGGAGTTTGTAATAAACTTATTCAAAAATCTCACATCAATAGAAATGTTTTCATTATTCCCCCTCCCTGGTAATTTGGGGGTGAGGGGTGAAAGCTTCTGTTTAAACAATCATACCATTTTATTGTTTGTAACCCAAACACTGCAGCATTGAGAAACTAATCAGTGAAGTTGTTTTCACTTTCATCATTATCCAAGCGAAGAAAATTTCAAAAAGAAAACAAACAGCATGAATAGTGCTTCCTATTTCAGGGGTAATCAATTATTTTTTGTCAAGGTCCAAATTCCTTCATCAAAGTGTAGTCAATTTCCAGACTCCAGAGAAAATACAAAAATAATGATAATGATAATAATAAAAAGATTTCAGAGTCCGTTCAAAAGCATCTGATGGTCCAGATTTATCCTGCAGTCTGCCTATTGACTATCCCTGTCCTATTTCATCTAAAATGTTGTTAGTAAAATGGGTAAGGAAATACAAGCTCTCTTTTTTTAAGCTGACAGGAAAAAAATGCTCAAAACAACCTAATTTAGGTGCCTAAATCACTTTTGAAAATTGGACTCTGGGATCTAAGTCACTTCAGCACGTTTGAAAACTGTACCCCATATCTTAGAGGAACTATACCTTAAGAGATCCTAAACTATGGAGAGGGAAAGGACCATTGCATAGGAGAGACAATTCAGGCTCTCCAGTCTGCCTGCTGCTAAAAAGAGGGCATAACTAACTGATCAAGGGATGAGTGTGAAAATTCCATTATTGACAGATTCTTATAATGTTCCCATCACCTTAGTATCTGAGCACTTTCCAGTGGCGCATTCCATGATGTGACTAACATCCTGTGTGCAGTTTGAGCCTTCTCACCCCCTACTCTAGGGGAGAACTGTGGATGCAGGGTAGGTAGCATTTCGTTTTGGTAGGGGTATGGGTTGGGGTTGGCTTGTTAACTGTACATGCTGCTCTGTGTTTGTATTAGAGAAGGCAGGGTGGAGAAATGCACCTGCAGCTGAAGGTACTGGTGAGGTCTGTGATGATCCTTAGTCTCGTGTGGGTGTTCCTGTCAGTCTTGGACCAACCCCCTGAGCAAGCTCTTTCTCCCTCACAGACAAGCTTTACCCTACTGGTAGAAAGTTGCCTTATGCCTGAGGAGCAAAGTTGTAAATCATGATCTTCATCCTGGAGCTTTAAGCAATCTTTGAGCTAGGCTGGGGTAAGGCCATTGAGCATGAAGTGAAATACAGTTACTTTAAAGCAAGTTCAAGAGCCCAGCAGAAAACGCTCCTGTGAACACAGCAGAGAGAGAGGACATGGGCCACACTCCTCTCTCCATGCCTGGCTGCAATAGAACAACTCCATCCGACCCATCTGCGTTAAAAACGACTACAGGAGCAATCGCACATTTCCCATTCCCTATAAATAAGCCAAGGCTGGGCAGTTTACGGGGCACAAATCAGAACGTCTCCCTCCCTCTGACAAGGAGCATCCCCTTCCCCTGGAGTCCCCCTGGCGCAATAGTCCGGGGCTCGGGAAGCCGGGGGGGGAGGGCGGTGGATCAGCCCCTCTCTGGGACTTCCAGCCAACTTGCTTAGCTCACTCTTGCAGTGGGGAAGTGGACAGCGCCTGGGTGCCCAGCCGGCGCGCTGCCCCGTTCCCTGCTCGGCGATGCCACCCTCCCGACCCCAGCACCAAGCGCCTAGTGGGCGATCGCTTCCCCCTCGCCCGGCCCGGGCACCGAGAAAGTTGCGAGTTCAAGTCCCGCCCGGGCTCGGAGTGAAGTCGGAGGGCCGGTGCCCCCCCGCCGCCGCCCTCCCCGTCCAGGGCGGCACTCACCTCGCAGAGACAGGAGCGCAGCCAAGGGGCCGACCCACAGCCCCCAGCGGCCGGAGCCCCTCGGAGTCATGCCGGGCAGGGAGAGGGGCTCAGCCGGCATCTCGCGCCCCCTCCCCGGGCAGCGGCGGCTCCGCGCCCGGCTGCAAGCCCCCAAGTCCAGCCCCAGGTGCGCTCAGCTGCCCGGAGCTCCCAGCCTGGGCTGCTCCTGCTGCAGCCGCAGCTCCGGTTCCTCCCGCGGCAACCGCTGTCCCGGGACCGCCCGCCTGCACCGCCCGCTCCCCGGGAGGCTCTGGAGCTCCGGAGCCCCGGCAGCCCGGGGACGCCGCCAGGCTCCGAACCGGCCCGAGAGCGCAGCCTGGCGGCCTCGCCGAGCTGCAGCAACCCGCCACCGGGATGCCACCCAGCCCGAGCACCGCCTGCCCCAGCCCGGCACCGCAGGTGCCCCGGGCTCCGCTACGCCCCGCCCGAGCGCCTGCCTCACACCCCCGGGGACTCTGCTGCTGCTCGGCCGGGGCCCCGAGCTGTTGCCCCAGAAACTGGAGAACCGCACACACCAAAAGCGGAATAAAACTGCAGGGCGCATTCCCCCCCCCCCCCCCCCAAGAGGCGGGCTTGCTTTAGAGCTGCACGGTGCTTTATCCTCCCCCCCCCCCCCCCCCCGCCATCCCGCCACCCAGCACAGCTGGCTCCTAGAAAGCCAAGGGCTGCTTCTCTCTAGCCCGAAAACACTGGCTGTCCAAACTTCGACCGTGCACTTGCCAGAAGCCCAAAGGGCCGCTCTGCGGCTGCCCGAAACCGAGCCGGTTTCAGCCCTGCTCCGGCTGCACCACCTCAAGTTGGCCAGCATCCTCCAGTGACTTAGCCAGCAACGTGCCAGCTTTATGCCACTGAAATCCGGGCACTGCAGAGACAACTAGTCCAGCTGTGCCATGCCTTGTTGGCAGCCCAGTGCCCAGCAGAGGTCCCTCCCTGCAGGTGATGCTCCCTCTTCATCCAAGTCATCTCCCTGCCTGGCTCAGTTCAAGATGGAGCATCATGCCCATACAATCGGAATGCACATGCCCACATCTTGTTTTAGTACATAGAAACTAAGCAGTCCAATATGTGATGCTCCATTTTGGTCCAAGCTAAGATGCAGCCTCTTACAAACCAGCCCTACACTGTCCCTGCTTGCAATACTCAAATTTTTAATCCCAGCAGGCATGTGGCCTCCTGGGAACAACAGGGCCCGGCTTGTGATGTGCCGGCCCGACTTGAGCAGAGGCTGTGGCTTGTGGCGATTACACTCTTAGCTAGCCCCTGTGCTATTTCCCTCTTAGAGTCTGGGCAGTTCTGGAAGGAAGACTGCATCGTGGGACTTATTGCCTCTAAGGCTTGCATCTCTGTATTAGTGGGTTGGGTGGGCTACACTGGACTTGTCTCTGCACTACCCAACTTCAAGTGGCATCAATGCCACGGGCCTAATTTTCCGAGATATTGTGCACAAACAATTCCAAGTCAAGTCAATGGGAGACACAGGTGTTCGGGTCCTCTGATAATCAACCAAGATATTACTGAAAATAAAGTGATTTGGAATGCTGAGCTAGCAATGCCATGTAACATAAAAAACACCAAGCTGGTGGAGACACCACGGCCCTGGGCAGGGGAGACTGACACTGCTCTTACCCGGGAAGCTGGCACCTAGGTATTGCAGGGACGTGGCCATTAGAAATGGATAGACAAACTGAGCAAAGAGAAACAGCTTCCGTTACTTGATGGTAGTGCTGAAGTGTCCTTTTCCTCTGCTGAGAGCCGAGACCTGGGAACAACCTTAGCCTCTTGACAAATAAGTGTTTGATTAAAAAACAGTCTCACTGCATTTAGTACATGCCAATTTCGCTCATGCCATGTCATCTACTTGCAGAGAGGTAGACCACTGGAATCAGTTCAGTCAATGAGCAGGTCCCTCTGCAGTGGCTGATTGGATTCACTTCCTGCAAAGTACTCATAAGTATGACTTTAATCATGATCCTAGTGGGCAGCACTTCTGCCAGCTGGCCTAAAATGAGCCAATTCCTCCTGGTCAGGTGGGTAGGAGCTGTGCCTATCAGTTAACCATCTTCTAGCATCTGACCCCCACAACATAGCATGGCATATTGACAAGGCAAAGATGGCTTTAATTAGTTACTTCAGTAGCTGGCAAAATAAATTAAGCTGTGGCTATGCAGAAAGTTGGAATGACAGCCATAGGGAACAAATGGCTAGATATTTAGAAATAACCCTCACTCCACAACACCACCACCTCCGAAATAGTTTGCAAATTGCTCAGGAAGGATTTCAAAGGTGTCCCCTTGTTCCTGGAACTCTAGTGAATTATTGGAAAGGAAATTTAGTCTTCCCCAATACTTAGTATGCTCCAGCTCCTTGTTTGATGATGACAAAGTACAAAAAAAAGTCAATACATCTGCAACTAGATCCCTCAGAGAAGGGGTAGGAGCAAGTGACTGTGAGGTATATACGTACTGCTCCCTTGAAGTCCATTTGCCCATCAGGGAGTGCCCCACTGACACTGATGGAACAGCACACTCCTGAGAGTGGAGGAGAATTACGCATACAAATTCTCCAGGCATCAGCAGCTGACTGCCGTAACTCTTCCTGTCAGGTACTGTATGAATTTAGTGGCTAATATCTTTGCCAAACATAGCATGTAAGATCTTGGCAAAGACCTAAGGCAAAAGAATCCACAATTATTATCTGCTTTATCCTTTTAAAGAATTACTGTAAGTAAGGTAGTTCTCATATATCAGGGAATTATACTTTTCTGGGACAGTTCAGTGAAGAACCTGTCCAGGATAGGTGCTACCTATTCTTCAAATGGTTTATAAAAATCAGGTGGGAAGCCACCGGTTACAGGAACTCTGTCAGATGCTAAGTCCTGAATTGTCTCTTCTGTTTCCTGAACTGTTATTGGGTTATCCATTGGCAGATAGTAATTTAATAAAGGTGCCATTGCTCAAAAATTGAGCAAAACCAGCTTTCTTCTGGCTTATAAAGATAATGATAAAATTTACTGAATCGATCATTAATAACTTTAAGGTCTACTGAAACTTGGTTCTCTCAGAGTTATTGAGGAAATGGAGTTGGCAGCTTGCTCTGTTTTAATTCTGTTTGGGAAGAAATGTGACAGAATATCAAAAATACATCCACTTAATTATTTTTACAATTTTTCAAGGAAAAAAAAACTTTAACAGGTTTTGCTGAACACTAATGTCTATACAAGATAGATTGAGCTAACCACAGCAAATGTTGGAGATGCCACTATCCATCAATTATGAATCTGTCCCATATAGTTCTTTTCCTTGCCAAGATTTACAAAAATACTGGAGCAAAATATTCAAAGGTCTTGCTAGAACTCTTAATACAGAGATCTGTCCCTCTCCAAGAGTTCATAATACTGGAATTACAGAATTATGTTTTCCAGCAAACACCAACCAATGGTGGCAACAACATGTCTTATAGTAGCATAACCCAGGCTGCTCAAAGAATGGAAATCTAATTTATTCATAACAGCTGGAAGAATTTAATACACATAGCTCTGATTGATAAAATACATTACTGACAAAATGGGGAAATTTATCATGGGGATGCACAACATAGCATGGCTGTTACATGATGTCATAATATTTTTTTAAACTGCATTGGCAACTAGTATACACTTGTTCTATGATCACGCACTGGCCCTTTTCGGAGTCAAAATTAAAAACAAAATAAATACATGGACTGAAATAGACAGTAAAAATGTAAAGCAACAGGCTTATTTTGGGATTCTTTCATCTTGATATGGTAATGATTGTATCCATTGAAATATCTTGCTTATTATGTTGGGGGCTTATTAATTTTGAAAAATATTCCTGGTCTCAAGGCCTATCGCATTGGTACCCATTGTGCTAGGTGCTGTACACGTGAAGTGACCGTGCCTTTAAAAGCTGCCTTTTTTTTTTTTGTTTGTTTAGCCTGCTTCCCAGCACCTAATCCAACTGTGCCAGTCCAGTTCCCATGTGATTAGTGTTCAGAATCTCAAACCACCTCTGTGCCTTTCTGCCATGTACAACTTGATGTGATGCATATAAATCTAGGGCCGCATTCATTCTTGGTGTAACCCCATTAAACGGGGTTACACTAGGAACAAACTAAGCCTTTAATTCTAGGAATTCATTAAAAGAATAAGAGCCTTTAATTCTAAATTAAGTTTTAGCTAAAATACCAGGAGGCACATGCCCCTCTTAAAACTGAGGGCCAAATGTTCAAACCTGCCTCTAAATTGTGCATTCAGATTTGGCTCTGGGTGTAAGAAACTGCCCTGACAGGTCTGAGTCTCAAGTCTTTCCACACGCTTTGGCGTCAGTACAATCCATCACATATATCAAAACAAACAGGGACTGTTAATCCTTAGGTTATAACTGACACCATGGCCAGTTGTTTATTGATACCACAGGCCACATGGGCTCTTGTCAGAGATGATAAAGTCCATTGAGTTAGTAGCATTTTGGATATTTGCGAACCCAGATCCACTTAACATTCCACTTAGTGACATCAACTTTTGTACCCAGGTACCTCCCCTCAGTTAACACTACAATAAAACACAAAGACATAGTGGCAAGCAATAGCCTGTTGGCTATTAATCTATAAAGCAGAATGCCATAGGTTCATATCCATGGTCTTGTGATGGGATATACATATTCCACATATGATTAGGAAGAAAGGGGTTAATTCCTGCAAAGGGAGAAAGGCAAAAGACCAGCCTTGCCAAGCACAGAGAACTATATTGTGCTTGCCAAGCACAGAGTTTACTCCTAAATTCACCAAGGCAGATACTTAACCAGAAGAGGAAATTATCTGGGCTGATCAGAGAAGGAGAAAGTGTTCATTTCCTATTCTACCCTGCCTGGGGAAACTCCTAGGACTGATCTGGAACAAGGAAACCAAAGGTGCTGAAACAAGAACTCCTTTGGTCTGTGTTTACACCTTCCACTCCAGGAGGAGAGAGAGCTGTATCCTCTCTAGCAGGTGAAGCTGAATCAGAGGGCTGGCCCACAACAGGATAAAAGGAGGATTTTCAAAACATGGTAACTAATACCTTTTTAAGTCCCAGTATAGGGATGACGAGTTGGATTGTAACATATCGGCTAGTCATAGTGAATTCTCCAGGGAGCCTGGGGCTCCCGTCAGCCAACCAAGGTGTTAAAGCACAACTTCCCCTTTCCACACTACAGTTTTAAAATGGGTTAGCAAACAGGCCAGCATCTTCCTCAACGCTCAAGTGCCCTCTCATGCCCAGACACAGTGTTGCTGGGGACTTGGCCTCACACCCCTCCAGATAGCAATGACCAGCCCCAGCTAGCATCTTCTCCTGACTCCCTCTCCAGATCTTCTGTGGCTCTACCCTTCAGCCAGGTCAAATAACAGTTCACTCCCCTTTCAGGGGAACTAAGGGGCCAACTTAAGGTTCACAAACAATGTCCAAACTTAACAATTCTTCTGCCCCTCTCAGGCTTGACTGAAATCTCCTGCTTCCTGGCCTCTGCAGAGATTCTCTGGAATTGCTTCTTCCCTAGCAGGATTCCCCCACTGCTTCCCTTTGCTAGGGACTCCAGCAGTTTACCTCTGAGGAGATCTCTGCTCTATATATAGGCCACATCTCAGGGCTCCCACTCCCCGTGGATGAATCAGCCTCACTCCCTTAGGTTTTTCCCAGAAAGGAACTCCCCTTGTTCCTCTTTCCAGAATCTTCCTTCCTTCCTACATTCCCAGCTCTGTTCAGGTAGTACCCTCCTTACTGCACCATCACCACCACAACTGGGGGAGGGGGGAATCTTTCTAATTAAGTCCCATTACCTCCAGCTGGGGTCACTGATTAGTCCTTGTGTTGCCAGCTCATCAATGAGGTTGAGGATAGCTGTTAAGTCATGGGCAAGGCTGAGCCCAGCTTGCCTCAAAAGACTGGCCAGTCCATGACATGATTTAAGAATACACCTTTTTTCCTAGTATAGGCGGCTCAGAGCCTCTAGTCTAAAGCAAAGACAGCTTTATCCCTGTCAGAGGATTTTGTTGATGAACTGAGATTGTCAACTAACTCTGTTATTTTGTTTTCCTTTATTTTCACTTCCCATAGCTGCAGTGAACCACCTTTTTCTCCACTTCACAAAACCTATCACTAGTGTTGGCAGTCAATAGACCCAGAGACTGTACCAACCTCTCACTCCTAAGGGTGGCTTCTTCAGGTCAGGTTTGAAAGACAGCTACGGCTGCCACTATTATGCCTCTGCAGATGAACATAAGATTTCAGTCTCCAGAGCAGAGCTGTCAGTCCAGCACCTTTCAGTGTCACTAACTTCATTTAGTGCTGCTTAAAAATGCATACACTTAAAAAGCAAAGTTCAGTCATCTGAGAAATCTTCCATTTTAAAAATCAGTACTAAAATTTAAGGAAAAGCTTGAACTGTTTTTTTTAACTCCTGATTTTTTTTTATTATTATTTTTTTTTTAATGTTTTAAGTCTATTCAGTCTCACCGGCCCATTCAGTCCTTGGCCTTTTTAGGGAATAGCAAGTTTTGTGTTGTGAATACCTGTCTACTAGGATCTGGATGGAGACAGCCACTTCACTACACCCAGACCAAACTGGTTTATACGAATACTTGCTCAAGACTTAAGCCCTTCTCTGTCAAGCTTTTAGAGCTAAGCCACAACTCCTCTTAAAAATCAGATTTTGAACAAGAAACTTTCACAGACCACGGATGTCTCTATGGTAACACAATAAGAACATCTTGTTCTATCTAACAGCTTTATCTGCATGTTTGAAAGCACAGTCAAACATATTTTAAACTGGAAAGTTCATACCAGCCAATTCTAAAGCAGTGCTAGAAAATTAATGCAATAAGTTGAACTCCTAGAAGTGAAAAGAATGAATTTTTCCAATAGCCGTATGGTTACTCTATGGGAAATGAGTGGGGTGGACTCGGTGCAGTATCTAGTACAGTGGTTTTCAATCTGTGGTCTGCAGACCCCTGGCAGCCCACAGATTATGTCTAAGGGGTCCACAAAAGACTGAAAGCTGACAGAACAGAATTCAACTATATATACAGACAATAGATTTCCCAAGGGGTCTGCACTTCCATTTGAAAATTTTTAAGGGTCCACAAATGAAAAAAGGTTGAAACCACTGATCTATCACACAAGCGTCCACACTACAAAACCTACCACTGCAATGGGCATCTTTCCTGTCAGTCTCAGCAGAAAGCTCAAGGGCCAAATGGTCCACAGAGACACAAGTCCTTTCTCGTCCTCAAGGATGGTCCCTCCAGAAAGGAATTACAGCACATTGTGGAAATGCCCATAGTGATCCTGGGAGACCCGGCATACCCTTTACAACCATGGCTCATGAAACCTTACATACAGGGCCGTCCCTAGTGTGGTGCGGGGCCCGGGGCAGAAGTGACAGATTAGTCTCTTCCAGGACTGACCACGCTGGCCAATTGCACCAGCCCACGGGATCCCCCAAAGCACAGGGCCCAGAGTGGGGGGGGAGGGCAGCGCGGGTGGAAGTGATGGATTCATCTTTTCTGGGACTGACCACGCTGGACAATTGCACTGGCCCGCAGGGCCCAGCAAATCACGGGGCCTGGAGCAGTTGCCCTGATTTGCCCTACCTAAGGGACGGCTCTGCTTACACAGGAAACCTGGATAGCAGTAAGGAGCAGTTCGAAAACAGGCTGAGTAGGAGCCAGATGACTGTGGAACGTGCCTTTTCCAGATTAAAGGTGCACTGGCGATGCCTTTATGGCTGGTTAGACCTCAATTAGAATAATATTCCCATGGTCATAGCCACATGTTGTAAGTTGCATAATATTTGTGAAGCTACGGGTGAAAGATTTACTCAGGGGTAGAGTGCTGAGGCAGACCGCTTGACTGCTGATTTTGAGCAGCCAGCTACCAGGGCTATGAGAGGGGCAATTCGAATCTGGGAGGCTTTGAGGCAACACTTTGAAAATGAGAACCAGTAATGTATATCTCTGTGATTGGTACTGCAATGTTACATTACATGTAGTTTTCCTAGGAAGCAATGGTGAAATTTGAGGTCTTACATTCAAATAAGCAAATGATTAAATGGCCTGTGTATGTATTGGTAGTGCCTGCTATCTCAATTTGTAGGAAACAAATAAAGATGTTTAAACTTTGTCTCTATTGCACAAGAAACAACACACACACACAAGGGCAGACTTTCAGAGCTGTGTGTGGGTCCAGCTATCATTTTGAATGTCTGAGGGGGTGGAGTGAAGGGAAACCGAGAACTCCTGGAAAGTGGAAAGGACTGTGCGGGCGGAGTTTGGGGGGGCATGGAAAAGAGTTCTGTATGTGCTGCAAGGGGGGGCGGGCACGCATCTACTTAGTCTGCAGCATTATAAAGGACTTCAGCATCTGAGTTTGTCCCTCCATGACTTTAATCATCTGATTAATGAACTACTGATTTTCTTTTCTGCACTGTCTTTTGGCTTCCCTCCACTCCCTATGTTCCCTTTTCTCTGCATTGGAGAACTCCAGTATCTCCTGGAACATGTCGTCTTTGCTCCGTCTCGGGCGTTTTTTTCTCTGGCGGAGATACTCTGCCGGGGGGGTGGGAGGAGACCCTCAAGGCCACATCTGCAGAAGCACAAGAAACAATGCACAGAAGCATGATTGTTAAGTTCACACACAGCATCGAAACATTTCAGTAAAATACACCTCTGGTAACAACAATCACTTTCTCACTGACTCTTGGCAAACACACATCTCGGCGAACACACAAAGCATGGTGAACACACAAAGGCTGGGGGGGTGCTCTACATGGGGAAAGAGCACTCTGGAAGGGTTGCAGTGCAGCAAAATAGGGAAAAACTTCTAAATTCTCCCACACTTTCCCATAGGCAGGGGTCATTGTACAGATATCTCACTCCTGAGGGTAAGCAGGGAAGCAGAGGGTACATCTGCTACATGCTTTCAAGTATCAAAGGGGTAGCCAAGTTAGTCTGTATCCACAAAAACAACGCGGAGTCTGGCGGCACCTTAAAGACTAAGAGATTTATTTGGGCATAAGCTTTTGTGAGTAAAAAACCACTTCTTCAGATGCATGGAGTGAAAATTACAGATGCAGGCATAAATATACTGACACCACTACTACTACATGCTTGTAGCTTCCACCCTGGTCCCTATGCTGCTTGCTTGTGTGCCACTTTGGTCCCAGCACAAGTGATTGCTGAATGGTGTGGGAAAGTTTCCTACAATGGGGGAAGGAACAAAATAACTCTGCCAGGGAACCTTCGGCATTGGATTGCCAAGTACCTCCAGGAAAGTTTCTTAGAATCTCTCTGAAGGATTCCTGTGAAATCTCAGCATGCATCAACACCCTGTTCCACTTGTGACAAAGTTCCTCCTCTATCTTGGTGGGTCCTGCGCACAATCCTCCAGCAGCACACCCTCTCACTCTCAGCTCCTTACGCCTCTTGCTCCCAGCTCCTCACACTCGCACCACAAATTGAAATGAGCTCCTTTTAAAACCCAGGTGCCCTGAGTAGCCTGCCTTAATTGATTCTAGCAGCTTCTTCTTAATTGGCTCCAGGTGTCCTAATTAGCCTGCCTACCTTACCTGGTTCTAGCAGATTCCTGATTACTCTAGTGCAGCCCCTTTTTCTGGTCACTCAGGGAACAGAAATACTACTCATCCAGTGACCAGTATATTTGCCCTCTACCAGACTCCTGTACCCCACTGGTCTGGGTCTGTCACACACTGTACAGATTAGCTGCACAGGGAAATGTCCAGCACACAGAAACACAGCCAGCCTTGTACATTTCTATACCCTGAACCCACCTCTGTACTACTTAAACCACAACCACTTACCAAGTGTCTCCTATCCTGTTTCTTGCTCACTGGAGGGCAACTGCTGAGACAACTCCGGAGTGGTGAACAGTTCCCTCCTGCCTGCCCCACCGGACAATCTTGCCATGGGCTCCATCTCTTCATTAATGACTTCAGCCTCCAGATTAGGTCCTCTTTCCACCACCTCCAGGCCTGCCGAAGTATCTATGGGACTTTTGGTGGTGGAGGTGGAGTCAGAGCCAAGGATAGCATCCAGCTCCTTATGGAACCAGCAGATCTTGGGTGCCGCATCAGAGCGACGGTTTCCCTCCCTCACCTTACGGTATGCCTGCCTCAGCTGCTTTATCTTCTCTCTGCACTGCACTGTGTCCCGCTCATGCCCCTTTTCGCACAAGCCTCGAGAAATCGGTCCATAGGTATCAAAATTCCTATGGCTGAAGCGCAGCTGGGACTGCACAGCCTCCATTCCCCAAATACTGAGTAGATCCAGCAGCTCCGCAGAGGTCCAAGTGGGAGAGCATTTGCTGTGATAACCTGCCATGGTCACCAGGGAAGATGTGATGAGACCTCTCCATGAAGAGCAAACAGGAAATGGAATTTCAAAACTTCCCAGGGCTTTAAAGGGGGAGGGGTGGATGATTGTTTACCTGGCTGCAGAGCACTGGAGTTCAAACTGCTGACCAGAATGGTCAGGATGGGCATTATGGGACACCTCCTGGAGGCCAATTAAAGCAATAAAATTAAGCATGGTGTCTACACTGGCATTTTCTCAACAAAACTTTTGCACAAAAAGCCTCATGCCCCTTGTGGGGGTGGTTCTATTTTGTCACCAAAACAGGGCATTTTTGCCCTCAAAAGTTGTATTGTAGTGTGTACGCATCCACTGTTTTGTTGACAAGAGCTGCCTGTTGTTGACAAAGCTCTGTAGTGTAGACAAGGCCTTAGATTGTAAGCTCTTCCTATAAGTTTTTGCATTGTAAAAATGGGACCCTGATCTCCACTGGGGCCTCCGGGTGTTTGTCTGTCATGGGGCGTGTCATTCATAGCTGCTGTGATGCCTCCTCCTCATCACTCTAGGGATTAGCTCCTGAGGTCGAGATCTCCCTTTCCGTGGTTTGCACTCCATCACTCAATCTCTCCCTCTGGTCTGCAGCCCCTCTCTCGCTCCCGGAACCGCAGTGTCCTCTTTGTGACTCAGCCCTCTGGCTGGTCACTCAGTGTTCTCCCATTCCAGGGTATCAAAGTCCCTTCTCCCTAGCAGCTCTAGGCAGTCTTCCCTTCCACTGCCTCAGTGCCGCTCCCTCAGTGGCTGGTAGGGGAACCCGGGCCCACCCTCTACTCCAGGTTTCAGTCCAGGGAACCTCGGCACCACAGTTCTGAGCTTTCCTCTCTTAACCCCCACTGCTCCTTCCCTGGGCTGCTTTCTATCACACCTGGTTCCCCTTCTGTCTTTGGGTGTACCAGCTGCAAAACCCTCTCCCTCTTCCCAGGGAGTGACTTCTGCCTACTTTCCTGCAGCCTTTCCTAGCAGTGCCCATCTGTTACCAGCTACTGGCTTTATACAGGCCCCTGTTCTCGAGCAGATAAACCTGCTTCCAGTTAGTTCCCTGCTCCTTGGCTCGTCCTCCAGGTGCAGCCTGTGGAGTTCATTGGCCTGCCTGGCCACCTTAACCCTTTCAGTCCCATGTAGGGCTATCACACTATCACATAGATATGAAATAATAAATGTTATTCTTTCTAATTCAGCTCAGAACTCTTAATTATTATTACCCCAAACACAACAGTCATCTGCCCCCAAATTCCTCTAAAATATGAGATGTTACTTAGAAATGGAACTGGTCAAAATTTTCAGTTGATTTTTGGGGGTTGGAGGGTGCTCTTTTTGTTACTGAAAATTTTCATACGAAAATTGTTGTTTAGTGTTTTTGAAATAAGAAATTTCTGAAAATGTATTTTCCAAAAAAAAAAAAAAAAAAAATTTAACTATCCCACTATGTAACTAGGCAGACCAAAAGATTAATTTAAAAAATATTTCTTGTTTCAAAAATGAAAAATTTATGGGCGAACAGTTAGAATATAAAATTTTCTAAAAAATGGAGAAATTTTTAAAATTGTATTTGATCAGTTCCACTGAAGCCTTGTCTACCCACAAAAGTTGCATTAGTTTAACTAAATTTGTTTATAAAGTAATTTAGTTAAATTAATATAATGCACAGTATAGACACTCTTAAATGAGTTCACAGGTGCCTTATATTGTTAATTTAAGTCAAAGAATTGACAAACTAAATCACTTTTAAATCAATGTAAGATTCTTTACACTAGGGAGTTGGACCATTTACTTAAATCGGTATTCTGTGTGTGTGGACAAGGTCTAAATAACTTCTCTAACTGTGAGGTAATTTATTTTATTGTCTCTTCTGCTGGTGAAAGAGACAAGCTTTCGAGTTCCACAGAGCTCTTCAACTCAGCTCAGTCTAATAAAAGATGTTACCTCACCTACTTTGTCTCTCTCATATTCTGGGACCAACATGGCTATAACAAAACTTCTGTCATAGTGTCAGCAGAATTATAGTGAATAAGAGAGAATTATAGGATAATGGAGGCATTGTTATGTGGTAAATACAGAGGTGAAAGTAAGCCGGTCCGGTCCGGGGTACCGGCAAGAGCCAGTATGCTGTCCGGACCGCACCGGCTTCTGCGGCCGGGATTAAAAGGGCTCGGAGCTCCCCGCCATCGCAGAGAGCCCAGAGCCCTTTAAATCCTGCCTGCAGTTCCGGCGGCCAGGCTGGGGCCGGGATTTAAAGGACCCTGGCACCAGCCTGGCCACCGGAACTGCGGGAGCTGCGGGAGCCCCGAGCCCTTTAAATCCCAGCTGGAGCTGCGGTGGGGATTTAAAGGGCTCGGAGCTCCACAGTGGCTGGAGCTCCCGGCCCTTTAATTTGCCCGTGAGCCCTGGGGGCTCCCAGCCACCTCTGCAGCTGGGAGCCCTGGGTTGATTTAAAGGCCCTGGGGTTCCCAGCCACAGCCGGTGCCCCAGGGCCTTTAAATCCTGAGAGGCCCCGCCTCTTCCGGTTGAGGCCACACCTTTTCCGGATGAGGCCATGCCCCCCTCAGGACTCCGGCAGTACTGGTAAATCCTGTAAGTTACTTTCACCCCTGGGTAAATAGGACTTTGATTCTGCAAAGACTTAAGCTGAAACATATGAGGATCGAGGTCTAAAGTTCACATACGTCTTTTATCCATTGGGGTGCAGCTCAGTAGCCTGTTTTCCAACATCAATACTCCCCTCCCTTTCAACTCCTAATTTAAAATATCACAAACTCCTTCTTTTAAGTATAGGAATGTAGTCAGTTATAGTTCCACCAGAGACACTACAGCATATAGCAGTTTCAGGGAGGTGTGATCTCCAAGAACAGATCCTTCCAGTGCTAGCAACCTCTGAATCACAGAGCAAATTGGTTTCTCTAGATGGACAACTTCAATGAAGTATGAAACAAGCTTTTCAAAAAGTATCTCACAAAGAAAAACTTTGACACTGGAAAGAGACCATAGGCCTGATCTCAGTCACACCAGCCAGAGTCCAGACTAACAGAGCAGACTCTGGCCCTAGTCAGACAAACATATACTTGTCAACTCTCTCCCTCCCAACCTTGTTTCTGATGTACTTTATCCTGTAGTCAACTCATAATCCTGCATGCACAATCAGGCAGAAGCCTGCTGTGAATATAATGTCAGAAATTAAGCTCCAGGACTTCACAGCTGGGTCGAGTAGAAGCTGTGACTGGGATGCAGACACAATGGGCCAATGCCTGCCCTAATTTGCAAGCTCTATATAACAACCCTTTAAGAAGCCAGCATCCCATTTACACACACAGAATAGGACCGTGGCCTTCTGCATTCAGAAGCAATCTGGTCTGAAATACAAGGGACGCCAACAGGAAAACAAACACCTGACAGAGGCACAAAGTTGTACTGATTTATGCAGTGAGACTTCCTAAGTATCTAACACGGGGAGCACAAGCTGTTCAGTGAACAACAGCCCACGCACCCAGAGGTGAAATATGGAGATCCCAGTGGACCGATGGAAGAAGTATACCTGCAAAATGTTGCAGCTAAAAGTGTATCGTAAAGCGCTGCAGAGCGATGGCGTCAATGTTGACATACCACCTTAGTCAGGGACGTTAGTCTGTTTGAGCAAGGCAGTTTCCTTTACAGGCAGGTTCACAAACTAACCCATATTATCATGATTCCAGTTCAGGTTCACTAAGTGGAAGGAACTCAGATATTTCTCATGAGCAAAACCACCAGCATCTAGAAAACCCAGTCACCCAAGTGGCATGGAGGGAGTTTACTGTCATTGGGAGCATTATCAGCTATTCATCCTTGTGTTGCTCTCCTCGTTGCTTTCAATCTGCTTCTCTCATTTCTCAGAGGAATTCCCATTCCGATTGATCTGAGCCTAATTCCCATTGATCTGAGCCCTATTGCTTCCCTAATGACCATGTCCAAGAGTCCAAGACAACAAGATCACTATTTTCTGAGGAGTTGCACAAAGATCATCTTATATCCTGCAAAGTCAGGGGGAGAGGGCAACAATGGAAAACATAATGGAGTATATAGACCTATGAAAAGTCTGGTGTGGGGCACAAACCAAGGTCTGAGGGAGCAACTGCCCCTCTAGCCCCATAGCAAATGAGGCTCCTGCCTCTGAGCCCTGCACAGGTGGACTCATAGAAACTAAGACACCTGGGGTCACAGGCAGAGCAATGCAAAACATAACCCCAATAAACATTTGTTTTAAGCTTGCCAAAACATTGTTAAAACGTTTGGGGGCAACACATGTGGCATATCCAGATTAGCTGGGATAAAGGTTTATCAGCACTCATTCAGGACAAGCTGCATAACTGATTCATAGCCTCGCCATGCATGAGCAATGCAACCATCCCAAACTCACACCCATCAAAACTTTATACCACGCTACCCCACCCACTCACACAGAGGAATCGCTTCATCCAAGCAGCAGCACAGCCACCTCTGGGGTGGAATGCAGCAGGCATTGAACAGGGCATGGTAGAGTTGGTTGGGAAACGACGACAGAATATTCAAGTACAACTTTTCATTGACATTTTTCTCAACAAAAGGAGGCTATGGCAAGCAGTGAAGAAGGATATTGTATCCAATTGAAAATGCTGGGGGAATTTTAGAAAGGCAGAGTGTAAGTTGGAAGTTGGCCAGGATCCCAAAGTTAACACCCCGTCTCTTACAGAGTGTGGGAATTTTAATGAATCAATGTTTCATCCAAAAGGTGGCAATTCCAGCTGCCCCGTGCCACACGCTCCACGGCTTTGACTCATGTCTTGGCAGAGGAAAGAGCACAACTGTGACAGAATACACCCCGTATTCACACCCTACACACCATTGTAGTAATCTTGGTACAAAATATGCCTTGTGAGGTCTCACTGGAAAACTAACAACTTGCGGGTCAACAATATCTTGGTAGAATATGCGTAGCAACATTATATGTAGAGTTATGAGTTCCCCCTGAATGATGTTGTCGGTACACGTTCAAACCCATGTAGTTCCGATGAGGCAGAATTGCTCAAGCAGGTCTTAAACAATTAGTGTGTTTACGCCTCAATTTATGTTTAAGATGTAAACAATAAGAGGGGGGAAGACAGGAGAATCTGCATTTCAGCAAACCAGTGAGAAGAAATAGCATGGAACCTCTTTCGCCATCAGACAACATGTCGCCTTCTTTACTGTTCGAATAAACTTTAACTACAGGAAACCCTCAAGGGGAATGCATTTCAAAGGGCAACTGAACTATAAAAGTGAGGGGGGAAAACAACCCAATTTATCTGTCCCTGTCCATCACTCTCTTTTCCGCCTAAGACGACCATAGGCTGTTTCTTTTGACTTTGGGAGGAGAGTCTGACCTGAAACTTGGTCAGCAATGATACTGGGAACCTGGATAAGAACTTCACCTTTTAAGTTTAGAAAGCATTTTATCTTTATCTTTCTTGTAACCATTTCTGACTTTAATGCCACGTTACTTGTACTCACTTAAAATCTCTCTCCTTGTAGATAAACTTTTTCTATTCTTTAATTAAAACTAATCCAGTGTTGTGAATGATTTGGGGAACTCCATTTAACGGAGCAGACTGTTGTATGTTGATCTTCTTAGAGGGGCATCGGACCTAATATATCTGGGCTGTCCAGGAGAGGGCTGGACAGTGCAGAACACATGTTTTTGGGGAAAATCCGATAGTGGGAGTGTGTTGGGGTCACCCTGCAACAGAGCCGCCCATCCATAGGACGGACCGGGCCAACCGCCCCAGCCCCCATGCTTTGGGGGTCCCATGCTTCAGGGGGATGCAGTGGGGGGGGGCAGGGCAGCTTGGGGGGTTAGCGGGGGGCCTGGCACCGGCAGCAGGGGTTGGGCCTGTGCCCGCACACACCAGTCTGTGTGTTTATTTCTTTTTTTTGCCCACAGCCCCTCAAGCTCGGGCTCAGTCTCTGTGGCAGCAGCAACGAGCGACTCAGCCCCAGTCCGCTCTGCTGGCTCCCAACGTCGCCTGCCACCACAGAGTCCTAGCGCCCTGCAACAACTAGTGCCAGGGCAGGCTGACCCAAGCTGACCCTGCCCTTCCACCTCCGATGGACTCTTCCCTTTTCCGGCAGGACCCTCCACCAGCACAGGGGGCCCCCTCGCCCCAGCACCGGTGAGTGCCAGCCAATAGTCTCCAACGTCCATCGCCCATTGCCCAGCATTGGTGTCCCCACAGTACTCCACACCTCCCCCTCCCACTGCCCTTTCTCCCCTCTCCCAGCACTGGGTGCGGTCCTCCAATGCCATCTCCAGGCCAGGGACAGCCCTTATCACCCCCCTGCCTCAGGGTCCTCCTTGCCTTTCAGCTCTCCAGTCTTGGGGATCCCCTGTAGTACCAGGACCTGGGGTTCCACAACTCTGCTTTCTCCACCACCCACCAGGACTGGGGTCCTCCATCCATCTGCTTTTCCACCTCCCCTCTCCCTCCCAGCCCCCTGAGAAAACAGATCTTAGAGCCCCTCCTCCATGCTGGAGGGTCCTGGGGTTCCCCAGCACCAGGGCACATATAGGTCCTCCAAGAGCCACCCAGTTCCCGGGACATGGGCTCTCAGTGTTGCAAATGTATAATTACATTTTTTAAAAATCCACTGAGGGTAGTAAGACCATATGCACCTTGATACCAGTCAGCTCTGTGTTCTTGGGGAACCAGGGCACAGTATCCAGCTTGTCTGACTCATGAAAGACACCCCCCTCCCAGTCTCTGCTTGAACCAAAACTGATCAGAAAAAAAGACTTGCAGAGAGCAGTGAAGGGCGTTGGGAGACACACCTAGACCCCTCCTGACAAGGGTGATAGGATTAAGGCAACTCCCCTAGCCTCATTTGCATCAAAGATGGGACAGGGAAGCATCTTCATTAGCATACAGAATGGAGATTCCAAGGCAAGAACCGCACTGAATTCTGGGACCAGAAAATCAGGGAAGCATTGCATCTTGGGGGGATCTCTGCTCCAGATCTTAATGCATCTGCCCACACCCAGCTCAGCAGTTATCAGACCAATTCTAGTACTAAATCCTTGATTGATATCCAAAATACTGAAGCAGCCTAATTGCATTGTGAGCTTCCTGGAAAGAACACCACCCATAGCCAAGAGTGATCAGCTCCTATTGCCTAGTCTAAAGAAAACCCTTGAGTCATCAGTTTACCCATAAACAAATCTAGTGTTCTCCCTTGAACCATTGTTGTTTCTCTACAAAAAACCCGACCTAAGTTCAAGTAAGTGTTCTGATGCTTAGATCCAAACTATGCATCAGTTCCACTGAGACTCCATCTTCTCCTGACTGATTGTGCTGGGGGCTCTGCCTGTCTCCAGCACTCAGGACCCTGAGCTACCACCATCACCTGGGAACCCCGACCAGTTCAAGCTTCATAGAAGTGGTGACATCCCCCTCTTTCTCTCTCTCCCTGTTTTCTTTCCTACCTCAGGTATAACTTTCTGATCCTGATTTGTTTGATCAGGTATAGTTTTCTATATATGACTTTTGTAACCTTTAATAATGTAACTGTTATGTTGGATTAGGCTCTGCTTGTATAGTTATCACTATTATTCAATAAATAACTTTTATGGTTAAGCTGCAACCTGGGGTTCCTCACAGTGCTTTGCTGCTGTAATTCCCATGCTGAGCTCCTCACAAACAACCAAACAGCATGCAGGTCACACCTTGAGTGTCTGTGTAAAGCCACAGACCTGGTCCGGCAGCTCTGACCCCAGCAGCGTGTCAGCAAACACCATCCACACTCTGGCTTCCAGCAGCCTTGGTTACTGTTTGCAGGGCAGGGCCATCCCTAGGCGGGTGCGGGGCCTGGGGCAAATCAGCCCATATGGGGCCTCCCTTAACATTTTTTTATACAGGTGAAATCTGGTTACAGTGAACTTCAAGGGCAGCTGCTGGCCGCAGGTTAAATATTGATAGCGCCCAGCTGAATAATTAATTATATTGTAGTTCTTTTTAATGATTATAATGAAATTCATATAATTAAAAAAACCTTACCGATCACGATCAGTGTCACACCGCTTACATTCTGAAATCCACCTGCCTGCACTTCCTTCCAGCAAACTTACTTCCCAGGTTGTTACCAGATGTGCCCGTTACTTTGGGGTATGCTCATTTATTAGGGTTACTTTTCTGGGCGGGGTGTGTGTGTATGTGTCTGTAATTCTATCAGTGGACTGCTTGTGTCACTTGTGTTTTCATATGGAGCTCTACTTCCCCCTTCTGCAAGTCCCCTCCCAATAGAACCATCCTGCAGGACCAAGGTTCTCTAGGGCTTGGTTCCTCCAGCCCCAGAACTGGATGGACACACACACACACACACACACACACACACACACACACACACACACTAACAGAGCAAGTCCAGGTCTGAGCTGACCAGGTCAATCAGCACTTTCAAGCTGATCCGTTATATGTCTCTGGACTCAGGGGGCTGGGTCAAGCAGCATTTTCAAGCTGCCCCCGCCCCCCACGAACCCGTTATGTGCAACAGCTACCACACCAGAATAGAGTAAGCCTGAGCAGGCTGGGTCGAACAGCACTTCCAGGCTGCCTCCCTTATGTGCCCCTGGACTCAGCGGATTGGGTCAAGCAGCATTTTCAAGCTACCACCCGTATATGCCCTTGGACTCAGTAGTTTGCATCGAGCAGCACTTCCAAGCTGCCACCCTCGCATGTCACAGGTTCAGCACATCCCTATCCCCACTTTCACGTCACAATTGTACTGGTAGTAACCCACTTGATGAGCAAATCCCACAGTACTTTTGGGCACTACAGGGATCTTTAGCTTAGGTAAGAGAAGCGTTGCTGCAGAGTGAATGGGGAAGCTAAAAACACAAAAGAGTAAAATTCGGGGGGTGGGAGGACGACACAGCCCTTTACTGGTCTGGATTGCAACCTGCATGTCATAACCACCTATTGCAGTGTTTCCCAAAGTGTGAAGTATGCCCCTTTGTGAGGGGAGACATGAAGGTTTAGCTGGGGGCAAGGGCATGGAAGATTACATTAGACTTTTAAGACCTTAGCTTTCAAATGTTTGGGAAATGCAGCATCCTAGGTTTTCCTCAGAGGTCTCCTATCTTTATATTAGTCAGGCTTGTCCCGCATTAACTTGCAAGAAGTAATGAAGATAGCCACATTAAACCACCTCAGGCAATCTTTGCTCTCCATTGCCCCTCAGGAAGGAGAGTCACCAACCTGCAAATCACTGTATGTCTGGCGAATGTGAAGTAAGGCCCAAGAGCCACACTGGAGTCACGAATGAGAGGGGTTTGGCACCGCCAACCCTCTTGCTGCCACCAGCCACTCAGAATATTGTCATAGCGGGGAGGGGAGGAACAAAATCACCTTTTAGATCCAGGCTTGAGAAAGGACCCAGCCTCCAGCTACCAGCCAGCAGGTGCCCAGTTTCCAGTGGAATGGAGGAGTTCAGTGCCTGCAATCCAGTGCAGAGTGCAAGGGTTTCCTTCCCTTTCCTGAGGTTAGCGGTGTGGGCTAGTGGTCTCTGGGGAATGCCATCTGGGATGAAGCTGCAGCAGAATCTTATTAGGGAAGATGGAGGAGGGCAGAAACGTAGATCACATGATTTGTGGATACCCATATTTAAACAGGGCAGGCTAACATCAAAGAGGACCTAACACTGATCGCAGATGTTCTTCCCCATAGCCCTTCCCTTCCGTCACTAAATACTGAATATACAATAACCTTTGCAAGAGCTGCAAACACCTATTTTCTAAGCTCTGTCACTGCCTCTATTAGAGGCATATCTTCCTTTAGCTCACACAAGTTTCCTAGCAACCTCCTTGCGTGCACGTTAACACCTTCTAGCACAGTTACCTGTGGCCTGACCATCCAGGGTGAAATCTGCAAAATCTGTGCTTCAGAGTTACATTTTGGGGAGTTGGCTCGATAAAGAAACAAACCCCTTCCCTGCACCAGTGGGTACAAAGACATTTGTGGTCCCAAGCTTCCCTCTGTCTGTTTTAATGAAGGTATATGGCTCTTGGTGAAGGAAGAATCTGCAATGGGGAGAAGGTGACCAGCCCTCTGTGGAGAAAGAAGTGGTTCGGGGCTATTTAGAAAAACTGGACGTGCACAAGTCCATGGGGCCGGATGCGCTGCATCCGAGGGTGCTAAAGGAGTTGGCGGGTGAGATTGCAGAGCCATTAGCCATTATTTTTGAAAACTCATGGCGATCGGGGGAGGTCCCAGATGACTGGAAAAAGGCTAATGTAGTGCCCATCTTTAAAAAAGGGAAGAAGGAGGATCCGGGGAACTACAGGCCAGTCAGCCTCACCTCAGTCCCTGGAAAAATTATGGAGCAGGTCCTCAAGGAATCAATTATGAAACATTTAGAGGAGAGGAAAGTGATCAGGAACAGTCAGCATGGATTCACGAAGGGGAAGTCGTGCCTGACTAACCTAATTGCCTTCTATGATGAGATAACTGGCTCTGTGGATGAGGGGAAAGCAGTGGATGTGTTATTTCTTGACTTTAGCAAAGCTTTTGATACGGTCTCCCACAGTATTCTTGCCACCAAGTTAAAGAAGTATGGGCTGGATGAATGGACTGTAAGGTGGATAGAAAGCTGGCTAGATCGTCGGGCTCAACGGGTAGTGATCAATGGCTCCATGTCTAGTTGGCAGCCGGTTTCAAGTGGAGTGCCCCAAGGGTCGGTCCTGGGGCCGGTTTTGTTTAATATCTTTATTAATGATCTGGAGGATGGTGTGGACTGCACTCTCAGCAAGTTTGCAGATGACACTAAACTAGGAGGCGTGGTAGATACACTAGAGGGTAGGGATCGGATACAGAGGGACCTAGACAAATTAGAGGATTGGGCAGAAAAAAACCTGATGAGGTTCAACAAGGACAAGTGCAGAGTCCTGCACTTAGGACGGAAGAATCCCATGCACTGCTACAGACTAGGGACCGAATGGCTAGGTAGCAGTTCTGCTGAAAAGGACCTAGGGGTCACAGTGGACGAGAAGCTGGATATGAGTCAACAGTGTGCTCTTGTTGCCAAGAAGGCTAACGGCATTTTGGGCTGTATAAGTAGGGGCATTGCCAGCAGATCGAGGAACGTGATCGTTCCCCTTTATTCGACATTGGTGAGGCCTCATCTGGAATACTGTGTCCAGTTTTGGGCCCCACACTACAAGAAGGATGTGGAAAAATTGGAAAGAGTCCAGCGGAGGGCAACAAAAATGATTAGGGGTCTGGAGCACATGACTTATGAGGAGAGGCTGAGAGAACTGGGATTGTTTAGTCTCCAGAAGAGAAGAATGAGGGGGGATTTGATAGCAGCCTTCAACTACCTGAAGGGGGGTTCCAAAGAGGATGGAGCTCGGCTGTTCTCAGTGGTGGCAGATGACAGAACAAGGAGCAATGGTCTCAAGTTGCAGTGGGGGAGGTCCAGGTTGGATATCAGGAAAAACTATTTCACTAGGAGGGTGGTGAAACACTGGAATGCGTTACCTAGGGAGGTGGTGGAGTCTCCTTCCTTGGAGGTTTTTAAGGCCCGGCTTGACAAAGCCCTGGCTGAGATGATTTAGCTGGGAATTGGTCCTGCTTTGAGCAGGGGGTTGGACTAGATGACCTCTTGAGGTCCCTTCCAACTCTGATATTCTATGATTCTATGATTCTATGAATAATGTCATATTTTGCAAGAGGTTATATTTTGGAATGTCATCAATTGGGCTTCCTCCCTGTGCAAAAACACTGTCCCACCCTCTCCCTGTCTGCCCACCCAGCAACCTCTTTCTCTTGCCCTGGAAGGAAATTGAAAATGTGGTTTCCAGGATCACTCCATGTCTGTAGGCTGCCCCCATGGCAGTTGGCTCTCTACTGTATTTGGCACCGGCTCCCTAAAGAGACAATATTTCAAATTTGTTTGCCTGTGTTGAACAGAGTTTAAGGAACCAGAGAGCTGCCCAGGGGGCCCTGTTGGGCTCAGAATCCCCAGAGCTGAGAGCAGCCTGGGATGGGGTCCTGTTGGATGGAAAGCGCAGGGAGGAAAGAGCAGCCTGGGGGAGGGGAGGAAGGTATCCTGTTGGACACAGCATCCCAGAGGACAGGGAGTAGCCGGGATGGGGGGCACATTGAACAGGGCATTCCAGGGGGCAGGGAGCAGCTGGGGCAAGGGGATGCATTGGATGCAGTGTCGCAGACAGCAGTCAGCCAACCATGGAGAAAACACATGACAGAGGCAAACCAGAGCAAAAATGGAAACATTATATGAAAAACCCTTTGTTTCTCTCTTACCTGTCGCTTTTAGCAGCTAGATGTTGCCTCTTGTACACTGCAGCCTGAGGCATTCCCTGTGTGGCCCATACCTGTAAATAAACCTGGTGCTATTTTAACCGCTCCCAGCCCAGCCACACCACTATTGCCCAGCTGGCAGGAGCTGTCAACGTTCCAGCATGAACCATGCTGTGTGTGCACTGAGAGCATCTGCACAGCAGGGAGGGAAGTTTCTCCAAAAGCCCTGAGCGAACACTCAGTAACCAGAATGAATGAGAAACGTTTCCCCGTGAAGAGTCAGTACTGATGGTGATGTATTGACAAAGCCACAGCAGGGGAGGAAAAAAATCGACCCATTCAGCACATCTCTAGTTTATTCCCTCAAGAAGAATCAGCTAGCACCAACCATGCTGGGCACATCAGTGGTGCTTATCTCCCGCTACCTCCCACACTAGCCCTGTTAATAGCATGTGCTAATAAAACAACACTGCAAGGAAAACTCACTAGCAATGAATTAATTTGGATGCTCCTATATGAATGAGCAGCAGATGAGAGCATGGACGGTGTTGTTAAGGCACAGGCCTGGATCTCACAAGACCTCGGATCTTTCCAGCTCTGTGACTGACTTGTTGCGTGCCTTTACAAATCACCTTCCCACTATGTGCCTCGGTTTCCCTATCTGAAAATGAAGGATCATACTCCTCTCCCATTTAGGGGTGATACGAACCTTAATTAGTTTGCAAAGTTGTTTGAGATTCCTAGATGGGATGTGCTCTAGAGTGTACTGACCTAGCCACGTGCATGACCATATCTCCCACTGAAAACAAACACACTACGCAGATAAAGAGTCTGCGGCTGAGGTGCACGTTTTAGGCATCATGCTGCATTTTAAGGCAAACGCTGTCTCCCTTGTGTCTGTTATTTACACGGTGATTAATGAAGAAGCACTTGTTTCGCCATTGTGATTTCAAATGGGCTTCTACAGCAGAAAGCAAGAGATCTAGTCCTGAAAGCTCTCCCCAGGCAGAACTCCCATTGACTTCAGTGGGAGGTCCAGGCCTTGCAGAACTGGGCCCAGTGGTTGGAAACTAGAGTGCAGCTCCCAGGTGAAAATGTCTCCCTCTAATTACTGCTCTCAGCCTGCACATTAACAGCAGCAGCAAGAGGGTTTGTAATGCCTAAGCTTGTTAGCATCATGCTCAGTGAAGGTCCCTGTCTAAGAAGCAATGTAAATAAGTAAAATTTTACAAATTAACAAGCTCTCCTAATTGAAGTTATCCTTGTAAATTAATAAAATTGCAGCAAATACACAAACACTGTGAAGGGTTCTTGGAGGGTGTATACTAAGGCAGTGGTTTTTGAAGGAACCCAGAGGGGTTGGACACCCAGATATCATTCGTGTTGGAGCATGAGCTTTCGTGGGTGAATACCCACTTCGGGTATTCACCCACGAAAGCTCATGCTCCAATAGGTCTGTTAGTCTATAAGGTGCCACAGGACTCTTTGTCGCTTTTTACAGATCCAGACTAACACAGCTACCCCTCTGATACCAGATATCATTAAAATTCAGTGGGAGCTGAGTGCCTGAGTATCCTTTGAGAGTCCTCGTCTCTGTGACTGGAAATCACCAATACCTTGTGCCATCAAGATCATCGATCAACTTTAAGGGCACTGATCTAGGGGCACTGATTATGCCACTGACATCTGGACCCACCTTTATTTCATAAAGTCAAAGAGGTAACTGCATCTGCCCATTCATACATTCAGAATCCCCATGGTATATATAGCAGGGGCCAGCCCATCCTCCAACTCAGACAAGCTCCGTTCCAGCTCACTCCTCCCTCTTTTGTCCTGTTCTCCCGCAGTGGATGGGAGGAGCACTTCATTCCCTCAATAAGGTACCATGGCATAATAAAATCCCTACGGTATTCTTCACTGGCAATGAGGCAAATCCCATATGGTTCCTGTATGACACTTCCACTAGCATTTGGCTTCCTGCCCAGGGCCGACAAGGGGGGGAAGCCGGTACAAATTACTGGGGCCCGGCGGTCTGGAAGGGGGCCCGGGACCCAGTTTCCCCGCATCTTGTCGGCCCTGTTTAGCCGGTCCGCCCTTGCTGGGGGGCCCGGAAAAAAAAATTTCACCAGGGCCTGAACCCACTCTCGGCGGCCCTGCCCAATGGAGACCATGGCCCATCTGAGCAAATATGTTTACTAATTTAGTACCAATAAAGAAAATGTGGAAAAAACTGATTTTTTTTATCCCTTCCATTCTTGCCTTTCCTATTTATTTCAGTTTCCTTCATAAGGATGCTCTTAAATCAGTGAAAAAATAACTTAAATCCAGTTTAAGTCAGTAAGGAACTCATTTAAGCTAAATTGATCTAAGCCACTTCTAAACTGATTTAAGAGTGCCTGTGAGAGTTTAACCCCCGCATCACAGGGCTGCACAGCCTAGTGGCCAGAGTGTGTGGGGGGGTCCTACCAAAACACGCTGAGGCTTACCGGGGCCGAGATACCAGTCTGTCACTCCTCCCGGGTCGCTTCCTACCAGCTCAGCCGTTGGGGTCTCCCATAGGTCCCTGGCTCTCAGCGAGTCTCGGGGTCTGTTGCCTCCTCTGGTTCCTCCTGCAGTGGGGCTTCGCACCGGACTGGAGAGGCCTTGGTTCCCGGTAGCTTCAAGAGTGCAGGCTGGTCGTCGGCCGGAGCACTCCCTATAGGTGCTTCTCCTGCGGCCGCCAGCCCAGACTGAGCTGAGTTCCCTCTTTTTATACTCTCTAAGCATTTGGAACATGCCCAGTACGCACGGAGCAGGACTTCCGCCGACAGAGCTACTTCTCTGGCGCTGCTGGGGCTAGTGCAGGGCGGGGTTGCCCCATCACAGTGCCCATAGAATCATAGAAGTGTAGGACTGGAAGGGACCTTAGTAGGTCATCTAGTCCAGTCCCCGCCACTTAAGGGAGGACGAAGTAATAACTAGACAGGTGTTTGTCTAACCTGTTCTTAAAAACTTCTAATGATGAAGATTCCACAGCCTCCCTAGTCAATTTGTTCCAGTGCTTAACCACTCTGACAGTTAGGAAGTTTTTCCTAATATCTGACCTAGACTGCCCTTGCTGTAATTTAAGCCCATTGCTTCTTGTCCTATCGTCAGAAGTTAACAAGAACAATATAGCTCCCTCCTCCTTGGAACAATCATTTATCTACCTGAAAATTGGTATCATGTCCCCTCTCAGTCTTCTCTCCTGACTAAACAAACCCAATTTTTTCAATCTTTCCTCACAGGCCATATTTTCTAGATCTTTCATAATTTTTGTTGCTCTCTTCTGGACTTTCTCCAAATTGTCCACCTCTTTCCTGAAATGTGGTGCCCAGAACAGGACACAATACTCCAGTTGAGGCCTTATCAGCACAGAGTAGAGCAGAAGAATTATTTCTAGTGCCTTGCTTATAACACTCCTGCAAACACATTACAGAATTATGTTTGGGTTTTTTTGCAATGGTGTTACACTTGTAACCCTTCTGCCAGGTGGAGCCAGCAACAACAAGGGCTGGGTTCAGTATTTAGGGGTTCCTTTTCAACAATACAACACAAAACCAGCTCGAGCCCCCACCCAGTGAGCTGGGACAATTACACACCACCCCTGGGCGCCTTTAAGAGGCAATACTTCCCCTCTCACAAGCACAGAGTCTGAGTGTAGCAAAAAAAAACTTTTAATAAAAGGAGGGAAGTAATTCAGTATTAATTTGTGAAAACACCGCAACTAGGGTTCATTAACAAAGCATGAGAAAAAATATACTCACCCCCAAATAAGTTGGGCAGTGTCCTTTCCTCCTCAGGTTCTTAAGTCCAGCAACCCAAAAGTTCCTTTAACATGCCCGTCCCTTCTCTGCACCTCACTCACAGTTGCTGTCCTTGGCCAGTGCAGCCCCAGAGTTCAGAGGTTCATCTGCAGAGTTCACCTCTCACCCTAGGTAGAAGGAGGGGCAAGTAGGCACCTTACACACTCCACTGTGCCTCGCTCATCACCCCAACGGCCAATTGCCATGCCTCTCTGTGGAGCTCTGCTCTGGCCTCCTCGCCACACCTCTCCACCAGCCTGACCACTCACCAAGATATCTTTAGGGCCCCCCACTTAACAAGCTCTCAGTGATTTCAGCTCTTAGTGGGGAAGCCTCACTGCTGGTAAACACCAGTCAGTCTCTTACAATAGAGGCACTGTCCCAAAGTAGGTCTAATACTTAGACCTAGGTATCAGTGATTTCTGCTCTGCAGCCTATAAGAAGACTCTCAAATGAGTCTAAATTACCTCTTTTATTATACCATGGAGAGAGGAAGGGTCAACCGGCATCTAGAACCCTTAAACGGGGCCCAGCCCACCCTCTCTCCACTCATTGGCTGTTGGAATCCATGTCCCCTGCCTAGCAAGTGCCATTCAGTTGAGGGTGAGTCCCTCCATTGGGGTATACCAGGTATAGTACTGCTGCCCTCATTTCACACAACAAGGATAACAACCCTTTATTACTGCCCCAATAACAAGGAGACTGGGGATCCAACACCAGCCACAAGTGATCATTTGGGCACACAATCCCATCATGCTGAGCACCTAGGCAGGGTGGGTGTGTCCATACAAACAAGATCAGCTCCTGAAGTCCTTTTCCACAGCTCACCACTGGATGTCAGGGGAGAGCTCATTCAGACTCTGCTTACACACTGTTGACTCATATTTAGCCTGTGAGCCACTCTGACCCCCCCAATCCCTTTCCATAGTACTCCTTCCTAGGCAGTCATTTCCTATTTTGTATGTGTACAACTGATTGTTCCTTCCTAAGTGGAGTACTTTGCATTTTTCCTTATTGAATTTCATCCTATTTACTTCAAACCATTTCTCCAGTTTGCCTAGATCATTTTGAATTTTAATCCTATCCTCCAAAGCACTTGCAAACCCCCACCCCCCCAGCTTGGTATCATCCGCAAACTTGATAAGTGTACTCTATGCCATTATCTAAACTATTTATGAATGTCCCCCATTACCATCAAGTCCTGTGCTTTGTATGGTTTTGTTAGTTGTTTACTAAAAGCCTTATCCACCTCTTCTTCCTGGATGGGTAGTCTATAGTAGACCACCTACCATGACATCACCCTGGTTTTTTTACCCCTTTTATCCTTATCCAGAGACTTTCAACAAGTCTGTCTCCTATTTCCATCTCAACCTCACTGCAAGTGAATACATCTTTGGTATACAAGGCAAAACCTCCTCCCTTTTTTCCCTGCCTGTCCTTCCCAAGCAAGCTGTACCCTTCTATACCATTATTCCAGTCATGCGAATTATCTGTCATGCCAACTATGCCATAGTTGTGATTATTCACTGGTATTTCTAGTTCTTACTGTTTATTCCCCATACTTCTTGCATTAGTATACAGACATCTAAGATACTGATTTGATTGCCCTTCTATGTTCCCTCTTGTCTCTCTTTTATCCCTGCTATAATGGCCCATGCTCCTCCCAGAATCCAACCCTTCACCCAGGTCTCCATGTTCTTGACTTACCTGTGGGTTTTTGTCTCCTTCCTCCATCAAACCTAGTTTTAACCTTACTCAATTAGTCAGTGTGACAGTGTTGGGACTCACCACCGCAGCACCTCCTTCTGTTCAGTCTGGGAATTAGCTCTTAAAAGTCCTGGAGCGCTCTCTGCTGGAGGTGTCCGGTCCATCTCTTGTTTTCCGTTGGCGTCCGGACCCACGTTGCTCCCTGCACAGCGGCGTTCTCTTGAGGACACTACCCTCTGGCAGTGCCCCTTAGTCCACCCTCACCCCCTTTGGGGGAGCGGGGGGAGGTTAACAGCAGTGGCCACCTGCAACCTCACAGTCTAGCCCCTTGGCTCAAAGGCTGGTTGCAGTCTGCTCTGGCCGCTTCTCCACCAGGTGTGGTACAAGGGGGAAGGTGGGGGACCCAGGCCCGCCCACTACTCTGGTCCCGACTAGTGGCAGCCTCCCTGCCCTCCTTCTCTCCCCTTGTCCAACTGTCCCTGGCCACTTCCCCTCTGGCCCCTCACACCCTCTAGGCCCTTTCTATTAGGGCCGCAGTCTGGCATTTATTGGTCCCGAGCCCTAGTATAATCCAGCAGTGCTCTGTCCGAGGTGCTGGTCTCCTGCTCTGGAGACAGACCTTCCCCCATGAAGGTCTGGGACAGACTCCCTGTTCCCTTCCTGGGCCGCCTTTATATAGGGCCTAGCCTAGCCCTGATTGGCTCTCTGTAGGCCCTTCCCTAATTGGCTGCCGGCCTGCGCAGCCGTTCTGGCCTACTCCCCCACCACACCAGTCAGTATCCAAAGATACTCTTTGCCTTCCTCAATAGTTGGACCCTATCTCTGCTTAGCAGTCCTTCCTGGAACAGCATCCCATGGTCAAGGAAGCCGAAGCCCTCCTGCAACACCATCCTCGCAGCCAGGCCTTCACCTCCAGGATGCATCTGTCTTTGCCTGGGCCCCTACCTTTGACCAGAAGGATCAAAAAGACCACCACCTGCGCTCCGAACTCCTCTACCTTTACTCACAGAGCCCTGTAGTCACTTCTGATCTGTTCAGAGTCATACCTCGCAGTATCGATTTTGCCCACATGAATGAGTAGCATGGAGAAGTAGTCAGAGGGCCTGATGATCCTCAACAATTCCTCCGTAAAATCTTGGATATAGGCCCATGGCAGGCAGTACACCTCCCAGGATACCATGTGAGGCTGACCCCTGGGAGCCTCCAACCCTTCAAAAAAGAACCACCAACCACCACTACCCTACATTTCCACTTGGGATGGTGGCCACAATACTCCCAGCCTTGGGGTACAGAGCTTCTCCTCCTCCACCTTTGGGGGATGATTCCTCATCCCTTGTTGCCAGGACAGCAACGGTTCTTCATCACTAAGGTCAGTGGGTTGAGAGCAGGAGTGGAGCACTGCCTGCTGCACGAAGTAGCCAGCAGCCAGTGTCCTTCCTGTGACAGAGCCTCTCCCGGTGATGTGACAGCAATCCTCCCTAGCTGAATAGCTTCCTCAGCCTTGGATGTCTCCATCTGAATATTCTCAATGAATTCCTCATGGGCATGGATGCTCCTCAGCCTAGACACCTCCTCCTGTAACCCTCCCACCTGCTTCCTGAGAGCTTCCACCAGCAGACATCTTTTGTATTGCACAGTCTCCCCAGCCTGGCTTTCTATGAAAGGGAAATGCAGGCCATAGTCTCTGCAAATCCACACCAGGATCTGGATAGAGGCATCTATCCAGTATGTAAAAGATTGTTACAAGGAGGAGGGAGGAAAAAAAATGTTTTTCTTAGCCTCTGAGGATAGGACAAGAAGCAATGGGTTTAAATTGCAGCAAGGAAGGTTTAGGTTGGACATTAAGAAAAACTTTTTGTCAGGGTGGTTAAGCATTGGAATCTCCATCATTGGAGATTTTTAAGAGCAGGTCAGACAAACACCTGTCAGGGATGGTCTAGATAATACTTAGTCCTCCTATGAGTGCAGGGGACTGGACTAGATGACCTCTTGAGGTCCCTTCCAGTTCTATGGTTCTATTCTATGATCTATGGCCAGTGTCTGGATACAGGTGCAAGTGGAGGAGACAGGAGCAGTATTGGCACTAGCGGTACAGCCTTTCCTAACCATACTGATTATACCCCCCTACAAACTCCATCTCAAATTCCCCTGTTTGCTAGCTCCCCTGGGTCACTTAGCCTCTGGCTTTTAAGCCCTTCTCTCCTACGTCAGCCCTACCCCCTCCTTAATCACACAGGGAGAGGGTGATCACAAGGCTGATTGAGGCTGATCAAAGATGATCAAGGGAACAAAAACTCAAGCCCCATGCAGAGGTTTGCATCAATTTAGCTAAAGCAGGGGAAGCATGTGTGCAGACAAGCTGTTAGCTGGTGAAGAGTCACTGTAAGCAGATGGCATTCCTAACTTGATCCTACACACTACCTACATACAGTATGTAGTGTCCAAACGTACCCTCTTCCTGGAGTTTCATTTACTGAAAACAAATAACAAACACAGCTCAGCCTGAACTTCTTTCTATCACTGGCCAATTCCTGCAGGATCCCACTAGCTCCTTCTGCCTTGGAAAAAAACTCTTGAGTTGGAATTAATATGATCCATCTCATCTGATTTCCAGAATGAGTCAGCAGAATAGCTCTGCATCTCTGTTTAGCACCCAAGCACCTGCTACTCTGTCACAGTCAGATATTGTTTATGTTCTCACTTGACAGGTGAACATGCAAACTCATGTGTGACTTCTTCTGCATGCAAATTTTTAATCTAGTTTCTATGAAAACCCCTGCGGGCACACACTTGAAATTCATTCTCCACAAATGTTTTTGTTGCTAAAACTCAGTTCTCACCTATTTCCAGAACTTAAACAGGAGAGGGGTGCAAGCACGTTCCAAAAGAATTCACCTGGAAATTTAAATAAATATTCATGAAAAAAAATCAATATTTGCCTCATTCTAGCTATACTTTTCAGTTTCTTGAATGTTGCTGCAAGTTCTGGGCTCCTGCAGGATCCTAAAGCTAGCGCTGTAATTCAAGCATGTGAAAATGAACTATAAAAGGAAGGGATGGCTAAGGTGAATGTGTTAAATATTGCACTCACACAAAACATTTTCCCCTGCCTTTTCAACGATGTTGTGGTACAAGGAAATGTAACATAGCTAAGCAGCTAAAACCGGTGACTAAAGATTTATACACAGAACTTAGCGCGCATTACCATCAAGTGGCTGGATTGCTCCATGATTCTCTGTTTTAAGTAGAGAAGTGGCCTGAAACAAAACCCTAGAGCCCAACTCCTTTACTAAACTTCAGTGAAGTTCAGATCTGGAAACAAAACATGCAAGTGACTCCTTCATCTATAACGAGCTGAGCCAAAATCTCTGCTCCAAACTCCACAAAATTTTAGAGCCAGATTCCAATGCTCCAAACATTGAATCTCAAAGATATCCACTGTTTCCACTACACCGTAGACTGGCCAGGATTTCATAAGAGCTGATGTCCATTGTAAAACTCTCCTGACATGTTAGTTTCAACAACAGAACCACCCAAAAATGCTTTCCAGCTCTCTCAGTAAAATGGTAAGGGTGGTCCACACAGACCAGCCTCTCACTTTCACGTTCTTTCAGATCCCTTCCCTTCCTCTCTGCTGGAAAAGCAGCAGCAGCAAAGCCTGGCACTGAGAACTTCTTCAGGAAAGTGAAACGCTCTACTGGATTCTCTCTGCTTTTCACGCAACCGCTTGGTCTAATTTCTCCTGACATTTCTTCCGTAATAGCAACAGCAACATGTCAGGAGTAATTAGACCAAATGGTGGTCGAGTCCCAGAGGAGAACATACATCTGCCATGATCTGCTCCCACTTAAAAACCAGGGAGCCTTTCCCCGACTGGGGGAGGGAGACGAGAAGGGAGGGAGAATGGTGGCGTGACTTCCTGGGGAAGGAGCACAGTCAACAGCCCCAAGCTGGTAGAGACGCTATGGCAATGAAATCAGACGGCTAGGATTGTGTTGTTGTTTTATTTAAATGCTCAGATCTACTCAAGCAGTGATTATAATGCAATTAATGCATGGCTAGGGGGTGCTGCAGACAATTAAGGTCTCCCCCGCAGATTGATACAGAGAAAAGTACAGCAGAGTTTCCCTATGAAGTGTTGTTAGCAACACAAAATGGTCTTTTAAGGTAAAGAGCCCCTATGCACGGGAGAATTTGGGATTCAGATTTTTTTAAGGTTATAATGATTCTTATAACATAATGACCTAGATCATGATCTGTGGCGGAGGAGTGCAGAGCATAACTCTGTAAGAAGAGCACAAGTCGCCTCGGCATTGTTCCAATGCTGGGCTGTCTCCTACACCAGACCAGTCCCCAGGTATAACTTCCTAGCTGGCTTATAGGCTGCTCCAGCAGCCAATATGGCAGCTGCAAGTCTTGGAGTGTTGGGATGTTCTATCTACCTGCCTTTTTCCCCAACCATATTCCCCATGCCAACAGCTGGGGCGGGATGAGAGTTACTAGGAGCAGGCTCTATGCTACGTAAAGATCCTCCCCATGGTTGGCTATCCCAGGTTGACACACTGCAGCACTGAATCTAGCCCTTTATCTCTGGACTTGAACACTTGGTTCCAGAAACAGGACACAATTTTCAGCTATGCACAAGCACAGTGCCACATTCACAAATCGTGTAAGTAGGTGGGACTCCATGGAAGCCAAAGTATTTGCACCTGCTTAAACAGAGGCTAAAGTGGGCTCATAGTATTTTCAAGAATGTCATAGTGTGTTCAAGGCTGCATTTTAATCAGTGACACACACAAAAAAAACCCTATTTCCTTTATTGTCAATACTTCTGCCTAAACTATTCTGCGAGCAGTCACAGAAACCACCATATAAAATCAGAAGCGTTCTCAGCTGTAGCTTAAATTCAGCACTGACATAAAAGCATGCACTTCTAGTGATGTCACTGGGGTTATGCTCACTTTCACCAAGGCTGATTTTGGCCCTGTACCTGGGAGACAACACATGATTTCAAAAAATTGTTCTAATATTTCAAGGGAAGGGAAGTGTGTTTTGTTGGGGAAAACTGTTCTAAATAATTGGCAACCAGTGTACTGTAGACACATTTCAGTCATTACATCCTGCACAGATTACCCCTCCCCACCCGTGCCAAAAAAAAGTTAGTATTGCTAGTATTGGTTGAATAGCAGAAGCCCTGTTTCAAGAATCAGAGCCCTGCATTTGATTTGCTTTAGTCAAGATGTCTTATTGGTATTTGCAGGTATTCGGACAATCACAGGGTGGATAATCCTGAGAACATTCTGAATTTTAGCATTCATAACTATTTGTCCAGACAGTTTACCGTCAGAAGTGATTTGTTATTTTCCTGTTTTAGAAGTTCTTGTCATCCAGTCAGAAAGCAGAAATTCCACTTAGGAGGCCAACCACAAATCACAAACAACTAGCACTAAGTGGGTTGATACCATTTGCAAACAACCTACTGGCACAGTCTGAAAACTGTCATAACTGTTGGGTGCAATTCTTATGAACAGATGCATTCAAAGAGATCATGACTGGGTCCCAAACAATTAATGAACAGAAAGGGGCGTTAATTTGCAAAGAATAACATTCACACTGAATAATCCATACATCTCTGCTATGTACCAATATTACCACAAAAAGCCATAGCCTAGAGCATATAGAAGGTATGACGCATGGTGTTAATTGCTTGAGTCTTATTTGCTGCCTTTGTCATAGTCTGTATTCTTAAATCACAAAGACAATGCCTCAGTGGATACCAAGCAGAAGTATGGCTGCTTTCTGGCTTCCTTATCTTCTCGTTGTGGAAGTTTTGAATGCTGAACTGTTTCGCAACAGTATTCTTGGGACTCCAGTCAATCAGTCCAACCCAGGGGCCTGAAGCAGACGAGGAGATGTGATCAAGTAGGCACTTCACAGAGAAGTTTTCAGCAGATTATACAGGCACTTATGGGTCTTTATTTTAATTCTCAGCATGGCATTGTCACGATTGCATGAGCCCTGGCTTTCATTCTATGGCGTGGTTATTATGTTAATAACTAGTCTCAGGAAAGCCACCGTGGATCAGAGAGATGTTTGCAAACAGTTCGTGGCATTCAAGACTGAGTCCAAGTCTGAGCCCTTGCTTGCCTCACTGCTAATGAACATGTCCATGTCAGGATCCAGGTTCAATGAACAATTGTATAGTTTCAGAGACAAGTTTGCCAACTGAAAAATATTGTTCTGGAACTCTGCTGGACTTCCTCTCTCACAGCTGACTGGGACATAGAGAGGCTATTGCTCTCTTTGTTGAATGTCCCCCATTTTCTCCTGTTCATCCGTTTAATGCTCTTCCATCCCCCAGGAAGCGATTCTCCCCCTCAAAGGATGATTGTAAAAGCAGCATGTTCTGACATGGTCTCAAGTGTTAGGCCATGCTTCCGCTGTTGCTTTTGGAGACCTGTGAACACATACTGTGTGTGTCTGGTGCAATATGCATTAGCTGAAGTTTAGATACACAAGATTTCCATTTGACTGCTGCTCAGAGGAGGATTCAAAGTATCTGACAAGAGCATGCCCGGAGTGGAGAATGCTGTTCAGAAGATCAAAAGCCATCACACCATCACACGTCAATCATCTGGGGAAACTGAAATGCAGCAGATTCCTGAGATATGGACTCAGCGCACAAAGCTGATCAAGTCTTGAATAAACGAGACACATTGTGCATGGAACTGCTGACTGCCAAGTGAGCTGTGATCTATGTACCAGACACCAAAACCTGCTCTCTGCCTCTTTCAAGTTTGGTTGCATATTTTTTTAAATTTCCATAATACATTACTTCCTCTAGGGTTTGTTAAAGTTCCCTTTGTTGCTCCTGATGTGATTCACAGCACCCATCCGTATTTACCCCCAGGATGGCTGATGTAGCAGGTAGCTGTTGTGATGGGCTTGACTCACTGTTAGTGCCTCCTTGTGGCAGAGATGATGTAGCAGCTCTCTTCCCATCAGGCCCCTCCTGCCAATGGTCGCTCCGTCCCTGGGTATGTCTACACTACAGGATTAATCCGAATTTATACAATTTGAATTTTGGAAACAGATTGTATAAAGTCGAATGTATGCAACCACACTAAGCACATTAATTTGGTGGTGTGCATCCATGTACAGGGGCTAGCATCGATTTCCGGAGTGTTGCACTATGGGTAGTTATCCCATAGCTATCCCATAGTTCCCGCAGTCTCTCCCGCCCATTGGAATTCTGGGTTGAGATTCCAGTGCCTGATGGGGCAAAAAACATTGTCACAGGTGGTTCTGGGTACAGCCTCACCCCTCCCTCCATGAAAGCAACAGCAGACAACCGTTTCGCGGCTTTTTTCCTGGGTGAACACAGCAGACGCCATACCACGGCAAACATGGAGCCTGCTCAGCTCAAGACAACAGTCTTGAACATTGTAAACACCTCGTGCATTATCATGCAGTTTATGCTGAGCCAGGATCAGAAAAACGAGGCAAGGAGGAGGCAGCGACAGCAGCGCGGCGATGACAGTGATGAGGACATGGACACAGACACAGAATTCTCTCAAACCGCGGGTCCCAGTGCTTTGGAGATCATGTTGTTGATGGGGCAGGTTCTATCCATGGAACACCGATTCTGGGCCCGGGAAACAAGCGCAGACTGGTGGGACCACATAGTGTTGCAGGTGTGGGACGATTCCCAGTGGCTGCGAAACTTTTGCATGCGTAAGGGCACTTTCATGGAACTTTGTGACTTGCTTTCCCCTGCCCTGAAGCGCCAGAATACCAGAATGAGAGCAGCCCTCACAGTTGAGAAGCGAGTGGCAATAGCCCTGTGGAAGCTTGCAACGCCAGACAGCTACTGGTCAGTCGGGAATCAATTTGGAGTGGGCAAATCTACTGTGGGGGCTGCTGTCATGCAAGTAGCCCAAGCAATCATTGAGCTGCTGCTATGAAAGGTAGTGACTCTGGGAAATGTTCAGGCCATGGTGGATGGCTTTGCTGCAATAGGATTCCCTAACTGTGGTGGGGCGATAGATGAAATCCATATCCCTGTCTTGGCACTGGAGCACCAGGGTACCCAGTACATAAACCGCAAGGGTTACTTTTCAATGGTGCTGCAAGCACTGGTGGATCACAGGGGACGTTTCACCAACATCAACGTGGGCTGGCCGGGAAGGGTTCATGACGCTCGCGTCTTCAGGAACACTACTCTGTTTAAAGGGCTGCATCAAGGGACTTACTTCCCGGACCAGAAAATAACCGTTGGGGATGTTGAAATGCCTATAGTTATCCTTGGGGACCCAGCCTACCCCTTAATGCCATGGCTCATGAAGCCATACACTGGCACCCTGGACAGGAGTCAGGAGCTGTTCAACTACAGCCTGAGCAAGTGCAGAATGGTGGTGGAATGTGCATTTGGACGTTTCAAAGGTCGCTGGCACACTTTACTGACTCGCTCAGACCTCAGCCAAACCAATATCCCCATTGTTATTGCTGCTTGCTGTGTGCTCCACAATCTCTGAGAGAGTAAAGGGGAGACTTTTATGGCGGGGTGGGAGGCTGAGGCAAATCGCCTGGCTGCTGATTACGCGCAGCCAGACACCAGGGCGATTAGAAGAGCACACCAGGAATGCGGCGCACCAGAGCAGCTTTGAAAACCAGTTTCATGACTGGCCAGGCTACCGTGTGAACGTTCTGTTTGTTTCTCCTTGATGAAAACCCACCCCCTTTATGGACTCATTCTCTGTAGGCAACTCACCCTCCCCCTTCGATCACAGCTTGCTTTCAAAGGAAATAAAGTCACTATTGTTTAAAAATAATGTATTCTTTATTAATTGATTATAAAAAGAGGAAGAGAACTGACAAGGTAGCCCGGGTGGGGTTTGGGAGGAGGATCGGAGGGAAGGAAAAGGCCACTAAAAAAAAGGTTAAAATAATGACAGCCTTTTGCTTGGGCTGTCCACTGGGGTGGAATGGGAGAGTGCACAGAGCCTCCCCCCCACCCTCCGTGTTCTTACACGTCTGGGTGAGGAGGTTATGGAACATGGGGAGGGGGGGTTATACAGGGGCTGTAGCGCCAGTCTGTGATCCTGCTGCCTTTCCTGAAGCTCCACCAGATGCCGGAACATGTCTGTTTGCTCACACAGCAGCCCCAGTGTTGCATCCTGCCTCCTCTGATCTTCCTGCAGCCACCTCTCATCTCAAGCGTCCCTCCTGTCCTCACGTTGGTACCTCCTGTCCTCACGTTCACTGGCATCTTTCCTATACTTTGAAACCGTGTCCTTCCACTCATTCAGATGAGCTCTTTCATTGTGGGTGGATTCCATGATTTCTGCAAACATCTCATCTCGCGTTCTCTTTTTCCGACGCCTTATCTGAGATAGCCTTCGGGACGGAGGAGGGAGGCTTGAAAAATTTGCAGCTGCTGGAGGAAGGGAAAAAAGGAGAGAAATTTTTTAAAAAGATACATTTTACAGAACAATGCTTATCCTCTTTCACGGTGAACAACGCTATTCACATTACATAGCACATGTGATTTCTGTGCAAGGTCGCATTTTGCCTCTTAATATTGAATGCCTGTGGCTTTGCTGCTAGAGATTACAGACGCAGGTCCGAGCAACAGAATTCAGCTTGCATGCGGCCATGGTAAGCCATTGTCTTTCAGCTTCTGCGTCCTCCTTTCCCACATACCAAGCAAAGCCCATTGAGTGGTGCGGTTTTCCTGTTAACCTTCAGCAGCAGAAAACAAACTAACCCCCCCTCCAATCCAATTCTCTGGGATGATCGCTTTATCCCTCCCCCCACCGCGTGGCTGGTATCAGGGAAGATCCCTGCTAGCCACATGTGAAAAGCTTAGCGCCAATCCCCCTCCCACACACACGCGCTTGGCTTACTACAGGGAAGGATTTCTTTTCAGCCACAGACAAACAGCCCAGTAGGAAGGGCCACCTCTGTCCCCTTAATTAAATTCTTGTATTTCAACCAGGTTACCATGAACGATATCACTCTCCTGAGGATTACACAGCGAGATAAAGAACGGATGTTGCTTGAATTCCAGCAAACACCGGGACCATACGCTGCCAGGCTTTGTCATGCAATGATACCAGATTACTTGCTACTAGCATGGCGTGGTCAAGTGTCCTACCATGGAGGACGGAATAAGCCTGCATTGCCCAGAAACCTTCTGCAAAGGCTTTTGGAGTTCCTCCAGGAGAGCTTCATGGAGATGTCCCTGGAGGATTTCCGCTCCATCCCCAGACACATTAACAGACTTTTCCAGTAGCTGTACTGGCTGCGAATGCATCCCAAGCCCTCAGGGCAAATTAATCATTAAAAAACGCTTGCTTTTAAACCATGTTTTATATTTTAAAAGATAAACTCACCTGAGGTCCCTTCCATGGTCTTGGGTACTGGCTTGGGAGGGTACTTCAGTCAGACTGAGAAAAAGATCCTGGCTGTTGGGGAGAACGGAGTGCTGTGTGCTCTCCGCAAGCTCGTCCTCCTCCTCTTCCCCATCCGCAGAATCCTCAGGTGTGGCTGATGAGATTACCCCCGCCTCGGAATCCATGGTCAGAGGTGGGGTAGTGGTGGCGGCCCCCCCAGAATTGCATGCAGCTCGGCGTAGAAGCGGCATGTCTGCAGCTCTGACCCGGAGTGACCGTTTGCCTCCTTTGTTTTTTGATAGGCTTGTCTGAGCTCCTTGACTTTCACGCAGCACTGCTCTGAGCCCCTATTGTGGCCTCTCTCCATCAGGCCCTTGGAGATTTTTTCAAAAGTTTTGGCATTTCGTCTTTTCGAATGAAGTTCTGCTAGCACTGAATCCTCTCCCCATATAGCGATCAGATCCAGTACCTCCCGTACGGTCCATGCTGGTGCTCTTTTTCGATTATTGGCCTGCATGGTTACCTGTGCTGATGAGCTCTCTGTGGTCACCTGTGCTCTCCTGTGCTGGGAAAACAGGAAATGAAATTCAAATGTTCGTGGGGCTTTTCCTGTCTACCTGGCCAGTGCATCCGAGTTTAGATTGCTGTCCAGAGCGGTCACAATGGTACACTGTGGGATAACCCCCAGAGGCCAATCCATCGAATTGCAGCCACGCTAACCCTAATTCGAAATGACAACATCGATTTCAGCGCTACTCCGCTCGTCGGGGAGGAGTACAGAAATAGATTTTACGAGCCCTTTATTTCGAAATAAATGGCTTCGTTGTGTGGACGAGTGCAGGGTTAATTTGATTTAGTGCTGCTAAATTCGAATTAAACTCATAGTGTAGATCAGGCCCCTGTGATGGTCTGCCTCTTCCTGCAACTTGGCCCTCTGAACAGGTCACTTTAAAGTCTCTCCCCTTCCAGGGTAGTCCACTAACAAAAAGGAAGGGGAAGTAACACAAACAAATGGAGTCCATAGGAAATAGAGGGACATGATTCCTCCTCAAGGCATGTCAGAATCTGGCCCTCCCTTCCCTCAGGCAGGAGCCTTCAGGCAGCATTGGCTTGGGAAGGGTCTGTTCTCTCCCCTGCCCTGCCAACAAGGGAGCTGCTCTGATCCCCTTTTAAAGCACTGGCTGGAGGAGAAGCATGACTTCCACTTGTGGCAGGGCGGAGCTGCCTGAGCCCCAAGCAGCTCCTCAACTCCTTGTTGTCCAGGGTGGGATTTGTGCGCCCCATCATCACATTGTGTACCTTTAGAGACAGTCTGTCTGTGTACCGTACCTTTAACTATAGAAGTGTCTATATGCAGGGGCTGCTGGAGGCAGCTACCATTTTGGGTTCAAGTCTGGACAGGGAATGGTGTGTGTGGAGCCCCGGTGTGTGATCTCTCTCATGTTATTTTGTTTGGTAGTTTTCTTAGTCCAAGATAAAAAAAATCTAGATTGAATGGAGCATAGTTTGTTCCTTATGCACATGAGATGATATAACAGCTGCCTTTATAGCACCCAGCATTTCATTTTCACAGTGTTCTTCAGGCTCAGATGTTCCCAAGGAAAGCAACACTTGGCCACCTTGCTTCAGAATTAAAGTTGACAAAAACACAGACCTGGATCACGTTTTTACTAATGCCTAAGTGCCATTTTCAAACATGACTTGGGCACTTAGGAGCCCAAGTCTCATTGAAAGTCCAGGAGATTTAGGCATCTAACTCACTTTTGAAAATGGCACCTGGATGTAAGTAACATTTTTACCCCTGGTTAATTTGTGTGCAATCTGTTGAACCACCAATTCATACAGGAATGGCGTTAGGTTGCTATGTCCCTCTGGAATGCAGCAACAATACCCCACTGGTGCCAGGGAAAGCTGGGTGTCACAACTCATTTTCTAAGGGTTGATCTCATGCCTGATGTTGAATTGTGTCAGCAGATTTCCCCTGTCCCCACATGACATCATCAGCTTGGAGGTGACTGAATTACTTTCCATAAATAATGAATACATTAGACGCTGTTCTCTTGGCTAATTTCTCATGAGCTTTGCAAACAGTGAGGTCCACTGGTGAAGCCTTCCCATTTGGAACAGAGGGCTTTTGAGGTAGGCTGTTTTTGCCTCAGTTTGATCACTCCTGGATCAGCTAAATGTCCGTGCGATACAGAACACATTCTGTAGCAGCAATTAGAGGAAACCTGTTTTGATTTCAATGGTGTTACACAGGATCAGGATACTTGTGCACTTTGCAGCACACAAAATGGGTGACATCTGCCCCAGGTCTCACTTGTGCTGCTGGTCGTAGCCATTTCTGTCATCATTATTGTGGGAATCATAGAAGCTGGGCTGGCTTCTGAGAAGTGACCTTCTTGAAAGCCAGGGAGTAATATGCTAGGCTTCTACAGCTCACATCCTTGTGCTAAGGCTGCTTTGTCTGTGGAGACAATAGGAGTCTTTGCACAGCAGCTTATGGGTGCATTGTTCAATTCTCAGCAGTAAAGCCTCTGAAAAAGCTAGGTTTTCCTGGAGGAAGGTTGGGTGTGTATGGGGAGGTGGAAATCAAGATGGTCTTCTCTTGCCATTTGACATTCAGATGTAGTAATACTAGAAGTGGTCACCTGTATTCTCTGTCTTAGTCCCAATTAATTCTGAATTGACAAGTACACAGATTATTTGCTGTTTTAAGTTGCTTTCCTCTATTCTTGCTATAGAGACATTCAGGGCCAGATTCTCAGTAGTGTAAATTGGTGTAACACCATTAAGGATCTGGAATTTTATTTTTAAAGAGGGTCTAAGCCCCAAATATTCCTGGTAAATAATATTAACACACAATCCGTATATCTCCCTCAGGAAATGTGCACCCACTGGAATCAGTGGGAACTTTGGGAGTGCAGGATTAGGTTCTTGGTACTCCGACACTAAGAAAATCCTAAAACCTCAGTGGAAAGAGAGTTCTGTCCCATTTCTGTATTGCAAAAATCCTTAATACTCAGTTGTGATACTTGATGCAAGTAACCCTGCTAGCCACAGCAGAAGTATACCTGGTAACTTGGGTGTTACCAATAACTCCCAGGTAAACTCCCCTCCATTGTCAAGGAGTTGCTTCTTACTTCTGGACACCACCCTCTTGGCTCACACCCATGAAGGAAGCATTGTAATCAGCCCTTTTTAAAAATGCACAATCACCTTTAAATAGGGTGACCAGATGTCCCAATTTTATAGGGACAATCCCGATTTTTGGGTGTTTTTCTTATATAGGCTCCTATTACCCCCCCACCCCCGTCCTGATTTTTCACATTTGCTGTCTGGTCACCCTACCTTTAAATAACATTTGTAATAACCATTTTCCTTCTCCACTCATTAATTCTCACCCTGCTTCTTCCCAAATATCAACAGGACAGTCATGGGAAGAAATACCAGTGCATGATTCTCTAGTGTCAGTGCTGTGCTTTGGGATGCTGTTAGCCCACTATTTCTCCCTAGTCACAAGATCTCATAGGCAGGGTTTGGTTGCCTTGCATCAGAGTTATGATGACAGTAGCATTGCATCCAGTTTATGCCAAGAGCTGAACAGCTGGAATTGCACCTGCCCATATGGAACAGGATCTTGGATGAGTTTCTCAGTGCTGCCCGTGACATTTCCTTGTCCCTCTCACATCTGTCACAGCCAGTTGTCAACTCCTTGACATAATGGAAGGTGCAGGGTATCAGCAGACAGGGCACGGGAAGGAGCCAGCCTGCTGTTCCCTACAGATGCCACATCAGCTGTGGTAAAGTGTGTTTAACGGGGGTAAGAGGCATGGAGATGCGGAGGAACCACATAGAAAGAAAGATATGGGAGGAGAAAATGGGTCCTTCAGCCTTCTATGCACAGGTTCTGCTGGGAGAGCCCAGAAATAAGAGATAGGGTCAAGCTGATCAATTTGGATCCAGAGGTTTGTCCTGATTTTGACCCATTTCTAAGAAAAATGGGCTTGACCTGGTCAAACAGTGCAGCTAGCAACCCTATAAGCAGTGCAAAGGTTTTTGAGCAAGAAGCCATCCACTAGTGTTGAAAAATCTAAGCTCTTTGAAGCCATAAGACTGCCATTGCTAGCCTCTCTGAGGAGTTAAAAAAAAGTGAACAAGGGCAAACCAGGCTCCTAGGCACTATGATAACACAAATAATAAATAATGAATAATAGTTATCTACTTTGTGACTCCCAACATCACAGTATCTGAACCAAAAAGTTACCCCTTCACATATCCATCCATAAGAATGGCCATACTGGGTCAGACCAAAGGTCCATCTAGCCCAGTATCCTGTCTTCCAACAGTGGCCAACGCCAGGTGCCCCAGAGAGAATGAGCAGAACAGGTAATCATCAAGTGATCCTTTCCCTGTCACCCATTCCCAGCTTCTCACAAACAGAAGCTAGGAACACCATCCCTGCCCATCCTGGCTAATAGCCATTGATAGACCTATCCTCCTTGAACTTTAGTTCTTTTTTGAACCCTGTTATAGTCTTGGCCTTCACAACATCCTCTGGCAAGGAGTTCCACAGGTTGACCGTGCATTGTGTGAAAAAAATCTTCCTTTTGTTTGTTTTGTTTGTCCAATTTATCTTGGGGCTGCTATTACCAACTCTAGTTTGAGCCACTTGATGTCTCTGTGAGGAACTGTAAAATGAGTTCAAAGAAACTGAGTGGCATTTACCTCAGAAGCTCAGAGGAACTGTGGCTTCTCCTGATTGTCCAGTGTGGCAGTTCTAGGACATCCAGTCTCTCTTGCTGCTCAGGTTCTTAGTAGCACACAGCAGGTTAGGATGGGCAGTGAAGAAGACAGCATCTGGCAGGTTGTCGGGGTACGTTACAGTTTGTCCCTTCATCTGATTCCCATCTTCTCCCTCATGGGTCTTCGCACAGAAAAACCTGATGTTTCTCCCTAGAGTGACACGACAAGCAAATTTCATGCAGATTAGACTATACAAGATATGGTCACTCAGAAGTCCAGGTGGAGATGACCATCAAACTTTAGGCCCACCCAACCCAACATCGTGAGTACCCAGAACCTCAGCCATTGCTGCTAAAGTACCACTTGAAGAATAATCGTCAGCATAGGCCTCCTTCTGCTTCCCCCATCACCTGGTCCAGCCACTCTGAAGACATTGGGTTAATAGCCATGCCTGCATTAGTGCTATTGCATACACATGGAGACCCCACCTCCTAGCCTGAACTGTGACTGTGCATTGCCCATCCATCCATAGAGCACCTCTGTGTAATCTCAGACCTGCAGAAACTGACAGGCCTAATTTGCCATTGCCACGACTACAGAGCTACAAAAGTGAAAGTGTTCCTCCTGACAGAGTGAGGAACTGCTGACAAGTAACACCTCTTTATAGGTAGCAAACGTGCTGCTTCTCCACTCCCCCACGGCTCAGTCCATCTTTCTCATGAAATAGGGCAGGTGACTATGGGACCAGCTGCATTCTTCACAGGACACTCAGTTTATCAGTAATATACAACTGAACACATCAGATTAGACCATTGCTCCTTCCTCAACTCCTGATATTTCAGAGGAAGCCCTGTGAACCATCTGGCTCAGTCAGAAAAGATGGAGTGTAGGATGTGTGCGATCCAGGATGATCCTGCACCCTCAGAAAGAGGTTGGTTTTACCATTCTGAAAATAAATTAAGCTCATCAACATTCTTTGTCTTTATTGCTTGCTTCTTCATCATTGACACTAAGGTGTAACATTTTGAATGACAAAGCATTGGTGTTTCTAAGCTTTAGATATGACCGGTTTGCGAAAGATAAACTTTATGTGCAAGCTGATTAGGCAAAGGAAAGCTTTAGCCATGAGCATTTCTGACTCACTGGGAAGTCAGATGTGACACTTCATCCATCTTCAGTAGGTATCGCACATTTGCAAGTAGCGGGATGATAAAGCATCTAGATTTTTAAAGAGTGTGTATGAACTTTAAGGGTGGTCAGTTCTTTCTGTGCATTACCTTACCTGATCCATTCTGTACCTTAATATTTATTGTTTAGCCACCACAACATCTTTGGTATGAAGTTCTTATAATGGATTATAGCACCTAAGAATGTTCCTTCTCTGGAAAATAATAATAGAGATAGGAACTGAGAACTGCCATTCTGGATCAGACCAGCAGTTCAGCTAGTTGGGTATCCCATCTCCAGTAGCAACCAGTATCAGCTGCTTCATAAGAAGGTATACAAAACTTTGTTGAGAACACATATGGAACAATCTGCCCATGGGAGATGTTTCTTTGTAATGCCTAGAAGTTAGTGTTTGACATATGGCCTCAAGCATGAAGGTTGAGCTCCTTTATCATATTAACAGAATAATATACTATTATTTATGTATTAACACAGGGGTGGGCAACCTCTGGCACGCGTGCCAAAGGCGGCGCGTGAGCTGATTTTCAGCGGCACTCACATTGCCCGGGTCCTGGCCACCGGTCCGGGGGGTTCTGCATTTAAATTTAATTTTAAATGAAGCTTCTTAAACATTTTAAAAACCTTATTTACTTTACATACAACAATAGTTTAGTTATATATTATAGACTTATAGAAACAGACCTTCTAAAAATGTTAATATTTATTACTGGCACGCGAAACCTTACATTAGAGTGAATAAATGAAGACTCGGCACACCACTTCTGAAAGGATGCCGACCCCTGTGTTCACATATATCTATATCCTAGCTAATGTAACTGTAGAGATCCTATGCAATGTAGTTGTAGCCATAGCCATGATGGTCCCAGGATATTAGAGGGACAAAGTGAGATGATATCTTTCATTGAACCAATTTCTGAGAGTCCAAAAGCTTGTCTCTCTCACCAACAGAAGTTGGTCCAATACAAGATATTAGCTCACTCACCTTATCTCTATAGAAAGAGATATTTTATCTATAGAGAGAGAGATTTTTTTAAAAAATAGTACTAAGCTCTTGAACTCCATGCTATCTTATGGCAATTAATTCTACAGGTTAACAGGGAGTGAAAGGCTTTTACTGTTGTTCTTTCTCATGGAAATGGAGGGAAACCCCAAGAGTTCAGTGGGCAAGGACTATTCCAAGGGCCACCAGCATATGGAGTTAATTTACCCTCTTTTAATTTAATAACTAAAACTGATGTTTTGCAAATGGAAGCAGTCTAAGTTAGTTGATGCAAGAACTCCTGTTACATTTTTTAAAAGATTGAAGATTTTGCTTCCCTAATCTTCCACTTTACCATCTGTGACAGAATGCACCCCTGTAGTCACACCCTACACACTATTGTAATAATATTTGTTCAAAGTATGCTTTGTAAAATATCATTTGAAAACTCATAATTTGCTGATCAGTATTGTCCTGATAAATTAGGTGTGGCAAGTTATAAGACTCTACTGTATGGTACTATTAACATATGTTCCAAACTGAAGTCTGTCCTAAACAAAGGAATGTGTGATCTGCTTAATTTGCATTTAAGCAGTAAACAGAGTCATCAAGCAGGAACAGAAGACAAAAGGATGCACAAATAGATGAGAAAAGGCAGCAGGGAACATCCTTCCCATAGACTTTTTGTCTCCTGATTCTCAATTGGAGATGTTTTTCAAGAGGGGGACTGAAACTATAAAAAGAAGGGACAAACACCTCAAGATACCCCTCATTCTCTCCCTGCCCATAGCATTCACTGCACCTGAAGCAACAAAGGAAGCCTTCCTTGGACTCTGGGATAAGGGGTCCTGACCTAAGAAGTTTGGTCAGTAAGACTGCTGAAAGCATGTGATGGGAAAACTTTGCTTTGAATTTAATGTAGTTTGTTAAGTTAGGCACCATTTTATCTTTATTTTCCATATAACCATTTCGGACTTTTATGCCTCATTACTTGTACTCACTTAAAATCTCTCTCTTTGTAGCTAATAAACTTGTTTTATTGTTTTATCTAATCCAGTGTGTTTAAATTGAAGTGTCTGGGAAACTCCATTGGGCGTGGCAAGTTGTGTGCATATTATTTCTATTAAATAAATAACAGATTTAATATAGCTTGTATTGTCCAGGAGAGTACAGGACATACATTTCTAGGAGGACATCTAATACGGGGGTGTGTTGGGGTCACCCTGCAGCATAACCCAGGCTGACGAGAGCCAGAATATAATCCAAGTGTGGCTGGCAGGCTGCAGTTACACAGACACTCAGGGTGTGGCTTGAATGCTGGAAGGCTGTTTGTGAGAGGCCCAGGTGAGAGCTCCTTCAACGAGGCATTGTAAGGCACCTAAAGTTGCAGGGCAGGGGTGACACAGCTGCTCATTGGTCTGGATTGTACTCTGGTATGTCACACGCTCCCTCTCCAGTTTACCAGTGGCCCTAAAATCCCTCTGTGAGAGATAACATAGGCGGTGGTATGATGGACTAATGCAGCATGGCAGATGGGCACTGTTTCCTTAACTTCTAATTTTTATTAAGCAAGTTTTTTACTTATACAGTAGATCTCAATAGGCATTCCTGCATTAACCCTCCAGTGCTGCACCCACTCACCCACCCAAAGTTGGAAATATTACAACCAAATATAAAATTTGATTTGTAACACGCATAACTTAAGGTTATGATTTTGGCATGGAAATTTTTAGCAAATTCCACAGCAGACACGCAGGGGGGAAAAATAGTAAGTCACAGAAGGAAGGGTTGGAGAGTGAGCTCACCCCACACTCACCCTGCAAGAGTGTCTCTTGTCCCACAGCTCCTCACTCCAGATGCTGGGACATGGTTCAAAGCCCCTCAGGGGTTTGGCCTATCCACCCCTTCATAGATAGAGGTGGGCCAATATGCCACATATTGCAACCCTATATGCCACATCCTGATGCCATTCAGTTTGGGGGCCCAATCAAATGTGTTTTTTACAGCCATTTCTAATATTTCATGGACTTTATTCAAATTAATTTCCATGATCTCCATGACAAAAGCATAGCCACAAACGTATGTCGGTATAACAACATTGCACAGGGCCATGGAAAAATCCACACACCCCTACGCTGGAGTACCTATGCTGAAGGGGAAAGCTCTCCCGACGGCATAGGTAGCATCTTCACTGTAGCACTGTAAGTGTAGACAAGCCCTTCATTATGGTAATTTGGGCTGTAGGTGTCTCCATACAGGCCCAGCTTAATAACAGTACAATTTAGGTAATTTGTGTAACCAACGTAAGTTACAATTACACATATTAGTAACAAGAGTGACAGGACAAGTAGTTGCTTGCACATTTAACTCTGGCATGCACAGTTCAAATAACTTACAGACCACGAATTAGTCATTGAGCACCACTGTCAATAATTTTGAACAAAACTGAAAATTTTGCAAATTTGTTCATGGCTAGTTTGTACACAGGATACAGGGTCGGCCTTAGGGGTGGACCACCCGGGCATCTGCCCAGAGCACCAGTGGTCAAGGTGGCACCGTGCAGCCAAGCAGAGGTGTGCGCTGCCGGTGTAGAATCAGAAACTGCTCTCGGCTGACGGGGCAGGGCCATGGAGGGGGCGGGCACCATGCAGGGTTAGGAGGCAGGGAGGGCAGGGGTTAGGGATGCAGGAGTCACAGTGCAGTGGTTGAGGTGAAGGGGTTGGGATGAAGGAAGCACAGTACAGGGGCTAGGGCCGCAGAAGGAGAGTGCAGGAGGGGAGTGCAGGGCATGGGGTAAGGGGGTACAGGGATAGGGAGTGCAGGGGATGGAGCAAAGGGGGCACAGTGCAGGGGATGGGGCAAAGGGGGGTGGAGAGCCCACAGGGACCAAGAGCAATAGGGGTACCCACAGGGCCCAGGGCCAATGGGAGGGCACTGTGCCCATAGGGGCCAGCATAGCCAAAATACAAGTTTGCCCAGGTGCCATTTTTCCTAAGGCCAGCCCTGCACAGGAGTATTCCCAGGTAAGCCAGGATGAACTAAGCATCACAGAAATGAGGAGAGGAGGGGAAGAGAAGAAAAGAAACCAGATAACGTAGCAGTTCTTACAACAAAAGTGTAAAATTATTTTACTAGAGTTTTACATCCATTTTACTTTTGGATCCAAATGCTGTAAGTTCTGAATGCTCCATGTTTCTCAGGATCAATTACAGCCTTCTCTTTCAGGAACCCAAAATTGAAATATCTAAAGAAGGAAGGCCTCATCCAAACTCTCCCTTCCTTTCCAAGAGTTTGTCCTGGTCTTCAATATTCTATTCTACCCTGCTCCTGGGCTCCACTTTAGCCTTCCTGGGTTACTTGTTAGTCTCCACACTCTCAGTTTTCATCGGCCCATCCCTGCAGAATCACCCCTATATCCTGAAATTGACTCTAACCCTGAAGCAAACTGGACCAAATTATATAGGCCCCTGACTCCTCCCACTACCAGCAGCCTCCGCAAGGCTTAGTTGTTAATTAGGGTTAGCTGACCTACACTCTCGTTCTAATCAGGGCCGGCTTTAGGCCGATTCAGCCGATTCGGCTGAATTGGGCCCCGCCCCAAGAGGGCCCCGCGCTGCAGCTGTTCACCCCGCCCATTTCCCCCTCCTCCCCTGCCCTGCACGCCCCGCCCCCTCCCCTGCTTCCCGCGAATCAGAGATTTGCGGGAAGTCTGAAAAGAAGCAGGGGCGGGCCAGCAGCACCAGGTAAGCTGGGGTGGGGGCGGGAGAAGGGCTCCGGGGAGGCNGCTGTGGTTTAAAGCAGATCAGTGACTATGTTTGATAAGGTTAGTGGCCCTAGCCTTAGGCTCCAACTAAGAAGATGCATGTTCAATTCCTGGCTCAGCCACACTTGCTGTGTGACCTTGGTCAAGTCATTTAATCTATCATGTCTTTCAGTTTCCTCTGTGTGAAGTGGGGATACTACTACTTTGATGGTAAGGATAAAATCCATTAGTAACTGTGAGGTACTAGGAGGAAGACCACATAAGTGCCTAATTAGATAGAACGTTAGACCCAGCTTTATAGCAAACCACAGGGAAAGTATTGCTGTTGGAACATCCAAGTGAATGATTCACAGCAAGTAGTTAATCCAACACATTTCATTTTGTGACAGAATGGACTGTCACGTGGGTAGGAGACAACGCCCTCTGAGAAGCCGGCCCTGGTTCTAATTGCCTGCTTCTCAGAGGTCTTTTTCTCCTACCCACGTGACAGTCCATTCTGTCACAAAATGAAATGTGTTGGATTAACTACTTGCTGTGAATCATTCACTTGGATGTTCCAACAGCAATACTTTCCCTGTGGTTTGCTATAAAGCTGGGTCTAACGTTCTATCTAATTAGGCACTTATGTGGTCTTCCTCCTAGTACCTCACAGTTACTAATGGATTTTATCCTTACCATCAAAGTAGTAGTATCCCCACTTCACACAGAGGAAACTGAAAGACATGATAGATTAAATGACTTGACCAAGGTCACACAGCAAGTGTGGCTGAGCCAGGAATTGAACATGCATCTTCTTAGTTGGAGCCTAAGGCTAGGGCCACTAACCTTATCAAACATAGTCACTGATCTGCTTTAAACCACAGCTCATGACAGATATGTAAGAATGAAAAATAACAGCCATCTCCAGAACCCCTGCATAGAGACAATTCTTTCTTTTACTCCTTCCTTCCTTCCCTCCTTCTTTCCTGGGCACTAGGATAACTTACCATTAAGAAAGCAAACCCATCACATTCTGAAGAGACAAAGCCAGAGCAAGGGGGATGGTGATGGAGGCTGAGACAATGTATTTTTAGGCATTTCAATAAATTATGGAGACGTGAAGTTGATAATTTATTGAAGAAGGGAATCGGGGGATTCTATGTAAATGTTTTCAGATGAATAATTAATGTGGCTTTCTAACATCAGGGGGTCTTTAATTAAAGCCTCTGTTAAACAAGGCAAGGCATGAGACAGGCCCAGCCTGCAACAGCTAATTGCATCTTTCACATGTACAGCAGCAATTCAGAGATGAAGCATCATTCGCATCCTTAGAGGAGGACAGATCCCTCCTGGAGTGAGTGATGTGATACTTTGTAGGCTAGCCCAGTGGCCCTGGGGCTGATCTGTTGGAGATCACGTGTTAAATTAGGGTTGGCATATATGCCAGCTGCCAGGTGGGGGCTACAGGTGCAGGGCTTCTGAGGCTTTTAAGCAATGCAGAAAGCAAAATGTAACCTTAAAAGACAAGGGATGCCAGGGGCCCTTCCTGTCCGCCTGTCCCCATACCCCCCTCCCCACTCTGTCTACCTGTGTCCCTCCCACTCCATGTCCACCTGCCCCCATGGGCCCCGCCTGTTCTGTGTCTGCTTACACTGAGGTAGCTCATGGTAGGTGTGGAGTGCAGGGATAACGGAGCATTCCCAGCAGTGGGGTAGGAGGGTAAGTCAGAATTTGTCGGACCATCCAGCTACTGAAAACCCTTTCTTATCCCTTGCACAGCACCCCAAATGGCCCCTCACTGAGATTAAACCCCTCCTGAACTCGGTCAGGGCTCTTTGTTCTTCAGGATTTTCAAATTAGGCTCCTCTTCCCATTGTTGTTTTAATTCAAACACCAGCAACCGATGGTGACTTTATGGGGGGAGAGTCCACTAAAGGCAACAAGGGAGGACACAGCACAGCCCCCCTCCTGTTCCTTCTGTTGCTGTAAAGAATGGGTGGGAAGAGTTGTGGTGGCGACTGAGTAAATTGTACCTTCAAGACCCTCTACACCATAGAATCATAGAAGATTAGGGTTGGCACAGACTTTAGGAGGTCATCTAGTCCAATCCCCTGCTCAAACCAGGACCAACCCCAACTGAATCATCCCAGCCAGGGCTTTGTCAAGCCGGGCCTTAAAAGCCTCTAAGGATGGAGATTCCACCACCTCCCTAGGTAACCCATTCCAGTGCTTCACCACCCTCCTAGTGAAATAGATTTTCCTAATATCCAACCTAGACCTCCCCTACTGCAACTTGAGACCATTGTTCCTTGTTTTGTCATCTGCCGCCACTGAGAACAGCCGAGCTCCATCCTCTTTATGAACCCCCCTTCAGGTAGTTGAAGGCTGCTATCAGATCCCCCCTCACTCTTCTCTTCTGCAGACTAAACAAGCCCAGTTCCCCAGCCCCCTGATCATTTTCATTGCCCTCCGCTGGACTCTCTCCAATTTGTCCACATCCTTTCTGTAGTGGGGGGTCCAAAACTGGACGCAATACTCCAGGGGTGGCTCACCAGTGCCGAATAGAGGGAATAATCACTTCCCTCAATCTGCTGGCAATGATCCTACTAATGCAGCCCGATATGCTGTTAGCCTTCTTGGCAACAAGGGCACACTGCTGACTCATATCCAGCTTCTCGTTCACTATAATACCTGGGTCCTTTTCTGCAGAACTGCTGCTTAGCCAGTCGGTGCCCAGCCTGTAGCGGTGCATGTACATCACACCATCTGACATGTGTTTGGGTCCATGGCAGTCTCATGAAGGAAAACTTAAAAGCCTCATTGCTTTGGACTTTGAGAATAAGAGTGGAAAATATATGGAATGACAGTAGTTGCTCCATAGTTAAGTTGCAGCTGAGTTTCCAGTATAAACCCAGTTATGACTCCCCCCTAAAAATCCACAGTAAAAGTCAGGGGGGCCTCAAAACTGGTAAGTTAAATTTGAGGGCAAGGTTGAATTTTTCTAGAAAATTTCAAGTGAATTAACCCTAGGGCTCATTAGTTTTATCATTTTGGGGGTGATGGGGGGGAAGCTGTTAAAAGTCTTCTAATTTCCCACCCCCACTTTGGAGCAAAAATTTAAAAAAGAAAAAAAAGAAGAAAAGAAGACAGATTAAACCTACTTTTACAGGCCTCCTCTAGCTGAGATCTAGTCCCCAGGACCAACATTTATTTAATTATTTTGAAAACACAAAAGTTAACAACATTTTCTTTAGTAATGTTGCTAGGGAACATTGGCTCTGGTTAGCTATCATGAGATCAACGGAATCTGCACTCACAAGCACAGACTGGGTATTGCAGGACTAAGGCAGAAGGGAGTCAAGGAATGATGATGCACATATGTCACACAATACTGTACCACCACAAAGACCTGTTTGTGGGGTGAGGGGATGCTCAAGAGTTGCTCAGGGGTGCAGAAGGAGAGGACAAGGGGAACTATTAGGGCTTCCCAACCTTCTCCATCCAACAAAGTTCATGGAATTCATTGAAAAACATTCCCAATGCTGTGGGCTGGAGGAGTTTCTTTGGCTGCAGAAGCCACATTTGGAGGCACCCATTTTTGATACTCTACATGCAAAGCAGGTTAACTGGGAGGCTGGCATTGCTCAAAGGTCAGAGCTCAGGTAGCTTGGGTGCCTCTTCTGCACATTCCTACACTTGAAAGGTTGGAATGTTTTTGTCCAGTTTAGGTGTGCATTTCCTGACTTTCTTTCTAGAGTGTGTTTTCTGCTTATTTGTTCACACCAATATTCTTGAAAGGAACAATATCTGCTTGCAACCTTAGCAAAGATTTTTTGTGGAGTAATTGCACTATAAAAGCTATGCAAGGATACATTGTCAGACCAACCCTGCAGTTCTGAGCCTATGCTGCTCTCTTGTGGGAAGCGCAGGAAGGGACACCGCAAGTGGATATTTTTCTGCCTGACAGAAGAGTTGGGTTTCTCCCCACACTCATGCTCAGGCCCCATCTGCCCCCAACAAATAAACAGTCACACCAATGTATGAAAACATAACAGTTCAGTGCAATACCCCCCACCCCAGCCCCCATGACAATATTATTTTAATCATGTTCTTATCGTGTTACAGCCTTTCAAAAGCTGTATGCCTCAGGTGCAGCATGCCTCAGGTGCAGCATGCCTCAGGAACACTGTTCAGAACCAGCCTACCAGGGGATCTCACATGTGGTAACATTCCCGACCTAAATCTTTCCTTCCCCTCTCCCTGGCTTCAGCTATATTCTCTCCCCCCTTGAACCTCTCCCGTCTCTAACCCAAGAGCAGTCTCTTTCTCCCTTTGGGAGCTCAGCATTGGTCTCTGTCTATAGTATTTTATATTGAAGCAACACCACAGTATGTGAGCACCTCACAGACTGCAACACGCGTATCCTCCGAACATCCCTGTGAGGTCAGGAAGTGCTATTCTCCCCATTGTATAGATGAAGAACAGAGGAATTAAGGCCCAGATCCACAAAGGCATTTAGGCACCTAGCTCCCATTGAGCTCAATGGGAGCTAGATACCCAAATGATATGTGCTTGCAACCTTAGGGGAGTATTGTGGGGGGGAACATACTACAAAAGGTATGGGAGAATACACCGCCAGACCCAGCCCTATGCTTATGAGTCCACTGAGACAGAGGGACCAAAAGACCTTTGAGAATCTGGGCCTAAGTCACACAAGAAGTGTGGGATAGAGCCGGGATTTGAAGATAGGTCTCGGAAGTAATAAGCTAGTGCCCATTGGACCACCCTTCCTCTTACTTTTCTCACTGACCCTCTAAAGCCACACTGCAAAGTCACTCATTCGTAATCCAGTATTTGGGAAGGGCTGGAATCAGGGCTGGATGGGGTTTTTAATGCCCCCCTGGGCTCAGAATGTTTTCAGGCTGGATCTGACTCAGATTGTGTAGTACTGGAGTGGATGCAAGTGATTTAATGTCATTTTTAAAAGTCAATATTATGAATGTTCAGTTTTGTAAAGGATGTCTGGGGTTTGGGATGGGCATGTCTGGGGTTTGTGTTGTGTACATCTCACTAAATCAACAACATAAATAAGAGAGACTCAAAGGAAACAATTTGTGAAAACGATTTGTTCAAACTCTTCACTGAATACTTACAGTAACAAATACTTTCAAAGCAACTAGGGAGTAGTTTGTTCATAATTTGCTAGCCAAAAAGGTGGCAACTTTGCTAGCCAATATGATCATAATAAATAAATCAACCAACTTGTCTAAATAACAACTGTGTGATCACACAAGGATAAATGCTAGCAGTGACTTAGTACACAGACAGGACAAAACCAGCAGCAGAGCTATGGTGCAGCTGTTAAAGAAGTGTTCCGAGACAGAGACTGAATCTATAATGGTTATCTAATTTCTTTGATAATCTATTTAAGTTTCAACTTAATAGTGGGAAGGATGGCCATGGCTAAACCGTGACTCCATAGGGACACAATAACGGAGAGTGTTGCTAATCTGCAACTGGTGTTTTCTTATCTATTTCAAAGTGTTTACGTTCCAGACCTAGCATATGGTGTGATATAAATAATAATATAATAATACAGTTTTGCTTTCTGAGTAGAAAAGCCATATGATTTATGTAACATGACCATTGTATTTAAGACATTATTTTACTTAGAATTGTAATGCATTTAAAATGCATCTTCTGTTTTTTGTAATCTGTTCTTTTGAAAGAATGAACAGAGCAGTGATGTATATTTAATGGAGTAATTCATCGTGCTTCCTTGTACAAAATCCTAGCTTTCCAGACCCAGCAGCCAGATCTCTGCAGGAGACATAATGTTGCAAAGAGAGAGATCTGTTATTTACCAATGAGGCTGAGTTGAAGAGACATGCTAAAAGTGTCACATGGGGCTCAGGATTTACCAGAGGCTGGGCTCTGCTTGAGGCCAACAGGTGGTAGAGGTCTGCTCAGGACTGCACAACAGTGGGTGGAGGATGAAATTGCACCCAGTGAGTCTGACACTGGAGTCGTATTGTGGACGAAACAGAGCTAGTATGCTCCACCCACCATTGCCCAATCCACCCACAAATCCAGAGTAGTTGCATATTTCAGCTAAAACGATTATGGTAGTAACTGCCGTAGATACTACCCACAAGCGCCAACTCCGTGGGTGCTCCGGGGGCTGGAGCACCCACGGGGAAAAATTAGTGGGTGCTCTGCACTCATTGGCAGCCAAGCTCCCCTCATCCCCCGCCCCACCTCTTCCTCCCGCCCGAGCACGCCACGTCCCTGCTCCTCCACTTACCTCCCAGCGCTTTCTGTCCAGCCGCTACCAAACAGCTGTTTGGCAGTGTTAGCAAGCTCCGGGAGGGAGGGAGGAGTGGGAACGTGGTGCGCTCAGGGGAGGAGGCAGGGAAGAGGCAGGGCTGGGGTGGGAATTTGGGGAAAGAGTTGGAATAGGGGCAGGGAGGAGGCAGAGTTGGGGCAGGGACTTTGGGGAAGGGGTTGGAATGGGGGCGGGGCCGGGGTGGGAAGAGGCGGGGCAGGGCCTCATGGAAGGGGTGGAGTGGGGGCGGGGCCGAGGTCAGAGCAGGGAGTCAAGCACCCTGGGGACAGAGGGGAAATCGGTGCCTATGATACTACTCCATGCCATGTGACTCAGATATTATGATCTTCACTTTTATTACAAAAATGATCATCATAGAAATAGTTAACAATGAGGGCATCTATGAGTACATCTACACTGCAAAAAACGCCCGCAGCAGTGAGTCTCAGAGCCTGGGTTGACAGACTTGGGGTCACAAGGCTCAAGCTATGGTGCTATAAATAGCTATGTAGACCTTCCAGCTCAGACTGGAGCTTGGGCTCTGAAAACCACTCCATTCACTGGGTTTCCAAGCCTGAGCAGGAATGTCTACACACTGCTATTTTCAGCACCATAGCACAAGTCCTATGAGCCTGAGCCTGTAGACCTGGGCTCTGAGTGCTGCTCTACACTAGAAAGTTAGGTCAAGCCAAAATTCACACCCCTGAGAGATGTAGTTAAGCCAGCCTAAGGCCATGTAAACAGCACTAAGTCAAGAGAAGATTTCTTCCATCGACTTAGCTATCACCTCTCAAAGAGGTGGATTTCCTACAGCAATGGAAGAACATCTTTCGTCGCTGCAGTGTCTGCACTGAACTCTCCCACTGTAGCTTTTCTAATCTAATGTAGACTTTACTTGAGAGTCGGAGCAGCAGTTTTGGTTTCTTTTTTATTTGTTTTTGTAGTGCAGACAGACCCTATCTTGTCAGCTTAGGTTTCAGAGTGAATGTCCTATTGCAACAAAGGCAAACCTTTCACACCTCTCACAACTCTGTTGTTTCAGGCTCTTTCCTCCTCTGCAGACTGAAAGCGGGACAGCAAATTGCATTCGTCAGGTTTCCTTTGCAACCAAAAGGGTTAGAAACTTTTTTTTTTTAAATAAAAGCACAAAAGGATCTGTAACATCTATGTAGAGCAAGTGAGACCTTGGATTTTAAGATTACCTATCTGTGTAGATTCTTATACCGTATGCTTCACCACAGTATCTGAGGATGGGATTTTCAAAGAAGACTAAAGAAGTTAGGCAGCTAAATTCAATACAAGTTGGGCACCTAATTCATTTGGCAATTCCAGCCCAAGTGTCTTATAAATGTATTAAATTAAAATCAAGAAGCTTGTTCTCTGTCTGTTCCCCTCAAAGGACCTTGACTTGCTGGTTTGCTTTTTAAATACGTGACTTTGGTGGGTTTATTGAGAGAAGGCTCAGCTGAAGAAGTGGGGTTTGCTTTTGCTCTGAAGGTGCTTAGGTTCATGCTCACCCTGATGTCTTCCAGGAGCGAGTTTCAGGTTCATAGGCCGGTTATCGAAAACGCTCTATCTCCTGGACACAGTGCCATTTTTTCAGTGGAACATGGCTATCGTGATCACAGTCTGAGAGTCCCTCATGTAACCTGTCCTAGACCATTGCCTGAAAAGGTTTTGGAGATGAGGATCAAAACCTGGAATTTGAACTAGTATTCCCCACGGAGCCAGTGCAGACAGCGGAGCTGTGTGGTGACAGACTCTTGGTTGTCTGCAGTGCTGAAATGTTCCGAATCAATTCCAGCTTTAAAAAAAATATTAAAATTTAAAAAGTCAACAGTCTCATATAAAAACACACCCAAACTGAACTGCACGGAACTTAACTTCTGTTTCTCAGTTAAACATGCTTTATAAGTCCTGGGTCTTTCCCTTTCTCCCAGCAGCTACATCTTCAGCCTCTTGTATTCCAATCCCACCTCTGTCACACTGGAGTACAAACTGAACTACTTCAGAAGGCTGGTTACTGTGGTAACACAGCACAGCTTTTATCTCCATTCATTTCATCTGTTCTTTGGGAGAAATTGGCAATCTGTTTATTTGTGCCATCTGAAGAGGTTCGTAGAGCAATGAGTCAACTGTCAGGGCTTGTATAGCAGGGGAGGAGATATATGAGAGAGAGACTCTCTCTTTCACATAAATGTGCACTATATTATATATACCTATATACATATTGTATTGCTTTGTATCCCCTACCCTCTCCACTACAGATGCTAACCTCAATCTCTCGTTTGCCCAATTCTCTTACAAACACCGTTGTGCTTTCTTCCACACTGCCCTACAGAGAACACTCCCTGATCTTGATCTGTAAGAGCCCCTGCATTCTGCTCCTTCAACTCTCTCCTCAAAGACCCACTGCCACTGTGATGCATGCATCTAATGATGTGGATAGTCAATTTAAAAGAAAAACATTGATTGTATGTTTTCTACTTCTTCACAGAACTTTTCAGGGCAGGAATTGTGTCTGAAACAACAAAAATGTCAACAGTGGGGAAGGCTCATGAATATGGGAGACTGAACCTTCACAGAAGCTAGATCAGGACTACCAAACACACTGCCAGATGAAATAAGAATGGTCACCACAGTCAGCACTAAATACAAAGCCCACCTCTTCACCCAAGCTCTTCCATAATAGATCCCTCAGCCACACCAATACTCCCACTCTTTTTAGTCAAAAATATTAATAAAGAACTACTACTACTAAGAATAAAGAAATCCAAACTTCCACTCGCTGGCAAGGAAGGGGTGGAGAAAGAGGTCGTCATATTTTTTTACTACTCGGAGGTGCTCAGGTATTAAGATGAGAGGTACTATTATAAGAACCTGGTTGGATGAATAGATAGAATTTAGTCCTAAAAGATGGCTCTACCACAGGGGTAGGCAACCTATGGCATGCCAAAGGCGGCACACGTAAGCTGATTTTCAGTGGCACTCACACTGCCCAGGTCCTGGCCACTGGTCCGGGGGCTCTGCATTTTAATTTAATTTAAATAAAGCTACTTAAACATTTTAAAAAACTTATTTATTTTACATACAACAATAGTTGAGTTATATATTATAGACTTATAGAAAGAGACCTTCTAAAAATGTTAAAATGTATTACTGGCACGTGAAACCTTAAATTAGAATGAATAAAAGAAGACTCGGCACACCACTTCTGAAAGGTTGCTGATCCCTGCTCTACCATTTCTTTCAGGGTTGCACTGTAAAGTATTTTGGTTTTGCCTTGCCCTCTGGTGTCCAAAATACAATTAAAAATATCTAGAGAATTATTCACAGTGAAGATAGTGAGCCAAGTTGTGCTCTTGGATACAATAGTATGAATCTGGAGGCAGCGGAGTTGCTTTGGATTTATGTAAACATATCTGATTCACTAAATGAAGCTGTTCTCCAGGCAGTATTACCTGAGATGTGGATCAGAACAGGGCTATCCTAGTTAATATCCCACAGGATGCAGAGAGCTACACCTACAGTTTTGCAATAGAATTGAGGGGGGAAACAGTACTGAAGCACTTATATGACAAAGGAGGTGAGAGGTCCAGACCTGCTAAATTGCTTGAAAGTAGTGAAATTCCCAAAGAAGTACTTTTTCAAGCTAATGATAGCTGTGTGTATGTTAAAGCCACCACATTGCGAGACATATATTTTAATCTCGTTACCACTGCAGGCAATCATATTATTTCCTGGCCTGCAGATAAAATTTTGCAAGTAGCCCTTAGGTTCCAGATACCCTTTAATTGGACCAGCTTAGTGATCGATTTCAAAATTTGCTTTCACTGTTACCAGAGGTTCAGAGAATCTCTGAAATACAAGGGCAAATTCACATGCTTCAAAATATATATCAAGTTGAAAAGTATGCCTTTCATACAGCTTACAGAGTGTCTACTTTATGCACTAAGTATGATGTATAGTTCTTTATGACTAAAACTGTACAATAACCCCATCATACTACCACTATGGGAATGTTATTGCTTGTGTTGTTATTAGTTAGTTTAGGATTATGTTATTGTTGTTGTAAAGGACGTAATAATAGTAACACCTTTCATGTCCATGCTATTCATGCATTGTCATTACATCCAATCAAAACCCCTAAAGTTGAAGCATCTGAGGTAGAATCTGAATTCCAAGACTTAATGCAAATAGAGATTTGAGAATGTTTGTTGTACTAGTAGTACAAAACGGGGGGTTGTGGAAGCAGAGAAGGCCTGACACGTATTGGAAGGGAATTTCAAATTAACCCATTCCTTTCCTCAGTAGACAAATTGCCCCCACTGTGTGTCAGAGGCTTTTTGGTGATTAAAAGCTCCTCTGAGATGTATGATCTTATCTAGATTGAAGGTACCTTCTAGTGGGCATTGTTTAAATGGATTTTCACACGTGTAAAGATTCCAATTGTCTAAATACCTGCAGGTTCTAGGACCATAATGTATGTACATATAATACGCAAGGGTGCCCTTAGGGGGTGAGAGGGAATGCTTAGACTGTCCCCCACCCATTTTCCAATCACACACACAGGGAGGATGCCCTGTCCGCGCTAGCAGCCCATAAACTAAGGATCTCTCCCTACAGGGTACTCACACAGGAGAGGCTAACGAGGATGGCCACAACCCTCCTACACCTCCCTTCAGCAAAGGGCATCGGCTAGTCTCAGAGAGACGGCACCGCTCACTCTCATTCCATCCAGTGAGATGATCAGACTGTCAGTGGCTCACACAGGAGGAAAAAGGGGGAGGGAAGATGGGTACACACACTCCTAGACCCAGGCAGCTTCCTCGCCGGACAATGCCAGGCCAAGTCAGCCACCGTGGGTCGGTTCTTCTATAGATCCTCTAGTTACCGGGCTTGCGTTAGAGTAATTCTGGTCACGAGCCAAACGACTTCGCAGAATACTCTGGGCGTCTTCCGGTAACTTTCACTCACACTGGTGTACACACACACACACACACACACCAAGGCCTCTATTTCTAAATACCACGATGCAGCTGTACCTTATGTCCGGACTCAATACACTATGAGACGGTAACAACCCCTCAGCACCGGTGCATACCTAATGCATTTCCCTTATGCATTAACCTTATTGGGGGCGGCCAAACTATAGTCCCCAGTACCGCTCTGCATCTAATCTTGCTGCACAGTCAATAAATTCGGATGGCGTAAGCCCAACAGGGACAGACGGCCCCACAGACAGTCCTCCTCCAATACCTCAATAGAGATTTCAAAAGGTCTCCTACCTCTACTGTGGCGCCATGGGGTTCGAAGGGGAACGGTCCGCAGCAGTTGCCACTGTCTCAGCAGGTGTTGCTATCCCGGACAAGCCCCCAAATTGTCAGAGAAACAGAGAGTTCTCACTCTTTTGGTTCGGTACAGCAAAGACAGATACTTTATTTTCTCTTGCAATTGCGTAGAGGGAGAGAGTGCACTAGGACTCAGGGTCTTCCCCCTCCTAGGCAGGTCTCTCAATAGGTAAACAGCAAGCATTTATACCTTTTGTTACAGACAATAATGAGCAACAGCTGCATTTTGTTTATACATAGGTCATCCTGATATCTTATTTTTCTCACTTATTTAGACTCTAGTCTACCATATTATCTACACATTACCTACACAAGGTCGTAACAACTTCTCACACAGTTCTTTCCCACTCGCCTCACACAATCCTTGCTTCTACAAATCTCCCCTTATTAGGGCTACAGTTAGCCTGACTCTTGCTAACAAAGACTGTTTGCATCTGAAATTCCCTTCCAAACCCTGTCAGGCCTTGCTCTGCTTCCACAATGAGATGTGTGAACAAACAAAAGGGCACTTTGGCAGGAACTAGGGTGACCATATCTCCTCCCATTTTGGCCAGGACAGTCCCCTTTTTGAGCTCTGTCCCAGACATCACAACTTTTTTTGCATAACTGGGCATTTGTCCCGTTTGCTCTTGCCTTATGGGGACACGGAGGAACATTCGGCAAGAGCAAATGGGACAAATTCCCAGTTTAGCCTAAAGAGTTGTGATGTCAGTGATGGTGGCTTGAGCCCCATGCGGCAGGGCCTGGGCTTGGAGCGGGTCTCGGCCGATGCGAGATGGCTCGGGCGAGTGATGACACCAGGTGGCTTGGGCCATCATCAGCCCTACGGAGCAGGGCGAGTGACAAGCAGTGACGCCAGGCAACTCGGCCATAACAGGCAGCTTGGGCCGGCCCCTTGCATCGTCACTTCTGGGTATCCCGTTTTCACTTTAGAGAAATACGGTTACCCTTGCAGGAGCCCAAGGGCCACAATTAATGTGTATACAATAGCATAATTGTATGTGCTCTCTCATCGGTGGGCGTACCTTGTGGAGAAAAGTACCACCAGAATAGCGAGCAGTATTCGTGACAACACATGGAGCCTCAGGTGTCAGTGAACAAAGTAGATAGTAATTTATACCAACAGCACAATGGATAAGGCTGGGTTCGGTGTCTGAGCCAGCCAACCCCTAAGCTGGGGTAGGCAACCTATGGCACGCGTGCCGAAGGCAGCACATGAGTTGATTTTTCAGTTGCACTCACACTGCCCACCGGTCCGGGGGGGGCGCTGCATTTTAATTTAATTTTTAAATGAAGCTTCTTAAACATTTAAAAAATCTTATTTACTTTACATACAACGATAGTTTAGTTATATATTATAGACTTATGGAAAGAAACCTTCTAAAACCGTTAAAATGTATTACTGGTACGCGAAACCTTAAATTAGAGTGACTAAATGAAGACTAGGCTCACTACTTCTGAAAAGTTGCCGACCCCTTCCCTAAGCTCTGCCCCAGCTCTCTCGCTACCCACCTCCTGGGGCCCACACAGCGCTCTAGCTATTTCGCACTGCGCAGGTGGCCCGTGCAGACTAGAACCACCCCAGGCTCCAGCCTGAGGCGCTGGGAGCCCGGCGGGTGCATAGCCCATGGCCGGCCGCAGCACGGCCGCTGCCCGATCTCGAGGCGCTGATGCGAAGCCGCCGGGCGACCCCCGGCATCCCGCCCCGCACCAACTCCTCGTGCAGCCAGCGCGCGCCACAACCCTGCCCTCGCCCCCCGCCCCCTGCGGGGGATGCTGTAGCCGCCGGCCGCGCAGGGCTGCCCGCTCCCGGCGCCGGCACGAGCCCAGCTCCTGCAGCACGTGTCCGCCCAGCCCTAGAACTCAGCCCTTTCCGCCCGATTCCGAGATGGCCGGCAGGAGCCGTAAGGCCGGGCAGCCACGTGACCTCCCCGGGCTTCGGCCCCGCCCCTGCTCTCTGCGGACAAAGGGGGCGGAGCTAGAGGTCTGCTGTTCCCATGCCGACCGCCGCTAGCGTCTGTCCCCCTCCCTCTCTCCTCCCCCCCACCATACGGAGAGCGCCGAGAGACAGAAGAGGCCGGGGCGGCTGGGCGATGAAACGCGCTTCTGCTCCGGGATGGAGGGACCGGGGCAGGTGAGACCCCAGCAGACTAGGCCTCCCCAGACAGCCCCCCCCCCGTAGGACACCCTCCCGCAGCCCCTGCGCCCCCCAGGCACTGTGCCCAACTCACACTGTGTCCCCTGGCATGGGCCCCCTCCACATACTGCTGCCTCCTTTACATCTCCCCCTCCACACACACACTCTGCCCCCCCACATTGCTCAACCTATCACCCCCTCACACACACACACACATCTGCTGCACCCTCTACACTCGCACTCTGCACAATGTGTGTCTGATAAAATGCAAATCCCAAAACTACACCATGGAGCCATGCTACCAGCTATCAGCCTGTCACACTGACTGGCTGTGTGTTAATTTGGGCAAATCGTTGCTCTCTGTACATTCATTTCCCTCCCCTCCATAAAACTGGCAGAGTGATATTCACTCATTGTCACAATACCTAGCCCTTATCATCCATAGAGCTCAACACGCTGCACAAGAGAGGTGCAGGGCAATATAATTATCCTCATTTTACCAGTAGGGTAACTGAGACAGGGAAAGGTCAAGTGACTTGCCTCCAGTCACCCAGAGTAGTGAGCGGAACTTGAGTCTCCTAAGTCCCGCACCAAGACTCTACTCCCTGCTGAAGCACACTGCTATCCAAGGATGAAAAGCACTGTTTTGTATAAGCTCTCAGTTCTGTGGATAGTCTTGTTTGCCGCAGAGTTTTTAAAGCAGAAGCCTCTTAGAGAAGGTAGGATTACAGAGCCATATGTTGCTTAAACCTTTCTGAGCTGGAAAAGAAAGACTGAAATCCTGGTCCTATGGAAGTCAATGAGAGTTTTGTCATTCATTGACTTCTATGGAGCCAGGATCTCAGACAGAAAGTAGCATCTCTTATATGAGGAATAGAAAATTCATATTCCCCTTTTCATACTAGAAAGAGATGAGGCCTACACCAGTGCCATCCTCTCCCAGAAATATGTGCTATAGCAAATGGTGGAGGAGCCCTTGCTGTAGGAGCTGTAGCTACAAAGGAATACTGGACGTCATCCCACTCTCATCTAAAAGGGTGCAGTAACATAATGGGTCTAGTGCACAACTCTATGCATTTAAAATAGTTTTTAAAATGTGTTAAACGTTTTAGCCAGAGCCTGAAGAAGTAAGAATGACTGAAGTGCAAGAGCCTGTTGAATCACCAGCAGCAGTGATTGAGTCACCTGGGGACCAGTCACCTATAGTCGAATTGCCAACATCAGTGGACCAGTCACCTACAGATGAATTGCCAGAGTCTGTGGCTGGATTACTCATGGTTGAATTGCCAGAGTCCGAGACTGAATCATCTGTGGCTGAATTGCCAACAACTGTGGTCAAAGTACCTGTGTATGAATTGTCACCATTTGTGAGCAAGCCACCTGTGGCTGAATCAGCAGAGACTGTAGTCGAAGCACCTGTGGTTGAATCAGCAGCAGAGGTTGAATCACCAGAAGCTGAAGAGCCTATGGTGTATGAAGACCCCTTTGAAGTTTCCCTTATGTACATGGAGAAACATAACATTCTGCAGATATTTCAGGTGAACTTTTCCTTTCCATCTCCTCCTCTTCTCCCAGTAACTCACTTGAGAAACAGAGCCTAAAGTTAGCTTGTCAGCATTGTACTGAGTCAAATGTCTGTCCACAGGCTCCCTCCGCTCCTTGCCTCGTATTGGCTCATGGCCAAACCATGGAAATTGGAAGGCTGATCATTTCCAGTGATTAAAGCAGATCTAAGTATGGGAAAGAACTTGACCAGCAAGGAGCTGTTACCCCAGGTCATGATCCTATTTGGTGATGCAGCATTTCATCATCTTCTGGTGACAGCATGCAGGAAGGGGAAGAGAATTGGGACAAAAAAATGTATCGGACAGGCATTCCCATCCCCAAGCAGCAGGGCCATATCCAAGCAAAGTGTGGCAGGAGGGCAGGGGGGATATATGCTGTATGCAGTTAGTGGAGCTGGGGGCAGCACATCCTTGGTGCTCTCCATTTCCACTCCTGCAAATGGCTTATGTACAATTGACCAGAATGGAGACTCTATATTGATGTGACAACACAAATGAGAGGCAAGGAGGATTCTGTTTCTCCATCCTCCTTTCTCATTCTCCCCCAAAAGTCCCTGCACTGAAGCCATTTGAAAGTACTTTTATGCATAATCTATTATTTATTACTCCAGTAGTACCTGGAGGGCCAAGACAAGATCAGGGCCTTGTCCTGTGACTGTCTATCTAGATTTAGGGCAGGGACTGTCAAGGGTAGGAGAAACGAAATATTATTAAATCCATGTTATAGATGGGGAACTGAGGTACAACAAGTCTATGTGACATGCCCAGGATCACAGGGGAAGAAGCACAAATTGAATCCAAGTCTCCTAAGTCACAGTCCAGAGCCTTAGCCAAGAGTCTAGCCTTCCTTTCTTTGGTGCCCCAGCCCCCACTGAGCCAGGAGGGAGGGTATCCTCCTTCTCCTGGCTCTTGGGAAGGAAGGCAGTGAGTGTTTTTGAAAGGGGAGTAAGGCGGGTTCTTCATCTCCTTTGGCTACCCGCAGAGGAAGCAAAGCTAGCTTTTTTTTGTCTTTATCAGCCCAGGTCCTGCATTATCGCTCATGGTCCTGTTATGCTCCAAAATGTTTACAGCTAAAAATAACAGAACACATTAAAATCCAGGAACAGAAGTTAGACTTACAGAGCTAATTGCCTGGATCACTCTTCTTTCCTTTTCAGCAGACCAGTAACATATTAGCTTTATTCCAATCCTTAGTGCCTCCAGCATTTCCCATGGGTTCTGAACAATAATTGCCAGCATTTGAGTCAACTTAGTATCTGATTCCCATGACATATTGTCCAGCTCATTTGTATTTGTTCACATTTTCCAAATGTTCCTCTACCTGTTTCTATCAATACCAGTATTTACAAGCTCCCCGTTACTTGTTCACATCTCTTTATTTTTCCATCCATCCTGTACCACATCCCAAATACTCAGTAATCTCATCCCAAAGACAGGGCATCCCTGCCCTCGGCAGAACTTTCTGCATCCTTGAACCTATTACCTGCCTTCAGCAGGAAAATCTAACAACACTCCTACTTTCTTTCTCAGGAGATCACTGAAAACTTGGTGTATGAGAAGCCCGATGACCCCCTGCAGTTCATGTTGCTGCAGGTATGGAGTGTTTGGGTACACACACCGAGCCTGTCTTTTAGGTCTGCAGCAGAATTGTGGCTGAGCAGGCCAGAGCCACAGTGAAGCCATGAATATTCCTCTCGCCATGAGTCTTGATACTTGGAAGGAGGAGGATAGGACAGGGGAAGAATGGCCTGGATGACAGGGTCTGAGTGTGTTTTAAAGGGGCAGGACATGGCAGGTTGGGGAAACAAGGCTGGAGGGTAGGGTCAGTGTGTAGAAGGAAAGGATACAGCAGGAGACGGTGGGGTACATAGGTCTTACAAGACAGTGTCTGGAATTGTGAGGGAAAGATCATGGACAGAGAATGATCTATCAGCAATGGGAGGGTTTTAAAATACAGAGAACTAAAAGCTTGTGGAGTGAGAGACAGTGGGAATGGGGGAGGGGTTGGGGGGCACAACAAGAGATGGGAAGGGATTACAGTAAAGACAAAAGAGAAGGAAGGGCAGAAAGAGGATCCCTTTCATCACTCCCCTCTCCCAGGGAAACAGACCCCATAGAATATCAGGGTTGGAAGGGACCTCAGGAGATCACCTAGTCCAACCTGCTGCTCAAAGCAGGATAAATCCCCAGACTTTTTTTTTTTATTATTATTTTAATTCTAGTTCCCTAAATGGCTCCACAAGGATTGAACTCACAACCCTGGGTTTAGCAGGCCAATGCTCAAACCACTGAGCTATCCCTCCCCCAACTGCTTTTTAAAAGCAACAGAGTCCTGTGGCACCTTATAGACTAACAGACGTATTGGAGCATAAGTTTTCGTGGCTGAATACGCACTTCGTCAGACTCTTTGTCGCTTTTTACAGATCCAGACTAACACGGCTACCCCTCTGATACTGTTTTTAAAGGGGACCCAAGTCTTGTCCTGTACTTCAGTTTTCAGAGCTGGCAGAAGCGGTTGTGGTGCTATCTCTGGGCTCCAGTGTTATGGCATTGGAGGGTGACTTGACCACTTTCTTCTCCTCCACAGGTGCAGTCCATGATGAACAAGCAACTGGAAATGGAGGAGGAGGAAGAGGAGGAGCTGGCCGGTGACAGCTTCTACACAGCAGAGAACTTTCCTGGTGGCCAACAGTGACCTTGGCAACATGGTTGTTAGCACAGGGCCTCTGGCTAGCACTGCACTCTCATGCTTGGTGGAAATGGTTTTGAACAGGTCTGATGGTAACTGAGCTTCCTGGCCTCTCTTGTTCTGGGTGCTGTGCTTCCAACTGCTTGTAAATTATGCAACTGCGTGTTATCATTGATACACAAACCTCCTAAGAAACACACACACAACCCCCTGAACATTCCTGCCTATCCCCAGGGCCGGCGTGACCCATTAGGCGACCTAGGCGGTCGCCTAGGGCACTGCGATTTGGGGGGTGGCGACCACAGCGGTATTTCGGCAGCGGGACCTTCCACTGCCTCTGTGGGGGGTGGCATTTCGGGGCGGGACCTTCCGCCGCCTAGGGCAGCGGAAAAGCTGGCGGCGCTCCTGCCAAACCCACTACACAGCTTGTACACACAGAGGCTACATTTCTGTGCACACAGACCCTACAGCTCTGATCTCACACATGCACAGACAACAGCACAAACCCACAGCAATCAGACTTAATGGCTCTTGACCCAACCAGCCCTTGAACACTTACACACGTCTCTACCTTCTCTGTTCTGTTTTGGTGGGTGGTCTGTCCCAAGCTGTCATATAACAATCCACTGTATAACAGTTTGGAACTCCAGTGTCCACACTGGGAGAGGACTTTCTCTGTCCCTCTCCCTTCCAGAACTCCCTTGCCCCACACTGGAAGGGACGGTTTCCCCTCAGCTCTCCCTGCTGAGTTCAGATCACTCTGTCCTTTTGTATTCTTCTCTCTGTCATGGCATGTACAATTCCTATACACACACAACTAGAAGGTGAAGTTAAGGTTGCAGGGACATATGTGTGGCTTCAGAGCATATCACCTCTTAAAAATACTAGTTGAATAAAAAACAAAAACAAGTGATAGAAACCCAGGAAATTTAGAATTAAAGGGTACTTCTCAAACAAGTAACGCAAATTACTGTTATCTATCATTCAAGTTACTTATACGTAGGGTGACCGTATTTCCCAAAAGGAAAACAGGACACCGTGCAGGGCTGGCCCAAGCACCCCGCACCCCAGGGCTGGCTGGAGCAACTCACCCGAGCCTTCCTCCCCTCCCCACAGGGCCTGAGTCGTTCACCCAAGTCCTGCTCTCCCCAACCCATATGGGGCTGGTGTCACTGCTTGCTTCAGCCCTACCTGGCCCTACGCCAGAGCTCTGCCTCCCGCCCCCTGCACCAGGCTGGCATTGCCACTCGCCCCTCCCCCCACACACATGTTCCTCCGCACCCCATTTTTTTGACACAAGTGGGCATTTGTCCTGTTTTCTGTTGGCAAGGCCAAACGAGACAAAAGTCCACTTTTTCCAAAAAAGTCGGGATGGCCGGGACAAGGCTTAAAAAAGGGACTGTCCTGGCCAAAATGGGATGTATGGTCACCCTACTGATATGGTCCTCATCACCATAGTATATGAGTGCCTGTCTCCACCCCCTTAGAAATGTCTGTTTACACTGCAGGTATAGAAAATGTGCACTGTAGAACATTGGCTTTATAATTTATTTCATGCATACCTATCTCCAGTACTTAGTATGCTGTTTTGGCACCACACTGACCTTTTCTCTTTTTAGGTAAGTGCTTTAATATCATGATCTAGGTCTTTGAGGTTTGTATATAGTCACATGCTAGCTCTGTATCTAATGGTATTTGAATAGTTACCTAATGCCTGTCCTTTCCACTCAAGGATCTCCAAGCACTCAGAACTATTAGTTAATCTATTGTATTCCATTTTAGAGGCATGTGAGTACCATCTTTCTTTTACAAATAGACCATGATCCTGTAAGGCATGGAGGGCCAGATTTTTACAGGTCTTTAGGTGTTTAAAGATGCTAATAAGTACCCAGTGGGTTTTTAAAGTGTCCTTAGCAGGTTAAAAGAAGAACAGGAGTACTTGTGGCACCTTAGAGACTAACAAATTTATTAGAGCATAAGCTTTCGTGGACTCCGAAGAAGTGGGCTGTAGTCCACGAAAGCTTATGCTCTAATAAATTTGTTAGTCTCTAAGGTGCCACAAGTACTCCTGTTCTTCTTTTTGCGGATACAGACTAACACGGCTGTTACTCTGAAACCTGTCATTATGCAAGGCACTGCATTTAGCCGTATGGAATGGAAATCCATCAACCTCATGAAAAAACTCGTACAGATACAGACAGACATCATCTTCCTTTCCAAATGCAAGCAGATGGACATCATACCAAAAGGACTAAAGGTAAAAAATCCATTACAATCTACATATCACACAGACTATGCTGAGAGACTGTGTCACACACTCTCAAAGAAACTGCGAAACCACCTGATCAGCATCCTATACAGCAAACAGGGAAAGATTAAGAATGAGCTCTCAGAACTGGATACTCTCATAAGAAACCAACCTTCCACACAAACTTCCTCATGGATAGACTTTACAAAAACTAGACAAGCCATTTACAAGACAAACTTTGCCTCTCTACAAAGGAAAAAGGACACTAAACTATCTAAACTGCTACATGCCACAAGCAGCCACAACAGTAGTTCCCTTAACCCACCCAGCAATATTGTTAATCTTTCCAGCTATACTCTTAGCCCAGCAGAAGAGTCTGTCCTATCTCGGGGCCTCTCCTTTTGTCCCTCCAGACCCATGAATATGATACAGTTCTGCGGTGACCTAGAATCCTACTTTCGACGTCTCCGACTCAAAGAATATTTCCAACATACCTCTGAACAGCATACTAACCCACAGAATCCTCCCTACCAGCACTACAAAAAAAAGGATTCTGCATGGACTCCTCCGGACGGTCGAAACAACAGACTGGATTTCTACATAGATTGCTTCCGTCGACGTGCAAAGGCTGAAATTGTGGAAAAGCAACATCACTTGCCACATAACCTCAGCCATGCTGAACACAACGCCATCTACAGCCTCAGAAACAACCCTGACATCATAATCAAAAAGGCTGACAAAGGAGGTGCTGTCGTCATCATGAATAAATTGGAATATGACCAGGAGGCTGCTAGACAGCTCTCTAACACCACATTCTACAGGCCATTATCCTCTGATCCCACTGAGGATTACCTAAAGAAACTACACCATCTGCTAAAAAAACTCCCTGACAAAGCACAGGAACAAATCCGTACAGACACATGCCTAGAACCCCGACCAGGGGTATTCTATTTGCTACCCAAGATCCATAAACCTGGATATCCTGGACGCCCCATCATCTCAGGCATTGGCACCCTAACATCAGGCTTGTCTGGTTATGTAGACTCTGTCCTCAGACCCTACGCTACCAGCACTCCCAGCTATCTTCGAGACACCACTGACTTCCTGAGGAAACTACAATCCATCGGTGATCTTCCAGAAAACACCATCCTGGCCACTATGGACGTAGAAGCCCTCTACACCAATATTCCACACAAAGATGGACTACAAGCTATCAGGAACAGTATCCCTGATAATGTCACAGCTAACCTGGTGGCTGAACTTTGTGATTTTGTCCTCACCCACAACTATTTCACATTTGGGGACAATATATACCTTCAAGTCAGCGGCACTGCTATGGGTACCCGCATGGCCCCACAATATGCCAACATTTTTATGGCTGACTTAGAACAACGCTTCCTTAGCTCTCGTCCCCTAACGCCCCTACTCTACTTGCGCTACATTGATGACATCTTCATCATCTGGACCCATGGAAAAGAAGCCCTTGAGGAATTTCACCATGATTTCAATAATTTCCATCCCACCATCAACCTCAGCCTAGATCAATCCACACAAGCGGTCCATTTCCTGGACACTACTGTGCTAATAAGCGATGGTCACATCAATACCACCCTATACCGGAAACCTACTGACCGCTACACTTACCTACATGCCTCCAGCTTCCATCCAGGACACACCACACGATCCATTGTCTACAGCCAAGCTCTAAGATATAACCGCATTTGCTCCAATCCCTCGGATAGAGACAAGCACCTACAAGATCTCTATCAAGCATTCTTAAAACTACAATACCCACCTGCTGAAGTGAAAAAACAGATTGACAGAGCCAGACGAGTACCCAGAAGTCACCTCCTACAAGACAGGCCCAACAAAGAAAATAACAGAACACCACTAGCTGTCACCTTCAGCCCCCAACTAAAACCTCTCCAGCGCATCATCAGAGATCTACAACCTATCCTGAAAGATGATCCTTTACTCTCACAGATCTTGGGAGACAGACCTGTCCTCGCTTACAGACAACCCCCCAACCTAAAGCAAATACTCACCAGCAACCACACATCACTGAACAAAACCACTAACCCAGGAACCTATCCTTGTAACAAACCCCGATGCCAACTCTGTCCACATATCTATTCAAGTGACATCATCATAGGACCTAATCACATCAGCCATACCATCAGGGGCTCGTTCACCTGCACATCTACCAATGTGATATATGCCATCATGTGCCAGCAATGCCCCTCTGCCATGTACATTGGCCAAACCGGACAGTCTCTACGCAAAAGAATTAATGGACACAAATCTGACATCAGGAATCAAAATACTCAAAAACCAGTGGGAGAACACTTTAACCTGTCTGGTCATTCAGTGACAGACCTGCGGGTGGCTATATTACAACAGAAAAACTTCAAAAACAGACTCCAAAGAGAGACTGCTGAGCTAGAATTGATATGCAAACTAGACACAATCAACTCCGGTTTGAATAAGGACTGGGAATGGCTGAGCCATTACAAACATTGAATCTATCTCCCCTTGTAAGTATTCTCACACTTCTTATCAAACTGTCTGTACTGGGCTAGCTTGATTATCACTTCAAAAGTTTTTTTTCTCTTAATTAATTGGCCTCTCAGAGTTGGTAAGACAACTCCCACCTGTTTATGCTCTCTGTATGTGTGTATATATATCTCCTCAATATATGTTCCATTCTATATGCATCCGAAGAAGTGGGCTGTAGTCCACGAAAGCTTATGCTCTAATAAATTTGTTAGTCTCTAAGGTGCCACAAGTACTCCTGTTCTTCTTTTTGCGGATACAGACTAACACGGCTGTTACTCTGAAACTTAGCAGGTTAGGTACTTAACTCCTATTGAATCACTTAGGTGCTTTTGAAATTCCCATTAGGTGCCTATCTGGCCCTGAGTGCCCTCAGCACCTGAGAGAATTGGACTCTTAATGAAATGTGGGGAATGATTGTTTTCAGGCTTGTGGTATTTGTCTAACCAAGACTTTTTGTAAAACCCTTTGATGTGCATTGAGTACGACTGTTAGGAAGGCTGGAAAGCAGCAGCATTACTGTCTGATTAAGACTGAGGTTTTCTAGCTTTTTGTGCCTACCTATCAAGGGAAACTTTATTTGAGATGGATAAGTTAGTGTGTCATTCTGATTCTTTTGTCAGGATATTGCTGTGAAACAGAGTTAAGATGCCTGGGGTACCTGGCTTAAAAAATGCAACTTTAACTCTGAATTGACTGGGTTTCTAACATTTAATTAAGCATTGTGTTTTGTTGTTTGTTTTTTAATTTCTAACATTCCTGAAAGGCCATATGCACTCAAACCACTGATGAGCCTGCAGCCGTAACTTCACATTACTGAAGTTTTTTGTGGGGGGAATTTCCTCAGTTTCTTTTAAATGGCCCTAAGGTTGGCTGGAGAGGAGCCCTGACCTGTTCCCAAAAATCCTATGAGTTTTCAAGAGGGGAGGCTCAAACTGGCAGTCCTTAGGAGGTCCAGGGGAAAGAATACCTCTTTGGTCTGCTGACTGCATCAACTCCTGCTACTAACAGCTCCACCCATTCTTGGAGGAGAGGCTTCCCATGGGTGCACATGCACATAGAGGGAGCTGAACTCTTGCAAACTTCCGTAGGTTCACAGGAACAAGGCTCCTCTCCTGCAGGGACCAGGAGGTACACAGGAATACAGCCCCATTCCTTTCAACTGCGTGATGTTTGAAGGACTGGAGCTGGCTGCCTATGGCTGGCAAGAGAGTTGGGGTGAGGACTGTAGAACTAAGAAAAACTTCCTTCTTGTTTCTCAGGAGGTCCACTAGGAGAAAGGACTGGCTGAGAACAGGGCTTTGATGGGGGTAGCCGTTACCCCATTCCCCTGAACCTCCTGCAACCCACAGAAATAGGGAGACCCACTTGTGAACCTTCCAATAGAAAAATCCCCCCCCCCCCCCCCTTTGACGAGCCTTCCAAGTAGATCACATTACACTTTTAGCTCTCTCTCTGCAAGGGAAAGGGCTGGAGACTCACATTTAAAAAAAAAAAAAAAAAAAGGAAGTTAAGGTCTCCAGCAATCATGTGATGTCTTGTATTCAGATTGCCAGAGCTGACCTTCCTGACAGCATTACAGAATGAAATTTAAATAACTTTTAAAATCAAACTTTAAAAACTATATTTTGGACCTGGGTATCTCAGCTAAGGGAAAAAGAACAAATGCATACCAAATGCATCCCAAGAAGTGGGCTGTAGTCCACGAAAGCTTATGCTCTAATAAATTTGTTAGTCTCTAAGGTGCCACAAGTACTCCTGTTCTTTTTGCGGATACAGACTAACACGACTGCTACTCTGAAATCAGCTAAGGGAGTCCAGTAAAGTAGATTTTATCACTGTCCTTTCTATCAGAAGAATTATGTGGAACCCTGGACATCTCTATTTAGGATGTCATAAATCAGAACCCCCTTGTCCGATTTGCTTCAAAGTTAGAAAAAAAATTAAAATCTATCTTAGCCCCAGATATAACCATATAATTTTGAGGGTGATATTTTGAGGCCTTGCGGGGTGGGGGTGGAGGGGGTTCTATCAAGGGGAAGAGGAAGCAAATCGGAGTTTAAAATGGAAACTTAGTTGCAGTCTTGCCTTTGGAAGGACTGTCCCTGTTCTGTAATGTTTCCCCCTAAGCCATGGTTCCCTGTTGATAAGTGGATACAGAGTGGCACAACTGTCTCTAATAGCAACTGGCAAACTTCTTGTTGTCTTCAATGCTCTGAAGGAACTCTCAGTTCACTGTGGGACATGGTACCATCCCTCAGACTATTTCATATACAAATCTGACTATTCTATATAGGTTCTTAAACTGTGCTCATCACCATAGTATCTGAGTGCTTTCCAGTGGTGTATTAAGCAACGTGACTAACATCTGTCACACATTGTTAGCATGGTTGCCAACTTTCACGCCATAAATTAGCACTCCGACTTTCACAATAAGCCAGAAATCAAGTTAATCCCATTTCAAAACAAGGCCAAAACAAGCCAATCCCTAAGAACCCCACCACTCTATGTGACTAGATTCCCCCAGCGTACAGTCTAGGACTGTGGTGGGCCTGCTATGCACCCCAACTCTCCCCACCCCCCTTGCCCGCCCCTGCTTGCCGGGAGCCGATCAAAAAAAAGAAGCAACAAGCTACAAGCCAAAAACTAGGCAACAAACAACTCACAAGCCAATTAAGCCAAAAACAAGCCCAATTTCTCTGGGTTTTTTTGTGGGCTTGGCATGTCTGATTGTTAGTTCTCCCACTGCAGAGAGAATGAGAGAAGTGTGTGCAATGGAGTGTCTTGTTTGGGTAGGGGTTTTTTGGTTTTGTTTTAATGTACACACTCCTCTGCACTTGGAGCGGAAGGTGGTGAGGTTTGCAATTGTCCTTATCTCCTGGGGTAGTTCATACCACTGTCTAGGACTAGGTTTCAGAGCGGTAGCCGTGTTAGTCTGTATCAGTAAAAACAACGAGGAGTCCTTGTTGCACCTTAGAGACTAACAAATATATTTGGGCATAAGCTTTAACCCTTCTTGTCAACTGTTGGGAATGGGCTACATCCCCCCTAATTGAATTGACCTCGTTAGCACTGACCCCCTACTTGGTAAGGCAACTCCCATCTTTTAATGGGCTGTATATTTATACCTGCCTACTGTATTCTCCACTCCATGCAGCTGATGAAGTGGGTTATATCCCACAAAAGCTTATGCCCAAATAAATTTGTTAGGTGCCACAAGGACTTTTCGTTGTTTTTGTCTAGGACCAGCATCCGAGAAAGCTCTGTCACCTGCACAGATGAGCTTTATCTTTGTTACAGAGAGGTCCATTGACTGACATACAGGCATGACACTCAGCACTGGCATGATACAGAGCTGGTGGGACTCATGGTCATAGGAGTGGCTGCTCCACGGACTCTTGCTAATGATAGAAGGATGAGTAGAACTTGTAGGGACTGCACACAAAGAAATATCAGCCTCCACATTGATTGGTTAGATCTGAGGCCAAGAACAGAATTTTTTGCAACATCTCTGCATGGGATTTAAAATGAGCCAGACTCCCCAACAAGATGGAAGTGTTGTCTGAGTACGGCCTCTGATTGTGTGCATAGAAATGTTATCACTCTGTTGATTAAAGTTCTTTTGCAAAGATCAGCCACACCCTCTGCTGTGCTTTTTACATCAGGCAGAATGTATAGATGGGCTCTCTCATCAATGGTCAACTGCTTATGGCATGGTACATTACTGCTTGATAAAGACTCATTGGAATGGAATAATCACTGTCAGACACTTCTTAAAGCTGGCCTAACTCAACTGATTTCAAAGGTGTTACGCAGGTAACAAACTTTGGTTAGTCAGTGGTGAGTCAGGTCTCTAGTCTTTTGGGGCCAAAGTTAGGGCCTTGTGCAGTAGCCCTTACACATATGAATAGTACTCTTGGGATCTTGTGACAGAGCACTCTACTCACTACTGGTTGGTACCTCCTCCTGGCTGTTCTGGGGATTAGCTCTGACAGGCCAACCTCTTCCTGCAGTTGCCCTCCATCACTGTCTCTTTATTGCTCTGCAACCCCTCTGTCACTCCAGGAACTGTAGCGTCCTCTTTGTGACTCAGTCCTTCAGCCAGATCACTATTTGGTTTTCCCTTCCAGGGTGTCTTTCAAAGTCTCCCTCCACAGGCAGTCCTCACCCCCACTGTCCTGACTGTGTCACTCCTGCAGTGACTACAGCAGCCTTCCTAGTTATTGCCCTTAGCAATACCACTCTGTAGTGGTTGGTAGGGGAACCCAGGCCCACCCTCTGCTCTGTAGTGAACAGTTAAGGTCTGCATCTACACAACCTTATTGCTCTCACCTCCAGACAGACAGACAGACAGACTGACTGACTGACTCCTTCCTTCCTATGCCTCACCACCTCAGGGAGAGGGCCCACAGGCTTCCTCCATCCTGCTCCCCACACTGTTGCTGGCCTCCTGGTTTTATAGAAGCCTCAGCTGTTCCTTCACAGATGAGTTTCCTTCTGATTAGCCCCCTCTATATAGCCTAGGCAGCTTAATTGGCTAATTTGGCCTAATTCAGCTCTTGCAGGGCAGGTGGGGGGTACATCCCATCACAGGTCTGAACATAGGTATAGGCTGCAGATTCAAGCCAGTAAGTGGGAAAGTGTGTGTGTGTGGGTGGGTGGGTGCGCACACACAACAGTGACATAATGAAAAGGCAATAGAGGTGTTTGGTAGGTTGGCATATTATAAGACTGTGCAGAGCTCTTCTACTGAGTCACCCTGAGGTCAGATGCTAGAACCTTGGAGACAGATTATTTATGCTGACTTTCAGGCCATGTCTACACTAGAAAGCTCACAGCGGCACAGATGTACCGATGCAGCTGTGCTGCTATAAGATTGCTCATGTAGTTGCTCTGTGCCAATGGGAGAGAACTCTCCCGTCAACATAATAAAACCACCTCCACGGCGGTAGCCATGTCAGCAGGAGAAGCTCTCATGCTGACATAGCGCTGTCCACACCGGCGCTTCTGTTGGTATAACTTATGTCACTCAGGGGCGGGGGGTGTTTTTTCACACCTCTGAGCGACATATGTTACACCGACAAAAATGGTAGTGTAGACATGGTCTTATTCTGTTATCAGATCAGTGGCATCCTATTTGTGCCAACTCCGGAGTAGGAATGTATTTGAAACAGAAGGAACTAAAATCAGGGACAGAAAAGTCCTGCATGGAAAAACCGTGGCAACAGCCAAGCCTAGGAGAATGAGTTTTGTGTTACCTTGCTATTTAAGTTAATATTAAAGTCAAATCTAAGAGTGGGGGTAAGTTTGGTGTGTATTCCCTATTGGGAGTGGAGTCAGAGCATGTTAGCTTACAATGAAAATATAGCAGGACAATGGGCCCATGTCCCATCCATAATGCTGCTGAGCTCCTTTAGGCACAATATTTTCCCTTTTACACCTTCATTTTAACCTGGGTGCAAAGCAAGAATGAGCCCTGTCTGGACCATTTTCAGAGCAAGCTGCAAAACCCAGTTTTTGAGGGGAGGGATAGCTCAATGGTTTGAGCATTGGCCTGCTAAACCCAGGGTGGTGAGTTCAATCCTTGAAGGGGCCATTTAGGGATCTGGGGCAAAAATCTGTCTGGGGATTGGTCCTGTTTTGAGCAGGGGGTTGGACTAGATGACATCCCTGATATTCTATAATTTCTCAAAAGCCTTCTGTCACAATTTAAGGCAACTGCACTTGTATTATTCCCACATTTGTAGCCAGGGTACCCACTCTAGGCTCCTGGCCCCTCAGCTATCACCTCTCTTGGGCAGAGAACCACATCTCTTTCCCTCCTGACCAGGGTTTTTCCGGGCTGCACAGTTCCCTGCCCACACTGTGAGTTCCCCAGCAAGACAGATTGCCTAAGCAGGCCAATGGCTGCCCTTTGCTTGCACTCCAGCAGCTATAAACAGTGAAATTGCCCACAGTTAGAAGTTACCACACAGCCCTTTCTAAGCATCACATTCATTTCTAAGGGCATGTCTCCATTACGCGCTGGATTGACCGCCGAGCGCTCTCCCATTGACTCCAGTACTCCACCAGAACGAGAAGTGGAAGCGGAATCAGCAGGGGAGCGTCAGCAGTCGACCTAGTGCAGTGAGGACATCGTGGTAAGTATATCTAAGTACATCGACTTCAACTACGTTATTCACGTAGCTGAAGTTGCGTAACTTAGATCGATCCCTCCCACCCCCTCCCAGTGTAGACCAGGCCTCAGGTGAAAGCATTCCAGAGAAAACATTAAAAAAATAGCCAAACCTACACACAGGCTAGTATGCTTACCAGAGATCACCCCCAACTCCAAGAAGGGCTCCAGCAAGGGAGCAATCCTTCATACCCCAAGGGTTGTTCTGTAGTTACAAGTTCATGGGAGGTGTTAGCTCGAAACAAGCATCCCCATGAATCTGTGAATCCCTCTTTTATACAGTTTGGGCCTTTGATGTTGGGGCTCTAAAACAGGTTATCAGCAGACAATCACTCTCTCCTCAGGACATAGCTTCAAAAGCTGGGTTTTTGCATAACTAGAGGTAGGGTGGGGGGAGAAGAATTTGCATTCACCTCCCTACAGCTATTTCACAGGAAATCCACTTCAAGTGTGTTATCCCAAAAGTTTATTCTTATCTGCTACATTGTTCAATATAGTCCTTTGAGTATCCAGGCCCACAATAATACATACCCTTTGCATTTAATACAATGGACTCGAAAGATGCTTAACCTTCATTCAATAAGATTTCCTCCAAGATATTACAGGAAATTGCCATATCCATCACTCCTCCTCTCAGTAACGAAAGCTGAAGAATGACCTATGGACAGAGCAGGAGGAATAAGAAAGGGGAGCCTTTTCTGAGCAGTTTCAATGCATTCTTCATCTTGAATCTGAAACTGACTGTGCAATGATGGGTGCACCAGAAATATTGTAGATGAATAAATGGACAGATAGCTGCTCTCGTCCATCCCACTAAGAACTGGATGTGATTATGTTCAGAGCACCTAGTACCCTACTTCTCCAGCTGGAGGGCTCACCAGTGACTAATGTAAGGCACTTATTGTCCTTCAGAAGCTAAGAAGGCTACCTCAGTGGCACTTCCAGCCAGGATCCAGGAGAGGCTGGGGTAAGCTATGTAACTTGAAAATGCAGAACATAAAAGGGCAGAGTAATTACTGGTGTAATTTCATTAGCAGCAGTGGAATTACACCAGGGAAGAATCAAACATTTTGTGGTTGCTTTTTGCCCTGCACTGCCTGTGGCGAGACCTTAATTAATTTCCTGCTCCTAGTCATTCATTCCTCAAGGCAGCAGGAGATGGGAGATGTAGAGCCAACACTCTAAGGCTTTGTCTACACTGGCACTTTCATCGTTAAAACTTTTGTCACTCCAGGGTGTGAAAAACACCCCCTTGAACGACAAAAGTTTGACCAACGAAAAGCGCTGGTGTGAACAGGGCTTTGTGGGCAGGAGCCGCACTCCTGTCGACAAAGCTACCACCCTTCATTGGGGGTGGTTTTATTCTGTCACCAGGAGAGCTCTTACAGCAGCGCAGCTGCATCAGCACGGCCACACCGTTGTAAGGTGTGCAGTGTAGCCATAGCCTTAGTCTCTGCAGCACTCGTAACACAGGGGCGGGCAAACTTTTTGGCCCAAGGGCCACATCGGGTTTCTGAAATTGTATGGAGGGCTGGTTAGGGGAGGCTGGGTCTACCCAAACAGCCAGGCATGGCCTGGACCCTGCCCCCTATCTGACCCCCCCTGCTTCTCGCCCTCTGACGGCCCCCCTGCGACTCCTGCCCCATCCAACCCCACCTCTCATTCCTGATGGTGCTCCCTGGAACCCTGCTCCATCCATGCCCCCATGCTCCCTGTCCCCTGACCGCCCCTGGAACCCCTGCCCCTGATTGCCCCCCGCCGCCCCATCCAACTCCCCCTCTCCTTCCTGACTGCCCCCCGGGACTCCAGCCCCCCTTCAACACCCTTGTTCCCCATCCTCTGACTGCCCCCAACCCCTACCCACACCCCCGCCCCCTGACCACCACCCTGAACTCCCCTGCCCCCTATCCAACCCCTCCTGCTCCCTGCCCCCTTACCACACTGCCTGGAGCACCGGTGGCTGGCGGCACAGAGCACCAGGACAGGCAGCCGTGCCACCTAGCTGGAGCCAGCCATGCCACTGCGCAGCACAGAGCACCGGGTCAGGCCACGGTTCTGCAGCTGCTGCCTGGCAAGAGCTAGCAGCCCCACCACCCAGAGCGTTGTGCCGGCGACGGGGCGAGCGAGCTGAGGCTGGGGGTGAGGGGGAACAGTGGGGGAGGGGCCGGGGGCTAGCCTCCCCGGCCCAGAGCTCAGGGACCAGGCAGGATGGTCCCTCAGGCCGGATGTGGCCCGTGGGCCGTAGTTTGCCCACTTCTGCTATAGCAGCTCTTCTGGACAATGAAAGAGTGGGGCTGAAACACTCCAAATTATTAGGAATGTTGTTAATTGTATTACAGACAGTCCCAGGGGATCACAGCCCCACTGTGCTGGGTGCTGCACAAACACAGAACACAAAAAAAACCAGCTGCCCCAGAGAGCTTGCGATCTAAATATAAAACAAGAGATCCAGGTGGATACAGACAGATAGGGGAGCACATAGAAATTATTACTATTGTTTTCTGGTGCTGGTAACATTCACATAGAGCTAGATGTTTCCATACTTCCAAGGATAGTCCTTGCCCTGAGGAGCTCACAGTCTCAGGATAGGCGGACAGGTAGACAGAGGTTAGGGCAGGGGAATAATACAAAGGGATTTTTTAAATACAAACTAACGACATTCCCTGTAGGCAGCACGGCAGCCATCAGTTTTCAAAAAGGGACTGAAGAGAGGACAGGGGTCTTCAGTACCAAAAGGGTCCCAGACACACTTCCTGGGCTAGACAAACCACATCCGCAATAGGAACATGCAGCCTATTAGACCTATTCTACTGTTCAAGTGACACCTGTGGCCCATCTTTTTGGGGATTCTGGCTCTGGCAATGGCCTGTGCTAGGTGAGTCAGAGGAAGGCACAAACATCCCCACAGTGCAGGGGTTCTCACAACAAACTTTTTGTGGGCCACCAACTCTTGCTGGTGGCCATGCTGACAATTTTTCCTAAAATACTTGATTAACTTTAGGAGAATCAAATAAATACGCACATCTACATGTCCAAATTAGAGTAATTTATTTATGTAGGGTTTTATTGCAGATTTAATAATAAAAATAACATACAGTTGTCTCTATTCTTTACTGGATCTAAACAGAATAGAAACACAAATAAGGTGCTTTGCACGTCCTTGTCTTTTTTTTATTGTTTCTTTTGCTTTTTTGGTTGCATTTTTTTTAGACTTGCTAGCTAGTAAGTCTACTTCTGTGAAAAGTGATATTTGTATGTTTGTTAATATCACTTTTCACAGCAGCAGACTTGTTAGCTAGCTGAGAGGCAGTGAAAAGCGATATTAACAAACATACAAATATCATTTTTCACAGCAGACTTACTCAGTCCTGTCTAGCTGGGGGACAAATTGAGCCTTGGATGGGGAGGTGGGTAAGGAGGCAGCAGGGGTGATGAGGAGAGTGGTGAGCCTGGGGGAGGAAGCAGGGTCCAGGGGAGATGACGGGGGAGGTGAGCCTGGTGCTGGGGGACAGAGCCTGCTAGGCCTTGTGAACGGGGGATGGAGCCCGCTGCTACGCAGCCGAAGGCCCACAGTCAGACCCTCTGGCTGGAGCCGGCCACTGTACTGCCAGAGCCTGCCATCCGCCACCCCAGGACTAAAGCCAGATGCCTGAGCCCCCGGGAAGGTGGGGAACTCACACCAGCTATCTGCTCCTCCAGCATTTGCAGCTCCAGAGGGGGGCAGGGCCCAACCCCAGTGGAGGGCTACTGGGTGGTGAGGTTCAGGTAACAGGCCCCCTGCCTGGGGCTGAAGCCCTTGGGCTTCAGCTTTGCCTGTCCATACCCCCACCCCCCACCTGGGACGGTGGGGTTCAGGCTTCAGTCCCCCATCCTGGGGTCGTGTAGTAATTTTTGTTGTTAGAAGGGGATCGAGGTACAATGAAGTTTGAGAACCGCTGCACTGATAACATATTGCTGGTGTGAATTTGGCACCATACATGAGAAAGTTGTGATGGTGAAAGCTCAACTGTTTCTTTATAGAGGGACACAGTGTATCTCAGGTGTTTTTAATAAGTTCCACCTGTTGGCCTTTGTGGACAGTTTAGCTATTTCCATATGTGTCCGCTAGGGGGCAGTACACATTTATGGAGATTTCTTCAGATTATGAAAGCAAGCTGTGAGCTTGGCTCTGAATCCAGTTGCACAGCAGCGTGGCTACAAATAGGAATGCAATGAATACGTTCAGGGCCTTGCAGGCCAAACTGCAGTTCCATATGTCATCCACCTGGAACCAGAATGATACCCTTGGCTCGCCCAAAACCTGGCACCAGGCTTACTCCAAGGTTTACGAACCTCATGAAATTCCCAGGGAACCTGGCCTGAGATTCAGATTGGTTGTCAAACTCCTAAAATGGGGCCGTTTCACCTGCTCTGGAAAGTCATGAAAAGTATTTTGGACAGCCCCCAAACCTCCGGCTAATGACAGTGTGGAGATGAGTTGCCAACCACCCTCTTGCCAATGTGGAAGGCGTCATGGAGGGATTTGTCCCAGTCAGACCCATTTTTCAGCTTACAGATTGTCACAATGCTCAGAGCTCCACTTTCTGCTCAAGCCAACACAGGCCCCATTCATTTCCTCAGGACTCTCATTCTGCAACTGTCTGGTTGTGCTTAGTATTACTGGAACTGCTCAGATCTCGTGGAGAAGAGCGTGGTATAGGCACCGAGCTAGATTACAGTGATGCTCGTTACACTTGGCTTCCAATAAGTGCATCTGAAATTAGATGGGGACAGGCAACCATATGTAGCTGGCAAGGGGCCCCTTCCATTCTGACCCATCTTTCTGGAAGAGAAGCAGCTAATGCTAAGGGAGGCAAACCAGAAGGGCTTGAGGGAACGAGGTATCCCCAAATAGCCTTCAAATGTGTAATTGCACAGAGTTTGTCAAGTCAGTGCACAGTAAGCAAGGGTGTGAATTTAAAGTGCACTAGCTACTCTGCACTCACTCCCTTACTGGCCATCCTTACTGTGCACTAAGCGTGCCCTCGGGTGGTTTAGCTTAATACACTTCCAAAGTGCATTAAGCTAATGCGCACAAAGTCATTCTTAGTGCTCAGCAAGAGTGTCCACACTGGGCGTCAATGTGGAATAGCTAACATGCACTAGTAGCTAGTGCACACCAGTTACAGCGGTCTTTTCCCCACATGTAACATAAAGAGAATTGGTTGTGCCGATTCACATGAACAAGAAATCCCTTTGTTCCCTTAAGAGCCAGAGGCAGAGGTGACACAACAAGAGTCCAGTTTTCAACGTGATGGGTCTGGACAGTGCTGCATGGGCAACACATTGGTCATTTTTGTGAACAGATTTTTGTGTGGCTAGAGCAGGGCCATCGCTAGATCCAAATATCACAGCTTGGCCCTAATCTGTAAAATAGATCTCCATTGGAATATCAGAGCTGGAACCGTCTCCAGCTCCAGGGCCATTTGAGTGCTGGAACCACACCCTGACTGGCTGGCCCATCCAGGCACCTGCAACCCTTTCAGACCCTGCAGGCCACAAGGCCGGAGTTACACAATAGTTTGTAGTATAGACCATCTGAGATACCTTTCAGCAGCTCTACTGGATCCAATGCCACACTCTGAAATGGACTGTCTAAGGCATGAGCACAAGAGCTCTGTCTCCTTGACACCCATTTTCCTTGCTCTGTGGTTTTCATCATAACTGGTAATGCTTTGCCACATCCCAATGTAAGTTTGGACAGGAAAAATTCTTAATCAAAGGGGTGTTAGTTCTCTTTACAGGAAAAGAAACAGGCTGGCATGGGTGAGTTGTTGCAATAATGCTGTGTATCACTGAGGCACACTTAGCCACCATCTGACCATCCATTAACTTTTCCCTTTGGTCTGGCTCCCATTCACAGGAAACTAACTTGTTTTCCAGAGGATCTGCTCTGAGCCAGTCTTCTGATAAGCATGTTCTCTTGGATGCTTTAGGGAATGGCTGCTTGCCAAGGCTCCCTTAAGGGGTGTCTTGGACTTGTCTGACACTCCCTGGGATTTCCACTTTGGTCCATGTTTATCAAGGAACAATCCTTTCCTCTTTAATATCTTTTAGAGCCACTATCATCCAGGCTCCCCAGTGTGCTCCTGACTGCCGTATTTCTTAGGAATGCCGGAATCCTGTGAACATACTTCAGACTCACCTTTATTCTGCTTCCAATTCCCAATACAGAGCACCTCAGCTTGTCCCTCCAGATCATTCCATGACAGCACATAGAGGGAGACCAAGCACAGTGCCTACCCCTGGTACTTCATGCATCTGATGAAGTGGGTATTCAGCCACGAAAGCTTATGCTCCAATACGTCTGTTAGTCTTTAAGTTGCCACAGGACTCTTTGTTGCTTTTTACAGATCCAGACTAACACAGCTACCCCTGTGATACCTGGTACCTCTGGACTGTCTAGCTGCATTTTAATGGAGCTAAGGGGAACCTACACAAACAGATCCTGTCTGCCCTGTTCAATAGAGGGGAACTGCTTACTCTGGCTGCATCCATTTGCTGTGCACTACGGAGCTCCCAACACCTTTGAGCCACAGTCCTTGCAGCTAATTTCTGTTAATATGCACCAGTTTAAATCTGACAGGGTGAGTTATGAGCACTGATTAATATTAGTGCAGTTCATCTAAAGCCCTTTGTAATCAAAGGGCAAAGTACTGGTAACTGACTCTGCTCAACTCTCAGTAATAGGAGAGCACTGGAAACTGACATGATGGTGTAATCCATTCAATTAATAAAATACACTTCTAGTTTCCTACAATCTACTTCATCCAAAGCAGTGTTCATTAGCTAAACAAAAGACAGTTGAAGTTGAGATTTAAATAGAGGAAGATGTATTCCATTTATTTCTCCTCTTTGTTTTTAAGCCCTATAGTGCAGATGACAGCGAGAGGGGAATGGAAGGGGGAGAACAAGGTAAGTGGAAGCATGTGACTGTGAGAAGCAGGCCAAGGAAAAGGAGGGCCAGTGAGGGGGGAATAGAACTCAGGAATAGGTTTGAGTGTTTGGATAACGAGGTAGAGGGGCAGCAGGTGGTGACTGAAGGTGGGAGGGTGAGGAAGAAGAGAAGAGCAGCTAGTCCGAGAGAGAGAGGGGAGGAGTTGATGGAGACAGCACCAATTATGGGCCACCAGAGGATACAGGAAGGCATAAGGGGGAGCATAAGGGAAGATAGGAACAGACACAGGTCAGGACTAGAGGGATCAGAGACTAGATTACTAGATCGCACTGTTGCGAGGCGACGGCAGGTGTATGTAATTGGAGACTCTTTACTGAGGAGACTGGACAGGCCTGTGACCAGGGTGGACCCGGAGAACAGAAGGGTGTGCTGTCTACCGGGCGCAAAGATACGCGATGTGGACCTGCGGTTGAAAAGGATCCTAAAAGGAGCAGGTAAGAACCCCTTGATAATCCTTCATGTAGGAACGAATGACACGGCTAGGTTCTCGTTAGAGAGAATCAAGGGAGATTATGCCAGGCTGGGGAAGACACTCAAGGAGATAGAGGCTCAGATTATCTTTAGTGGGATTCTGCCTGTTCCGAGGGAAGGGCAGCAAAGGGCTGATAGGATTGTGAGAATAAATAGTTGGCTAAGGGAGTGGTGCTATAAGGAGGGCTTTGGGATGTATGGCCACTGGGAGGCTTTCGGGGACAGACACCTGTTCTTGCGGGATGGTCTTCACCTGAGTAGGTAAGGAAATAGACTTCTGGGAGGGAGGCTGGCTCATCTTATCAAAAGAGCTTTAAACTAGGAAGTTTGGGGAGAAGGTTGGGAGATGCACAGTTAATCTCCACGCCAGATTCCAGTATTGAAAAGCTGAGTGAAATAAGAGGAGACATAGCTGGGGAGATGAGATTGGACATAGGAAGGATAGGGGGACGGACACAAGGAGGCTCGCAACATACAGTGCTACTAATGGGAGACAGGCTAAACGACATACATTAGGGTGTTTATACACCAATGCGAGAAGCCTAGGTAATAAAATGGAGGAATTGGAGCTCTTGGTCCGAGAACTGAAACCGGATATCGTAGGAATAACTGAAACGTGGTGGAATGGCAGTCACGACTGGAACACAGGTATGGAGGGGTATGCGCTGTTTAGGAAAGACCGGGACAAAGGTAAAGGTGGGGGGGTGGCATTGTATGTCAATAGTGAAATAAGCTGTAAAGAAATAATAGTGGATGGAATAGATAACACAGAGTCCGTCTGGGCGATACTCACACTGGGTAAAAGGACTACTAGAGCCTCTCCGGGGATAGTGCTTGGGGTGTGCTATAGACCGCCTGGATCGACCCAGGATATGGATAAGGAACTATTTAATGTATTAAGGGAAGTAAATACTAATAGAAACTGTGTAATTATGGGGGACTTTAACTTCCCGGATATAGATTGGGGAACAAACGCTAGTAGCAATAATAGGGCTCAGATGTTCCTAGATGTGCTTGCTGATCAATTCCTTCATCAAGTGGTAGCTGAACCGACGAGGGGGGAGGCCATTTTAGATTTGATTCTGGTAAGTAGTGAGGACCTCGTTGAAGAAGTGGTAGTGGGGGACAACTTGGGCTCCAGTGATCATGAGCTAATTCGGTTTAAACTAAATGGAAGGAGTACCAGAATTAAGTCAAAGACTAGGGTTTATAATTTTAAAAAGGCCAATTTTAACAAATTAAGGGGACTGGTAAGGGAAGTGGATTGGGCAAACGTATTAAGGGATCTAAAGGCAGAAGAAGCCTGGGATTACTTTAAGTTAAAGATGCATGAGCTGTCAGAGGCCTGTATCCCCAAAAAGGGAAAAAGATTACTAAGCAAGAGATTTAGACCGAGCTGGATGAGCGACCGACTCAAAGGGGCGATTAGGAAAAAACAGAAAGCGTACAAAGAGTGGAAGAGGGGAGGGATGAGTAAGGAAACTTACCTTAGTGAAGTCAGAGAATGTAGAGATAGAGTGAGAAAGGCCAAAGGCTGTGTAGAGTTGGACCTAGCGAGGGGAATTAAAAGCAATAGTAAAAGGTTTTACAGCCATATAAATAGGAAGAAAGCAAAGAAAGAAGAAGTGGGACCGCTGAAGACTATAGCGGGAGAGGAGATTAAAGATAATCTAGGCATGGCGCAATATCTCAATGAATATTTTGCATCGGTGTTTAATGAGGCCAATGAAGGTATTAGGGATACTAGCACCATTACAGAGGGGCCTACAGGATGGGGGATTACCGCATCCGAGGTAGAAACAAAACTTGAACGCCTTAATGGGACTAAGTCGGGAGGACCGGATGATCTTCATCCGAGAATATTGAAGGAATTGGCGCGGGAAATAGCAGGCCCATTAGCGATAATATTTAATGAATCTGTAAACTCGGGGGTGGTCCCGTTAGACTAGAGAATAGCCAACGTGGTTCCTATTTTCAAGAAAGGGAAAAAAAGTGATCCGGGTAACTACAGGCCTGTTAGTTTAACATCTGTAGTGTGCAAGGTGCTGGAGAAGATTCTGAAAGAGAAACTAGTTGAGGACCTTGAGGTTAATGGCAATTGCGATAAATTACAACATGGTTTTACGAAGGGCAGATCGTGCCAAACGAATCTGATCTCCTTCTTTGAGAAAGTAACGGACTTATTAGATAAGGGAAATGCGGTGGACCTAATATACCTGGATTTCAGTAAAACGTTTGATACTGTACCCCATGAGGAATTATTGGTTAAACTGGAAAACATGGGGATCGATATGAAAATCCAGAGGTGGATAAGGAATTGGTTAATGGGGAGAATGCAGTGGGTCGTATTAAAGGGTGAACTGTCGGGTTGGAGGGAGGTTACTAGTGGAGTGCCTCAAGGTTCGGTTTTGGGACCCATTTTATTTAATCTATTTATAACTGACCTCGGAACCGATTGCAAGAGTGGGCTGATAAAGTTTGCGGATGATACGAAGGTGGGAGGAGTTGCAAATTCGGAGGAGGATAGGGATATTCTGCAGGGAGACTTGAATGAGCTTGTGAATTGGAGTATCAGAAATAGGATGAAATTTAATAGTGAAAAGTGTAAGGTGATGCACTTGGGGATGACTAATAACAATTTTAGTTACAAGATGGGGACGCATTGGTTAGAAGTAACGGAAGAGGAGAAGGACCTAGGGGTCCTTGTAGACCGCAGGATGACTATGAGTCGACAATGTGACGTGGCGGTGAAAAAAGCCAATGCGGTCTTGGGATGTTTTAGGCGAGGTATATCTAGTAGGGATAAGGAGGTCCTGCTTCCGTTGTATAAGGCGCTGGTGAGACCTCATTTGGAGTACTGTGTGCAGTTCTGGTCTCCCATGTTTAAAAAAGATGAACTCAAACTGGAACGGGTACAGAGAAGGGCCACTAGGATGATCAGAGGAATGGAAAACCTGTCGTATGAAAAGAGACTAGAGGAGCTTGGGTTGTTTAGTCTGACAAAGCGAAGACTGAGGGGGGATATGATTGCTATCTTTAAATATATCAGAGGGATAAATACAAGGGAGGGAGAGGAATTATTCCAGCTTAGTACTAATGTGGACACGAGAACGAATGGATATAAACTGGCCGTGGGGAAGTTCAGGCTTGAAATTAGACGAAGGTTTCTGACCGTCAGAGGGGTGAAATATTGGAACGGCCTTCCGAGGGAAACGGTGGGGGCGACGGACCTGTCTGGTTTTAAGATTAAGTTAGATAAGTTTATGGAGGGAATGGTTTAATGGTAAAACATAGTAGCCAAGGAAAACCAAGCAATGGTAAGTAAATAGTATAATGGCGAACAAGGGTCAGGCTGGAGACTCTTGCCTACATGCTCGGGGTCTTACTGATCGCCATATTTGGGGTCGGGAAGGAATTTTCCTCCAGGGAAGATTGGCTGAGCCTCTGGAGGTTTTTCGCCTTCCTCCGTAGCATGGGGCAGGGATCGCTAGCAGGAGGGTCTCTGCCGATTGAAGTCACTAAAACACAGGATTGGGGACTTCAACGGCAGAGTCCAGGGAAGGGTCTTGTGGCCTGCAGCGTGCAGGGGTCAGACCAGATGATCATAATGGTCCCTTCTGACCTTAAAGTCTATGAGTCTATGAGAATCTGGATGCTAAGTTAGTAATAATACAGGACTTAAGGCTTGATCCTGCTCCCATTCAAGTCAAATGAAAATACCCCATTGATTTTAATGGAGCAGGATCAAACTCTTCATTTTCTGCTCTGCTGCTGAGGTGTCCCTATCTATGGCTTTTTGGTCTCTGAATTTTAAAAAATGATCTCTAGAATGTGGGAAATTTCATATTAACAAAAGTAACACACACTGCCACAATTATTTATGGAAATATGAGGCAGGCAAAGGAAAAATTTAAAAAAAATGAATAAAAGCAAAATTGAGTATTGCCAACCCCAAGCACTCAACAATTATGAGCCAAGACCCCCAAAATCATGAGATTGGTTTAAAAGATTCAGATTTTAAGAAGAATACATTTGGGGCTCTTTTTATTTTTGTTTTTGGAGGCTTTAGGATTCCTGTTTTCAAATGTTCCTCTGCCACCCTCGGGGTTAGAAACTGAATTATTTTTTGGAGAATGTTAATTTTCCAGTTTTTGAACGACAACTGAGATTCGTGTGTAATAACATGACTCCAGGAGCTGAGGCTTTCAGCTGAACACCAAATATTGTGAGTATTGGCAACCCTGAAAACCCATCATATTTATGAACACAACTGTATTGTCCATCTGTGAAACCATCCTGATACAAGTTCATAAAATAAAGTTTGAATTTTTTTGAGAGGAAACAAAACCTTGAGAGTCTCCATTATTCAGCTCTGCTGAGGAATGAAGATGCAATGCCACATCCAGGAGGGATTTTCTATCTCCAAGTCCAAAATACCAGGATATATGGAATCACCAAGGTGTATTTATCTAAGCTTCGTACAGCCCTCCTCACAAGTGTATCTGAGATCTTGGAACTAATTAACTGCATTCCATATTATTCTAAGTATTTGCATACAATTCTGCTTTTCAGAATGTATTTTTGCAAACTGAACTAGATCCAGTGGGTTATTCCAGTTCAGTATAATTAGCTTCATAGTTATTGCTAATGGTATGCTATTTGTGTCTCTGCACTCAGTAGTGTTTGGTAAACATTTTAGGGATGGAATCATGTTCCCCTGATCTCCCTGGGTGGTGTTCATTCATATATCATCCATGCACTACAGTTATTTCTCTGTCTCCAGTGCTAGAAGATACAGAAGTGGTGATCTTTCCAAAAGGAGGGGCAACTCAAGTGAAAGTATGACCCTGCCCACTACGGAGAGCCTTGGGGAGGAGGCCAGAGAGAAAACCAGGATAGGACGAGTGGAATGAGTGGATATGAGCTTAGAGGATGATCTGGAGCCAGGCCAGGGAGAGTTTGAATTCTAGCTGGTTCCGTAAGCATCTTTCTCAGAAAAACCCACATCCTCACCTTCGACACACACATGCAATGAGAGAGTCAGAGGCAGCTGTGAGAAATTCCCCTCTTCTCTGGAAAGAACTGGCACACGGCCATGACATTTGGCTGGTGTATGCAGGACAATCATGAGATGCAGCCTCAAAATGAAATTGGATTAGAGGAGGAAGGGTGAGCACTGGGCTGGATACAGCTGTCCTCAGTGCGCCTGGAGATGTGAGCAGGGAGCCGGAGCCACTTGGGGAGAAGGAATTTGAGTCTGGGGATCCCTTGTAATGCCACCTTTTGGAGAAGGTGATTGAAATACTTAACAACATGTTAACTCTGCTGACAAAGTCTGCAACTCTCAGATCTTTCAGAACACGATTAGGTGACATGGTGACCCAGAAAGTTGGCCTTATTCCCCGGATATCTGAAGTCCTTTACCCTGCTAGAGCATTGTAGGGAAGCCTTAGTCTATGAGGATGAGAAGGCTCTATAGAGAGAACACAGCTCAATTCATAATCTTCCCTAGTGGATTTTAGTTGGAGCATCAGGTGGCCCTAACAGGTGACTTCTGTTCAGTGCCCCAGAGGAAAGCAAAAAAGCACACACACACACCCAGCCCCAGGAAAACTCAGCCATGGTCAGGGCCGGCTCCAGGCACCAGCCCAGCAAGCAGGTGCTTGGAGCGGTCAAGGGGAAGGGTGGCACATCAGGCTGTTCCGCAGCAATTCAGAGGCGAGTCCCTCTCGGCGGGAAGCACCTGCTACCGAATTACCGCTGAAGAAGAAAGCGGCATGGTGGAGCTGCCACCAGAGTGTCGCCAATCGCAATTGCGATCGCAGCTTTTTTTTTTTTTCTTTTTGCCGCTTGGGGCGGCAAAAACCCTGGAGCCAGTCCTGGCCATGGTGCCCAGTTTAACCTGTGTAAGTGATCAGTAATCACTGGAGTTACACACGTAGGCACATAGGATTTCCTTTACCCCATCAGACCATTTGTCCATGAGGTCTCCTATCCTGCCTCTGAGTTAGCCAATACCTAAGGCTTCAGCAGTTGAAGATAAACCTATAATGTACCTGGGCCATTGTGTGCGGGGTTGGGGCAAAGGAGGTCCTTCCTGATAAGATCTGATCATCCTTATTATCTTCCCATGCAGAGCTGCAAATGTAATCCACACCAGGGGGGAGAGGTGATGGTTCATCTTCTCTTCTTAACATGGAAGTGAGGCAGACTCATGAGGTCTTATTAGTTTGGCCAGTGGCTTCCATTCTCCTGCTGTGAGGTCACACTCTCTGGATGTTAAGCCACTGCATGGCATGGAAGCAAAGGTGGCAGGAGGATGAGGAAGGGTCCATCTCTCCATAGCAAGACCGACTCATTGATAAACCCTATTAGACTGCACGGGTAGTGTTTGTAATCTTCATTTTGCTGCAGATCATCATTCACAGGCGCCAGTTTCCAAATTTCCCCGGAGAGTGCTCAACCCTCACTCTGCCCCAGGTCCCGCCCCAACTCTACCCCTTCCCCCAAACCCCCACCCCCACTCTTCCTATCCCTGCTCTGCCCCAGGCACCGCCCCCATTGATTCCACCCCTTCTCCTAAGCCAGGGGTGGGCAAACTTTTTGGCCTAAGGGCCACATGTGGGTGGGGAAATTGCATGCAGGGCCATGAATGTAGAGCTGGAGCAGGGGGTTGGGGGTGCGGGAGGGAGTACAGGGTGCAGGAGGGGGTGCGGTGTGCAGGAAGGGGCTTAGGGCAAGGGGTTGGGGCAGAGGAGGGGTGTGGGGTGGATGAGGGGGCTCAGGGCAGGGAGTTGGGGTGCAGGAGGGGTTCAGGGTGCGGGCTCTGGCCTGGCGCTGCTTACCTGGAATGGCTCTGGGATGGCAGCAGCACACACCGGGACCAGGGCAGACTCCCTACCTGCCTGCCCTAGCCCCAGCCCAGCACTGGTCCGGGAAGTGGCCAGCACCACGTCCCTGCGGCCCCCTAGGGGAGGAGGGCAGAGGGCTGAGCGCACTGCCTTCGCCTGTGGGTACCTCCCTTGAAGCTCCCATTGGCCGTGGTTTCCCGTTCCCAGCCAATGGGAGCTTTGGGAGAGATACCCACAGGTGAGGGCAGTGCATTAAGCCCTCTGCCCCGCCCCTGCCCCCAGGGGCCGCAGGGATGTGGTGCCAGCCGCTTCCTGGAGCGACGTGGGGCCCGTGGTACCACAGGGATGGCAATCCTGCGGGCTGGATTCAAAGCCCTCATGGGCCAGATCCAGCCCGTGGGCTGTAGTTTGCCCACCCCTGGCCTTAAGCTCCCACCCCACTTCTTCCCGCCCCCACTCTGCCTATTCCCCACCTCTTCCCACCCAGTTCCACCCCTTCCCCTGAGCGTGCCCCATCCCCGCTCCTCCCCTCCCTACCAGTGCCTCCTTTTCACCACAGAACAGCTGATCCGCAGCAGGTGGGAGGGACTGGAAGGGAAGGGGAGGAGTTGATCGGCAAGACCACTGGTGGGTGGGAGGGAGGAAGGGGAGCTTGGCTGCCAGTGGGTGCTAAGCAACCGTTAATTTTTTTCTGTGAGTGCTCCAGGACTGGCGCCACGGAATTGGCACCTATGTCATAGAATCATAGAACTGGAAGGGACCTCAAGAGGTCATCTAGTCCAGTCCCCTGCACTCAAGGCAGAACTAAGTATTATAAGTCATCATCATCATCATCATGACAAATCCCAAAGAGACATAGCCTCCTTGCAGATTGAGTGCCGCCTGGGTTGATCTGTAGCAAGGTGATAGTCTGGCTGGATATTCAGTTTAGGACATTCTCTGATATCCTCCCTTCCCCAAGCAAATTTTAAAAGGCAGGCAATACCAAGTTCTGGGGCACCTCTTAACAGTATCCTGTTGCCCACACAGTACGTTTCCTCTCTCAGTGACAGACTTCACTTTCACAAGGCACTTCCTTCTGCTTCCACCTAATACAGAAGTATGCTCTGTACACAGCACATTCATGTCCCGCGTACAAACCCTTAGGTAATAGAGCTGGTTGAAATTTGTTCTACAAAAAGGCTTGGTGTGATTTCCTGTTTGGTTTTGTTGTTATTGTTTGATAAATGGCTTTTTTTTTTTAAATGACCTTTTTGTGAAAAATGTTTGATATTTTTTAACCTTTTAATTTTTTTAGATGCAAATCAGAAATGAAAATATCTAGATTGTTAGTTATTTTTTCCATGTTTTGGAGATTTTAGATTTTCATTTCCCCCCCCCCCATCTTTTCCTTTTGTCTTCTTCTCTTGTTTTTCCTTTTCCCGTCTTTTATTTTATTTTTCATTTTTTCCTTTGACTTTTTCCTTTCAAAAATGACTGAACTCGTATTTTCTTTTCCTGTCTTTTTTGAAAATGGAAATTTTTCAAAAATGGGGAGAAATACTGGAAAAAAGAAAAGAAAAGGAGGGTCCATTTCAAACCCTGCAAAAAGAAAACAATTTTCAAATATTTCACTTTTTTTCTTCCCTTTTCAACAACCACTGTTCAGTCCAACCTCATGCCTCCCCCACATGCAACACACCCTGCACCTAACCTGTGCACATATGCCAATCTTGAAAATTTGCTAGTATTGCTGTAGTCAGTGGATAAGGGAGATCTCGGGGGAGGCAGCAGAGAGGAGTGGGTGGCAGGTGGGGTGGGGCCTCAAGGGAAGAGGCGGAGCGGGGGTGGGAAGAGGCAGAGTAGGGGCAGGGCCGCAGGGTGGAGCGGGAGTGGTGGGGCCACAGTCTGGGCACTAGTGGCCCTCCCACTTCGTGGGATCTTCCTCCAGCAGCGCTCCCAAGGTGGTGGGCTGGCATGCCTCCAAAGGGAGGTGCGCTGCAGCTGGCATTTCTTGCCCCATTTTTCCCCAAGCCTCTTATACCCACTGCCCATGCGTGTAAGCAAAAATTACTCTTGCTGTTAATTTCTCGTAATATCATCCATTGGTAGATCTTTTCCCATAATCTTGTGGCACAGGGTCATTCTTTGGTCCCTACTTATGTCAAGCATTTCTTAAGCCTAAGGCCTAGTATGGCTAAGCCAGAGGTGAAAGTAATAATAAATTCTTACCGGTCCAGAGGCAGCTCTGGCCCCTGGAAAGGGCAAGCCCTCGGGCGGGGCTGCCAGGTCAACTTCCCCCAGCCAGCCCATTCACACCGCCTGGCCCCCACCACCCAGGGTTGCGGTAGCGATTTAAAAGGGCCCAGGGCTCTTTAAATCGCAAGTCCCGCAGCAGCTGCCCTTTTGCCCCGTCCTGTCAATGGCCCGGGAGAGGCAAAAGGGGCAATGACATTAAAGTGCTGCGGCAGCACTTTAACGTTGTTGCCCCTTTTGCCTCCCTCGTTGGCAGCCCTGCCAGTAGGATCCCTTCTGGCAGGGCCGCCGACGGGGGGGCGGAGGGGGAAGGGGCAGCACACTTTAAGCAGGGACCTTTGCTGTAGCAGCGCTTTAACGTGGGCTGCGTACGGGCCAGTACTGGCTTCTTACTGGTACACCGTACCGGCCCACTTTCACCCCTGCGCTAAGCTAAAATCTTAGAGGCCTCAGCCTGTAGGCCTTGCATTTCAGCCCAGCTTACTGACATAGCTAATACATAATTATCCCTTCTAACTACTGATCAATCTTATACTTCTATAATCCTATCATTTAAATCTAGTTCGCATACAATGATTATATATGACATAACACGTTAGTTAACCATCACATCACACAATAAATGAACAATAAACTAAAATCATTGGCTACGAGATAGTTAAAGTGGCCCCAAGGGACTGAGCTGGGACATTGAGCAATCTTGGGCTCAGTCAATTGCAGATTTCCCAGTTTGAAGGTCAATATGTTACGTGCCTATGAATACAGCAGTGTGTGTGTCGCACGTGTGAGGGCTGTCTTTTTGGCCAGCACACCAGGGATTGAATTAGGGACCTCCCACGCGAAAGAACACAAGCAGCTGCAGCTTGAGCTAAAGAGCCATCGCTACCCAGCTGGCACTGTAACAGACTCATATCCTCTGTGCACCAGGCACTGCAGGGAACCTACAACCCACTTTCACCCCGTGGGTCGCACATGTATTAGTCCATGCAGAGGTGCATGCCTGTGTGTGCACCTACCTATGTGTGTGTATGTGCATGTGTGTGTATGTATGGTATGGATCTCTGTGTGTGTGCATATGCATGTGTGTGGATCGCTGGATCTGAGCAAGTATGTGCATGTGGGGGGCTGCGTGTGTGCATGCACACGCATATATTTCTATGTGCACTCACCTGTGTGTATGTGTTTGTATGTACATGCCTGTGTCTGTGCATGCTCAAACTGAGCTTTGCTTTTAAAAAAAGGATTCTGTTGCTCCTTCTTCGGACACCAAAATTCTTTCCTGATCTGCCCCAACCATCTCCCTATCAGCCTGCTAAGCCAGTTTGACAGAAAGCTGTCACTAGACAAACAACAGTGACAGCAAAGGACTGAATTCCATCTCTCCCCTCATTTCCAACTCAAGATAGGATTAAGATTACAACCAGTCTGCAAACCCTTGACTGGGGATTATGTTAAGCAACAAACACTCACCAGCACTTTCTTGAAAGCTTCTCTTCATGCTGGTGACTGGCTGGCCCCAGCTCTCCACAATGCTGACCTCTCCTCCTTTTTTCCTAGGCGAGCGCTTTCCTCACCTGCTCTCCCAGCCAGATTTTCTGCCTCATTCTGGCAAGAGATGGGGCTTCCATTTCCCTTCTATCCTCATTATTGTCCCTCCTGTATTCCCCTGTTATATCCTTGGGGGCAACAGTTTTAGGAAGAAATCACTGGAGACGCAGAGAGCTGTAACCTTGTAGCAGCCATTTATTTCCACACTCAGGACTAACCAACAGCCAGCCAAAGCTGCTGGGGTATCTATTACCACGACAACCAAATACACAACACACACACACACACACACTCTCGGTCTGTAGCAAACTATCTGATAGGGTTACCATACGTCCTCTTTTTCCCGGACATGTCCGGCTTTTCGGCACTCAAACCCCCGTCCGGGGGGGATTGCCAAAAAGCCGAACATGTCCGGGAAAATGGCAGCTCTGCTCCTCCCCGACTCTTCGGCTCTGTTTAAGAGCCGGGCTGCCCGAGCGCTACCGGCTTCGGGCAGCCCCGTGCCTCCAGACCCTGCGCCGCCGGAGCCCGGGAGGGGAAGTGCCCGGCCGGCGGCTGGGGTCCGGAGGCAAGGGGGCTGGCCGAAGCGGGTAGCACTCGGGCAGCCTGGCTCTTAAACAGAGCCAAAGAGTTGGGGAGGAGCAGAGCCGCCGCGCCGGGAAGCTCTGCTCTGTGTAACTCACGGTGTCAGTTACACAGAGCCCAAGAGGAGCAGAGCCTCCAGCCGCAGCAGCTCTGCTCCTCTTTGACACAGTGTCAGTTACACAGAGCCACTGCGCCGGGAGGCTCTGATCCTCTTCGGCTCCGTTTAAGAGCCGGGCTGCCCGAGCGCTACCGGCTTCGGGCAGCCCCCGTGCCTCCGGACCCTGCGCCGCCGGAACCTGGGAAGGGACGTGCCCTGCTGGGGGCGCAGGGTCCGGAGGCATAGGGGCTGCCCAAAGCCCGAGCGCTACCGGCTTCATGGTTTGCTGGGCAGCCTCCAGACCCTGCGCCCCTGGCTGGGCGCTTCCCCTCCCGGGCTCCAGCTGCGCTGGGGAAGCGCCGGCTGGGGGCGCAGGGTCTGGGGGCTGCCCGGCAAACCCTGAAGCCGGTAGCACTGGGGCAGCCCTTTCCCCCTGGCTGGGAGTGGAAGGGAGGAGGGGGCGGAGTTAGGGTGGGGAAGGGGTGGGGTTGGGGCGGGGCCAGTGGGTTGGGGAAATGGGCGGGGCCAGGGCCCGTGGAGGGTCCTCTTTTTTTATTTTTGAGATATGGTAACCCTAACTATCACCACTGCAGCCAAAAGATGGACCCCTGCATTTAGCTGCTGCTGTGGCACATATAGCCTGGCAGGTCTGTGAAGCCAAGACGCATGCCTGTAACCCAGGGATCTTTCATGTCCAGTAGAGTAGAGCAGAGCAGACCAGTAAACTGCATGCCACTCATTTTCTCTCCAGTACTACAAAAGAACCAGGGGGATGAATCAACTCAGTTGGGCTTAGAATCTGTGCTTCTAGGGAGCGTAAATATTTTAAATCTTGCCATGAATTCTTTAGTAACAGCATAAACCCCAATGCCACTTAAAGTGTCCTCTAACCAGGGAAACTTTCTCTGATGAAGTGCAGACTTTGCCTCATACCTCTAGGGGACTGTTATCTCAACCAAACACTCCCATCTCCTCACACATTCATCGCCCCAACAAGACAAGTGACAGACACTTCTCCTTAATGCTTTCTTTTCCCCAGTTCCCCCTTATCCAATCTACCCCAGGTGTCACAAGAACAGTGGTTGTATGGAACAGCTGGTTACTTCTTCACTTGGCCTTGTGACAATCTAATGTGGTTCTCCTGACAGCAATAGGTAGGTATCCACAGAGCCCAGGTTAAACTACCAAAGTCCTGTCCAGCAGGCATGGGACTCTGTGAAAAACCTGGCCTTCATTCTCTAGGAGCTGGGCTTTCTTTGGTTGTTTAGAGACCCTGGTTAGATATCTGGAGGGGAGGCCCCCAGAATGTTAAGACCTTTCACAATTCTCATTCCTTAAGGCACTTTAAAAGTGACTTACTGAGGATTTATTCAAAAATTTAGTTTGTGCCCATTTATGCACTTTTTGATGCATAAAGAGGTCCTGAAAGATTAGGACCCCATGCACCCCCATCCCTAAGGTTCTTCCCCCCCCACCCCCACCCCCACCCCATTTGTTTTTTAACATAAAAATATGAAGAAGGTCAAGTATAGTCATCCCAGTAGCTGGCGATCTCAGAAATGTAGACCGTGAGTTTTCACAGACCCTAACCGAGTGGAATGGAAGGGGCTTTTGAATCTTAAACAAAGACATCCTTTGTCTCAAATGCTCCTCAGCCCTCTCCTCTCCCAGTGAACCAACTTTCGCCCCCTCAGTGATCCTACAAAGACTTCCACACATACTTAATTTTATGCACTTTATGTACTACTCATCGTGTGCAATATTAAGCATGTGCAGGATCAATGCCCAAGTGTGATATCATAATCCTACTAGTTCTCTAGTCATCCATAGAGTCATAAGAACGTCCATTACTGGGTCAGACCAAAGGTCCATCTAGCCCAGTATCCTGTCTTCCGACAGTGGCCAATGCCAGGTGCCCCAGAGGGAATGAACAGTAATCATCCAGTGATCCATCCCCTATTGCCCATTCCCAGCTTCTGGCATCTAGAGTCTTCTAGGGTAGGTAAAACCTGAATTTCTAATGTAAAAAAAGATCTAACAAACACACCTATCTTTCATGCCTTCTTTATGGACCATAAAGAAACAGAGCAGGGTGCAAGCCCAATTTGGTGGGGTTTTTCTTTCTTCCCCCACCCCTCTTTTTTCAGGACAGGATTACGTGAAGACATTTGTTAAAAAACTCTTCTGTCTTTTCTAGTCAGAGCATTTTCTTTGGAGACACCGAATAGTCATTAAAACAACAGTTCGTCAGTCAGTAATATTCACATTTATGTACTTATTCACCCATCCTTTCTAAAGTTCAGAGATCTCATAGGAGTGAGTCACCTGTCCACCCCAATAGACAATAATAATGGAAACACTTTAGTGTGTGTATTTTCAGTACAACCACATTCCAGTACAATCACAGAATCAAAGAGACACCTTCTGCTTCCATCCCAACCCAGGAACAGGTTTGGCTAGAAACAGGTTCCTCTCATGTGTTGCACACCCCACCAATCAAAACCACTTTTCCCAAGCACTCAGGGCCCTTTAAAGACAGGCTGAGCTACAGCGGGGGCTTGCTTAGCTTTACAGGTGTGGTTGAGTTTCTGTGGGATAGCAGCACAGTAAAGAAGGTGAGTAAATTGTTGTATTCCTTTTAATGAGATATTCAAGGTACTGCTGTGTGACAATAAATAAGGAGGCTTTCATAGTTAATGGTTTATTTTAGTTCTCTAGCACTAGAAGTGAGTGGGTGTTTAGTAATTGGGTGGAATTAACTGCAAGAGCTTATTAAGTATCTTTTCTTTTCTAGCTGCAGGCTGCCTACTCTGTATTATCCCTTTAATTTGCTTCTTGAAGGTATATTAAAAAAGGAGCATTATGTGTTGCCAACATATCTGGGGGGCAGGAAGTAAGGGTCACAGCTAAAGTGTGAGTGCTACACTTACTCCTCTTCTTCTGAAAGAAGCAGAAGGGTGGGGGGAAACCTCTTCTGGTTTGGCTCTATAAAGTTAATGAGGGAGGGAAGAAAACAATTGTTCATCCCAACTTTATTTCCTAGGTGATTACTCTGGATAATTGAACAGGCACTCCAGTGTTCTGACAAGCATGCTTTCATAGCAAACAATTTCTCTCTAAAGGACACTTAATTAGTAAGTTTGGTTGAGGCTTGTTTGGTGAGGCTGTTTCATTACTGTGGTCTGAATTAACTGGCTGGCTACTCTTCCTTTTCTAAACCTCTAATGTTTGAGTGCTGTTAAACAAGCTGCTGTTTCATTTCAGTGGTGGGTGAAATTATTAGAGGAGCTTGTTGTATGTACAGTCGTTCAAAGACCGCAAAGTTACTAAGGGCAAACCAACACTTGTAAAATGCTCCGCTCCTATAGAGTTTGTTTTTTATCGGGGGTAGCTGTGTTAGTCTGTATCCACAAAAACAACAAGGAGTCCGTCCAGTGGCACCTTAAAAGCTAACAGATTTATTTGGGCATAAGCCTTTGTGGGTAAAAATCCCACTTCATCCACAATGTTTAAAGTATTCTATATGGTGGCTAAATTTATCCATAAGATTATATCTCTCTCCCCTCATCTTTAGTTAGTATCTTAAATTTTGGAGACTAACTGTCAAAGTCCTTGAGGCTTTTTCCACTAAATGTCATTTTGTCTAATGAAAACCTGTCTCCCCTACTGTCAGCCCTCAGTTACCCTTTAGCAGCTGTTCAGAATGGGACTTTAGAGAGATTGGGGGGTGAGGGTCTAATAAAAATATTACAGCTTCTGTTGGTGACCGGGACAAGCTTTGAGCTTACACAGAGTTCTTCTTGACCTGAAGAAGAGCTCTGTGTAAACTCATCTCTCACCAACAAAAGTTGGTCCAATGAAAGATATTCTCTCACCTACCTTGTCTCTCTAATATTCTGGGACCCACACAGCTATACCCCTGCATACAAGAGTGGAACTTGTATTTTGAATGCATGAAGAAAGCAGAATGCAGTAACCCTCCATGGTTAGGCTGAGAAATGGCTTTAAGAAACACACCTTGGTATTTGGCTGAAGTCTCTCATTCTCCTCACATGAGTGAAAACATTTTTCTAAAGCTGGAAGGGAAATGTTCTGTAATCTGGGCTTTGTTAATTAGAGAAATGGAAGGTGTGGTCCTTGCCCCTCTCAGATGAATCAGGTTAAAGGCAGGTTAGTGCTGGGTGGGTGAACCAAATCTTTCTGCTGCTGTAAGGCTTGGTTTGTTTGTTGTGCATGAATGACTCTGAATGTCATTCAAATGAATGTCACTGCTGACGCATTTGGAATGGGCACCTTGGATTGAATGATGGGTAAATCCTACATGAGATTGCTCAGTAAAACGACTGGGTCCCTTGTCTCTAGCCTCTTACCGCACTCATTAAGAATGTGATGCAGAAACAGCTCCATGAAAGTGAGAGGGAGGGGGTGTGAGGAGAGAACTGGTAGTACATTAGCCTAGTTGCTATTCTGAGGGGAGCACTAATGTGATGGGCAAGTTGGAGATGGGGCAAGAAGAAAAGATGCAATGCTGCCCCCCCCACACACACACTTAAGTGGTGGTGCCTGCAGAATGAAAGACTTCTGTTTTTTTAATTAATTAATTATGAGATAGCCCATCTCCTAGAACTGGAAGGGACCTTGAAAGGTCATCTAGTCCAGCCCCCTGCCTTCACTAGCAGGACCAAGTACTGATTTTGCCCCAGATCCCTAAGTGGCCCCCTCAAGGATTGAACTCACAACCCTGGATTTAGCAGGCCAGTGCTCAAACAACTGAGCTATCCCTCCCCACCCCGTTGTGCAGAAGGCAAGGCTATATGCCCAGTTTCTTCTGTAGTAGTCAGTATTAGTGTTCAGCTAGAGTTACCTGGAGTGCTGAGTGCACATGCCCTTATCCATTTCACTGTCAAGTTTATGAGGAATAGATCAGGTTGTCCACTTCCAACACAGGAGTTAAGTATAATGAAGGCCTAAAAACTGTCTTGAGCTGGACTTGCTGGAGCTGCTGCTGGATGAGAGATGTGGCTGCTTGGTTCCTCTGAAAAACTGGCTTGGTTTGGGCACCCAAAACACTAATGGACTTAGTTCTCAGTGCATCCTTTCCACTTCCCCCCACTGGCCTTATGAGTCTATCACAGCCTGTTGTTGTGTGTAGGGGGAGGGAGTATAGGCCAAGCCCATTCCTAGTGCAGCTTACGGGGCACAGAAAGCACAGACCTGCCCATAGTTTACTGAAGATCAGTGATGCTGCAACTCTTGAAGTCTGACTAACTTACCGAGTCCCACATGCTCTAGGGAGACAGAGGAACTGGGTCATGGCCAGATTTTGGGAGTGGCTGGTGGGACAGCTGAGGGAAAACATAGGGTGCAATGGGTGGGTGGGGGTGGAACAGCAAAGGGGTTTCAAATGATATCTACTGAACAGTTATACCTAGAACTGCAATACCCTCGATGTGGTTACTCTGAAATCTAGCAAGAGTTTATCATTTGACTTAACTGACAACAATGATTCCATTCAAGCCGGAGGTCTAGATTTCCCCTGAGAGGGAGGAAACCCAACCCCTGGCTTTCCTTCTGTTTCATATAGACCTAATATATGAAGCACTTGGGGTCCTATGTGAAGCCCCATCTTTCCCCTGCCTTCAATTGGACTGGAGGCAACTTGCGTTGGGTTGGAAACCAATACAAAAACTTTCTTTATATGAAAGACTTAATCCCTCCTCTGGACACCCTCGACTAAAGACAACAGACAGGAGTTGCTGGCCTCCATCTCTTTGTCAGGTATGGGAGGAGAAGGCCCTCCTACTATTCCAGATCAATGTAGATTTGAGGTCTTCCCTACACTTACACGTGTGCAATTCAACCAAGGCTAACGTGCAGAGTTTCTTCTCTTGCCTCTGCAGGTGCATTAACGTAGCAAGTGCTGTGCTAGTTGCTCTCACTTGTAATTTATCCCTGCTCTGAGGTGTTTAGAATGGGCTGATTTGGGATGTGTGAAGTCCCAGGGCATTCATAGCTCATCTGTTTCGGAGGAGAGTTTCTCTGGTTGCCCAGTAGGTCCAGACATTGTCATGACACCTGGCATGGTTTTCAGTCTCAACTAGGCATTCTTCAAAGGTAGGGAAGTACTATTTCCCATCTGTAACATGGAGAATCTGAGGAAGTAAGTTTCTTGGTGTCACACCAGGAGATGGTGGTAGAGTTGGGCATAGAACTCAGGGCTTTCTGACTCCTACTGGTGCGCTATGCTCTGCATAATGCTGCCCCATGTTACTGTTCTCATAAGGCCTTCTAGTAAAGGTTCTCTCCCTTCTTTGTCTCTGCATTTATTTCATTCTATTCAGCCTTTACTCTCCTTGTAATTTCATGTTCCCTAGTAAAGGGCTGGTGTCTCCACCATGTTACTAGGAATCTGTAACTAGGCAGCTGGCACACAGATGGTGAGGACTATATACCTGCCCCATTCCTCCTCCCAAAAGCAGGTATTTTTGAAAGCTGACCCTTTCTTTCTGTGGAAGTCCTGGAGCTTCTCTCTTGGGCATGGGTGCACACAGTAGTAGCAGGCTTGGGGCAGGCAGGATCTGGCCAATAGAGGAGGCTCTGAGAACATGCAGCATATCCAAAGTTTGCAGAAGGCATTTAGCTCATAGGGGGTGAGGGTGTGGCTGGGAGGACACATCCTAAGCAAGATTCCTCAAATAACTGGCTGGTCTGCAATAACCTGGGGTTAGTTACACATGAGGACTTAAGCACTTTACACCCACATTTAGACACCACTGAAATCTTCAACCCCCTTGCTCAGCTGCTGCCTAACTCTATTGGGCCTTTAGGACCCCAAGAGCCTGAATTTTGACCATTAAAGTCTCCAAGTTGCCTATGTTTCTGCTAGAGAGTGCATCCAGCCACCTCAGTCTAGGTGCCAATCTCAGACCTCGGACACAGCAGGATCCTCAAACTAGGCATTCCCCTGCAGACCTGACCCAGTGGCTGTGCTCAAAGCACCCTAAAACTCCCCATGGCTGGTGGAGAGGAGGTGGTTTCTCTTATAACCATTAGCCCAGTGGTTAGAGCACTCACCGGCAATATGGGAGACCCATGTTTAATTCCCTCCTCTGCCTAATGTAGAGCAGGGAATTGGACAAGCATTTCAAGTGGTTAGGGCACTCCCTATAGAGTTATTCGCACTCCCACTCCGGTCCAATATTTATTTCACACCCAGTGAAACCGCTTCAACAGGAGACACTGAGGGAGCCCAGACATCAGAATATCCCAGAGCTTAGTGGTTAGAGCACTGACCTGAGACATGGGAGACTCCAATTTGAACATCTTCTCTTCAGGCAGAGAGGGGACTTGAACCTGTGTCTCCCCCACATCCTAGGTGAGTGCTCTAACCATTGAGCTAAAGCTTATAAGGGGGAGCTGCCACAAACTTCCCCTCTTCCCCTGCCCTGTTTATTCCAAAAAGCGGCCTTGGCACCTGACTCCACACCTGAGAATCCCTAGCAGAGAGAGGTGCTTCCTCCCAGCCCTAGCTCCTCGGCATGTTCCCATTGGCTAGCTTTGGTGGTTCCCTGCTGCTTTTGTGGATCCTTTCCTTAGGAGCCTCTCTCCATGGTATCCCTATTCATTGTACAGGGAGCCTGGGTACCTGCTCCAGGGCTTGTGGATTCCACTTGGTGGCAGGAGACCTAAATTTTGAGTGCTGCGACACTGAGAATTGCAACACTTAAACACCTATCTGGATCTAGCTCCTAGTTTCCAACCTGTGCCCCAGAGCAGCCTTGACCCACAACAATCTGGTCCAGAAAAAGCCTCCTTTTGAGCTTAGAACCATCTCTTTCCCATGAAGTGTGCAGAGCACTGTTCAGGTTCTAGTAGGGATGATTTCCTTCCCTTCCACGCTGTCTCCTGTGTGAGGCTCTTCTAAAACTACACTGTCCTCAGAGCTTGAGGCTCCCTAAAGAACTCCTCTTCTTTCTTATGTACAAGTGCATACAGCAGACAGTGGCTAAACCAAACTGTAGGAACGGTGTCCAATTTGAGGTTGGCAGGTCTGCAGCACTGTGCTTGGGTGTCTACACGAACCAACTACATTATGGTAGGACTACAAGTGGCGCATCCCCAGAGAAGTGGTAAAAATGCCTGAGGTCTCTCTCTGTTAGCAACTCCACCACTGCTGCAGTTGCATGGAATTCTGGTTGTCTTTTGCCATTCGTGTAAGAATAGCCTTAGAAAAGCTGTTGTAGAGGGAGGTCATGGAAGCTTAGGTAACTCTTCTTTCTATTGGTGTCTACATGCTTGGTGGTCCACCAGAGAACTTCCTGTGGCTTGTTGGTTGCCCCACTGCAGTTCAGAGGACCTAAGGAAGTCTGTGGGAAGGGAGACCAGGGCTTAGTAAAGAGGAAGAGGTCATCAGGTGTGCATTTCTTCTCAGCCCACCTTTTCCTATGCAGGGTAACGTTGCATCCCTCTAATATTTGACTGTATGGCTTTATCTATACTAACATTACTAAGATTTCTCTCTGGGGTTAGCAACAGTATGGAAATTCGAATAAGAAATTGCTAGTGTAGACATTCCAGGAGTGGACTTGTTACCTTATCCGCTCGTAAACTTTACCTGTCCCATTGGTATAGAAGCTGGTATGAATGAGGCCTAATTTAAGCTTCTGTTGACAGCTCGGGTTTTGTGCAGCTCCCCACAATCACAGTTGTTGTGGGGTTTTTTGTTTCTTTTGTTTGTTTCCCCCACACACTCACACACTCACTCACTCAGTCCCCCTTGGAGGAGGGCTTTTATCACCTTCCCATCAGATACAGAATCTGAACTTGTCTTTTTCCAGGGTTCTTGACCCTGTGGAGGATGCCGTGCAGCTCACTGGAGAAGAGTGAATTCCATGTGGAGTGCTTGGGACTAGAATGCAGGGTAGAGAGTTTGAGAATGTAGCTGGAATGCTACTAAGCTAGTATTCCATGTTCCCGCTGCTAGTGGTTCAACTTCCTCCCTCACGCCCTCTCTGTAAGGAGTGCTTTAGGGTAGCTTCAGTTCCCAACCTGGGTGTCTCTCACTAGAAAGACACTGGGTCAGATTTGCTGCAGGTTATCTGCTGTGGAAACCAAAGGAAGTAGCACTGCTTCAGAGACAGAAGCCATAGCCTGAAGTACGCAGTTGGAGAAGGAGACGATGATCTCGCCAGTAGGTATGAGTCGGGAAGAAAGAAGTCACCAGAAAGTTTATATACTAGCTATAAACCAAAGCCCTAGACTAGACTGCTGTGATTTGCTGGCATGCAAATAGACCAGATATCTCTGACCTGGACCCGAAGCTCTATAGGAAAATGAGCATGTTTGGTGTTTATGACAAAGCAGAAGTGGCCATCACAAAACTGGCTCATAGTTCAATTGTGGTGGAGTTGGGGGAGAGGTTACAGGGTAAATAGCTGTCTGGGATGGAGCAGATGTCTTCAGTGAAGACGTGTGTAGGGTCCATCCAACTCTTTAACTCCTATGCCTTGTCTTTATGGTATACACAGGGACTGTAGCTGTGATGTAGCTGCATTAGTGCTTATGCTACAGGTTTGCACTATGATGCTGCCAGCTGGTGGGTAAAAATCCTAGTGTAGGCAAGGCCCGAACCATCTCCAGCAGCCCACACAAATATTGCTGATCTCCCTGCCACTTGGATTACTGCGGGAGCTCAGACTACTAACAGGATAACTTTCCCCAGCACTGACACTTCCCTTCTGAAACTGGAAGCTGAGGAGAAGAGTGTATGTGGGGGCTTGTGGGGTTCTGTTTGGACATTATCCCTGAGAAAAGCCATTTCTGGAATAAACCTGTGAGACTTGTGTGTCCTGAACACTTTTCTCCCCCCTCTAGGTTGCATGAGGAGCTGAAGATGGCGAAAGGCGATAATGGAGTGCGCTTTTTCCAAGCCCTACTAATTCTTGGCAATGTGATTATTGGGGTAAGTGATCTGAGGCTGTGAGGGGTGGGGGTGGAGAGATGGTTTCTTTAGGGGCTCTTCACTCCTCATCAGATGCATTGTAATAAAAGGCACAGCCCAGCAATGGGGTCATTCTTCATGTTACCACTTCAGTCTAAATAAAATAAGTGCAAGGCTAGGTGAGAGGTCAAGGTCCAGGCTGAGTCATGCAAGCAAACTAATTCTGTAAGGGATGGATGGGTGAGGGTACCTGGCCTGGTAGGAAGTAGGGGAAGCAACAGCACATCTAGAAGAACAAGCTTTTGTGCCATGGGTTCTGGAGGGAAGAGCCCTGGTTCCTGAACTCCTCTTTCCAGCCCAGCTCCTTCCCACAGTGACGGGAAGGGTTATGTTCATGCCGTTCTTAAAGGAATGCTCCAAATCTAGTTTTAAGACAAGCCCAGCAGGTATGATCTGTGCTGGCCTGGGGAAGAGAGGGCCTACGCTCAGTGGGTTTTATGTTTCCAATACCCATGGGAGGACAGAACACAATGGATTGTGGGCCTGTGGGGAGGGAGTGGTCTCGCTGGGAAGTTTGTGCCTTGTGTGTGGGGCAGGAGGAGGAATGTGATTAATAGAAGCTCTCCTTGGACATAGCTGTGGTACTGCTTTGGGCTGACCTGATGGGAGTCTGACTTCTGGTTCTCAGATGTGCGGCATTGCACTGACGGCAGAGTGCATCTTCTTCGTGTCGGATCAGCAGACTCTGTACCCTCTGCTTGAAGCCACTAATAACGATGACATCTACGGTGCAGCCTGGATTGGCATCTTTGTTGGCTTTGCTCTCTTTAATCTGTCTGTCCTGGGCATCATTGGAGTCATTAAGTCAAACCGGACAATGCTGCTGGTGGTAAGTGAAGTGATATTAGTCCACAGGTCGTTAACAGACTGAGATCATGTTATTCCAGTCTTCTGCCCCCTGTGCTCACAAGCTGTTGAACACAGCAACTTCAAGATTTGGGTTGTAACTGTCCAGGCCTTAAATGGCATTAGGGCCCTATGTGCCTAAAGGGCCACCCCTTTCCTCTTTGACACCTAGGACAGCCACATTGTCCACAAACAAAAAGAATCTGTACCAGGAAGAGGGACATGAGTGTGGGAGACTATTTCCATGGTAACTAAACCACAACTCAAACCCGTGACCAGGAGGACTGAACCTTGTTCCCTTCAAAATAAGTTGGCCCTTGCTGCCTCAGTTTTGTTCTATCGTGGGGAAAAGTAAATTTGGAAAACCAATAGGGAAAAGGAGGGAAATGGTTCCTTTTTAACTGAACTGAGTCCAGTAGGGGGTTCATATCATAACAGGCTTCCCTTCCGCCATTATCTGGGTTGGTTTGAGAGAGATTCTGAGGGAATAGGAATCAAAATGGTGGTCTTGTGGTGGGTTCTGATGCCTGTCACCAGGTCTAGAGGACGCAAACACTGCAATGGAAGGACTGTAGCTGTATTAAAGTTGTCTGGGTTTTTAGAAAATATAGTGACACCGTTCCTTGGGATACCTTAATATGGCAGCATGTGGCTACAGGTGTGGTACAAACGCCTTGATTGGTCTTTGAGTCTCCAGCAGAATCCTGAACAACATATTTGACATGGTCATACAGTGTAAATCCCTATTGACCACTCAAACTTGTCCTCATTATTTGCTGCTGGGTGGCATCAAATACTGATACCTCTACCTAGGCTTCTGAACATCAAAGTAAGATTAAATCACTGCTGTGAGGAAACTTCGCCTTCCATAATATCTATATGGTTGGGACATGTTTTGGAGTTGCTGGACAAGTCATGGACAATGCTAAAATGGTGTTTGGATGCTTAGTCAACCGATCATTATGCAGCTTCTTATCTCTTTCTTCAGAAGCTCTATTAAAGAGGCAGAGTGGAGAAGTCTGATCTGTGCCTACAGCATAAAGAGCAATCTAGAAATTCTGTGAAACAAATTTTAAGACTGATAACATAACTAATTTTCTACACCCTGTAATAAACCTCAAACTTGCACTCTCAAGATATCAGTGGGGCAAAGAATGTAGCTGCTTCCTAAGAAGGATAAGACACCACTATTGATAATCAGAGTAGTCGGAGTGCCATTAGGCAGAATACAAATAAAATGAGCATATGAACCCTTATGCTCCAGGGAATAAGACAATCACTAATGACAGGGCTTCCCTTAAATCCAGATTATGGAATGTATCTGTTAACAGGGTAGAACTTGGATGAATGGGACTCTCACGGTGGTGGAACTTAATTCTGAGTCTCAGGGTTGTTCAGGTATGGTACGGGTGGAGGTTAGTGCTCATAGGATGGAATGGGGAAGGAACCCTGCTCCAAAATACTTTGACTCTGATGTTGTAACACCACACTTTGAAATGCATCGTGTTGTGAGAATAGACCCAGGTTGGAGAGCTAACTGTACTTTCTGCTTTGCTTCTTTCCCAGTATATCATTCTGATGTTGGTCACCTATGGATTTGAAGTGGCTTCTTGCATCACAGCAGCAACTCATCGAGATTTTGTGAGTGGTGGTTTTCCATGCATATTCTCTCAAGAGTAGGATGGAGGTGGGGTGTTGGAACATGTCCACAAAATGCTAAAGCGCTAAGCATACAATGCAGCTATGGCAGAGTGGAAATCTGGAGAGGGCTGGCTAGAGACTGGACAGTAATGGATACTGCTGAACCATTGAAGAGAGGGCCTAGTCTCCTAGGGGCATGTGTAATTCCATAACTTGGGGTCAAGGAAAGAAGACTTTCTTTATGCAAGCTAAGTCTGTCTATTAACTGAGGTTACTGGACCATGACCTGTTTTTCAGATGCAGATTGACAATGCTATTGTAGGTATTAATGATGGAAGACCTCTGGTCCTACCATTTGAGCATTACTAGTGTAGGGGAGAGACCCATGTAGGTTCTTCCAGCTGTTGGAAAAAGTTGTACGTGTAGTACTTGGGTCCAAACAAACCTCCAGATACTAACAAACCGCTTCTTCCCTTGCCGCCTCCCCAGCAAACCCTTCTGAGGACATGTTCAGCTGTCTGACTCTGGAAGCATCAGAAAACCCATAGATACCAGAGTCCTTCTTCTCGAACTCCTAGCATCTCCGGTTGGAGGAGGACTTCCAAACAAACTTAGTTGTCCAAAACTGTTTGCTGGTTCTCTACTCCTAATGAAGCAGAAAACCTACTCAATTCAAAAAGGCATCTAATAACATGGGCACAAGCAAACAATATGTGTTTTTAATATGGCTAAATGTATCTATCTAGGAACAAAGAATATAGGCCATACATACAGGATGGAGGACTCTAATCTGGGAAGCAGGGGCTCTGAGAAAGATTTGTCAGTAATCGTGGATAATCAGCTGGACATGAACTCCAAGTGTGACTCTCTGGCTAAAAGAGCTAATGTGATCCTGGGGTGCATAAACAGGGGAATGGCAAGTAGGGGAGAGGTTATTTTTACCTCTGTGTTTGGCATTAGTGTGACCACTGGAACTGTGCACAGTTCTGGTGCTCACAATTCAAGAAGGATGTTGATAAATTGGAGAGGACTCTGAGAAGAACCAAGAGAATGATTTAAGGATTAGAAAACATGGCTTATAGTGATAGACTGAGCTCCTGGAAACTATTTAGCTTAACAAAGAAAAGGTTAAAGGATGACTTGATTACATTCTATAAGTATCTACATGGGGAACAAATATTTAACGGGCTCTTCAGTCTAGCAGAGAAAGGTACAACACGATCCAATGGTGGGAAGTTTGAAGCTAGACAATCTTTTTCTAAAAGATCAGCTCTGGGAATAATGTTTTGGAAGTTCTCTGGACTGTGTTATACAGGAGGTCAGACTAGATGATGACAGTGGTCCCTTCTGGCCTTGGACTCTATGAATCTAATAACACCGTGTGTGCTCTCTATCTCACTTGCCCTGTAGTTCACACCCAATCTCTTCCTGAAGCAAATGTTGGAAAAGTATCAGAACCCAGAGCCAGCCAGCAATGATGATAAGTGGATGAGTGAAGGTGTCACCAGGACGTGGGACCGCCTCATGCTACAGGTGATCATGCTCATATAACTGAAGATCGAATCTAAACATTACACAGGTCTGGAATTTCTCATTCTCGCCCTAGAATCTTTCAGTAATAAAAAAGGCTAGAATCTGGCTTGGAATCTTCAGATGTGGCCCTGCCTAACCTCCAGCATCCCAGTGGTGCTGGTGCATCAAATGATGCTTCAGGTCCCTGAAATATCTGTCAACATGTTACTTTTCCTATAAATCTATATTTATGCCTGGTGTGATGAAAGCTAGTCACTGTTCTGGGAGTGGGGGTGTGGGGGAAGGAGAGAGAAAGGGGGGAACCACTGAGGACTGGATGTCAGCTCCTGTATAATGCTTGTAGCCCTGTGTTGCAGGGGGAATATAAATTTTCTGTCTTTTTTTTTTTTTTTTTTTTTTCCCTTCCTTCTCCCAAATCCAGAATCAGTGCTGTGGGGTGAATGGCCCCTCTGACTGGCAGAACTACATGTCTGTGTTCAGAAGCAGGAACAGTGACTCAGAGTTCCCTTGGCCACGCCAGTGCTGTGTCATGGATGTCCAAGGAATTCCAATCAACTTGGATGGCTGCAAATTGGGAGTTTCCGGCTACTATAATAATAAGGCAAGAATCTCTCTCCACTTTTACTGTAATTCTCATTGATTAGTGGGATTATCTCCATGCTTCATTTGTAATGAAAAGAGGTGCCAGGGCTAAAGCAATTATTTTACATTTATGACTGATGCAGTAAGCCCAGAGGTGCTGGGGCTATGAACTACCAAGCCTAGAGGTACCAGGGCTCAGCCCTAGGCACCAATTAAGCACTGGATTACCCCATGGGGATGGGGGCAGAATGCCACTTGAAGAACAATGGGGATTGGAAGCTTATGACATACTAGGGGGACAGGACAGGATAGATCTGCTAGTTTCCAAAGCCTTTCTGAGGAGGAGATGCTTCTGTAATTTCCTGTCCATATCACTGGCCCAGGACAGAGTAGTACAGGAGCATTTCTGATATTTAGGACATAGGTAGGGCCTTACCAAATTCACACCCATGAAAGATGTGTCACGGACCATGAAATCTGGTCTCCCCACGTGAAATCTGGTCTTTTGTGTGCTTTTACCCTATACTATACAGATTTCATGGGGGAGACCAGAGTATCTCAAATTGCAGGTCCTGACCCAAAAGACGTGCAGGGAGGTCACAAGGTTATTTTAGGGGGTCATGGTATTGCCACCTTTTCTTCTGCACTAACCTCAGAGCTGGGTAGCTGGAGAGTGGCAGTGCAGAAGTAAGGGTGACAATACCATACCATGCTTTCTTCTATGCTGGCGGTGGCGCCACCTTCAGAGCTAGGATCCCAGCCAGCAGCTGCCACTCTCCAGCTTCCCAGCTCTGAAGGTAGCACTGCCACCAGTAGCAGTGCAGAAGTAAGGATAGCAGTACCGCAACCCCGCCTACAACTTTTTGGGTCAGGACCCCTACAATTACAACACTGTGAAATTTCAGATTTAAATAGCTGAAATCATGTAATTTGCAATTTTTAAGATATTTGACCGTGAAATTGACCAAAATGAATCATGAATTTGGTAGGGTCCTAAATGCAGGAGACAATAGAGGGGTGCTGTCCCAGTGGAACTGGTACAAGATGCCAGCCAAGGACAATAGTACCCAAAGGAATTGCATTCTGAGGGTGTCTGGCTTCATGACCAAGAGGGTTGGTATAGTAGCTAGTGTTGAATGGTGACTGATATCCCATACATAGTGACTAAACTCTTTTAACCTACCCAAAGGCCCCCATTCTAGAGGAGGGAAGGGACAAAGCCATGTTGACAGGGCACTATGTGAGAAGCTTTTGCCAACGTCTATGGCTTAAAAGGAACTGTTGGTTCTTTGATGCCTTTCCCAAATGCTAGCAACCTGCCATGGGGCAGTGCATGGTAAAATGTACCGTGCTCAGTTTTTTGGGAGCATGGTGGGCAGCTGGAATGGCAGAATCCAGTCAGTGGAGCAGCCTGTTCCCAGGGAGACGCTGCTGACTGCATGTAAGATGCATGTTTGGAGGTGGGGGTTATGGGGAAATTCAGGTGACCTTAGCTTCTAGCAGCTTAGCAGAGGGCTGTCATCCCCGGTTATATTCCCTGTGGCAAAACAGAAATCTCATGTTCTCCTGGTGATTTGGAGTGAAAGGCATAGTTAATACAGTAAATTGGCCTGAAGTAATTGAGAGCGATCTGTTTCTAGAGGGAATATAAAGCCATAATCTGGATCCATTTCTTCCTCTTGTATCAGGGAGTTGGCAGAGCCCTAGGGTGGGATGCCAACTGTGAACTATCTCCTAAGACCAAGTAGACCATTCTGACCATGGTGGTTGCTTTGCAATCAAAGCATGTTCTAGCTTACTTGTTAATGTCTAACTAGCTAGTTCAGTGTTCTTCTATTCCTAGAGAATGAGAACCCCACCTCTCTCCAAGAGAGATCTGAGCTTGTAACATAGTTGGTAAAAGCAAACTCTGGTCATGACTTGCTTATTGGCTCTGTTCCCACAGGGTTGCTATGACATTATCTCTGGTCCAATGGACAGACATGCTTGGGGTGTTGCCTGGTTTGGCTTCGCCATTCTCTGCTGGACTGTGAGTACCTAATATCTGCTCTCTTTTCCCCTCTTTCCCTCCCTCCGCCCCCCAACAACATGAGGAGAAATGGGGATTGGCACTGGTGAAAGGACTGATCCCTGGAGAACAAGTAGCTCCGCATCCAACCGTAGGGCCGTTCTGAATTGGGAACATGCTTGGGGGGAGGGTAAGGGATGTGGGCTGCCTTGAAGGACAGTCTGCAGATTAAGCTGCTTTAGCTCCATTCCATTAAGTAAGGCTGTGTTCTGAAGATCACCAGTTCTGATCTGACCTCCACATGCAGAGAAATTAATGGCAACTGTGCCTAATCCCCATAAGTGCACCCTGCTGATGTTCAGAATAAAATCTCTGTACTGTATAGCTAACTCACTTTCTTTTAACTCTACAAATCAAAAGCCTCTGGCAATGGACTGATCCCATGGCCCACAAAGTGAAAGCACTTAAGTGTGCTAATAAGTATGAACTCCCCCACCTTAGCCTAGGGGTAGGTGATGAATGTTGCCAAAAAAGTTTGCTGCTGTTAATGCAAACAGATGTTCAGTTGGGTATTCACCACTCCTCTTATTTGCTCTTTGCCAACATTTGTGCAGCTCTCCAGTCTTGCTCACAGAAAAGTGTCAATTACTCTTGCTGGAAGTATTCATTTGGCCAAGCTCTTTGGGCTTGTCATGAGAGCAGAAAAATACAGAACTTGGGAGTATTTGCTATTCTTGATGAGAAATAATCATCTAAGAACAGAGCCGGTGCAAGGAAGTTTCATGCCCTAGGCAAAACTTCCACCTTGCATCCCCACCAGCCCTGCAGCAGCTCCGCACCCCCCCCCCCCCCGGCAGTTCTTCCCCCTCCCCCCCCCCCGGGGGAGCCGTGCAGCAGCTCCCCACCCCAGCTCACCTCTGCTCCGCCTCCTCCCCGCACGTCACCCTCGCCCTAATTCTTCTCCCTTCCCAGGCTTGTGGCGCTAAACAGCTGACTGGTGCTGCAAGCCTGGGAGGCGGGAGAAGTGGAGCAGTGACGGCGTGCTCAAGGAGGGGGTGTAGCAGAGGTGAGCTGGGGTGGGGAGCCCTGCGGCAGCTTTCCCCCCCCCCAAGGCACCGCCCAGCCCGGGGAGCCGCTGCACGGCTCCCCACCACAGCTCACCTTTGCTCCGCCTCCTCCCCGAGCACGCCGCCCCCGCTCTAATTCTCCTCCCCTCCAGGCTTGCAGCGCCAATCAGCTGTTTGGTGCTGCAAGCCTGGGAGGCGGGAGAAGTGGAGCGGTGACCATGCGCTCAGGGAGGGGGCGTAGGAACGCTGTTTTTTTTTTTTTTTTAAATTGGGGGCACCACTTTTTGGTGCCCCCAAATCTTGGCGCCCTAGGCAACCACCTAGTTTGCCTTAATGGTAGCACCGGCCCTGCCTAAGAAATAAATAGTCATAGAAAAAAGTTCAAGACCAACCTCTAGACTGAAATCAATAATACATAAGCTGTGGAACAAAATGCATTAAGTGCTTAACTGCAGAGTTGTGGGCTGCAGATAGCTTGCCCTGCTCCAGCTCAACTGTTGTATTGAAGAGTTGGCTCCTGTGTGAAGACTGCAACCTTCTGTGGCTACCGGGGGTGGATTTGGTGATGGAAATCCCTGACCTGATCCACTGAAAGGTTGAAATGTCATCTGACAATGTGTGTGTTTTTTTTTTTTTTTTTTTTTTTTAATTAAATCTGCTTTCTTCATTATCTAACGGCCGTTTTTTCTTTATAGTTCTGGGTTCTTATCTGCACCATGTTCTATTGGAGCAGAATTGAATACTGAGGATCCAGTGGCCTCCCAACAACCCCTCTGAAGTCTTGGTGCATGAAACTGCATTCGTTCATCTGTACTATTCCTCTTGTACTAATGGAGGATTTGAGGCTCTCCCAGTCCCCCCCATTACCATCCCTTCCCCATCTCCCTGAAAATGAGACAGACTGGTACACTGAGCTGATCCTTCCAAGAAAGAACATGCCTTCTCTTTGCCTCGCTGGAGTTCTGTAGCTTTTACGCCTATTCACTGACTTGGGTCACTGTTCTGAAGACTTCTTGAGTCTGAGAGATGCTCTGATCATTCCAGAGATGGCCTTGAAAAGGGAAATGGCCCATAAATGTACTTGCTCCAGAAAACAATTTTTTTAAACTAGGGCTAATGTAAATGATATCAGAACAAATTTGATGCACAAGGCTGTTGGTATACAGTACAAGTGAGAGATGCTGTCACAACACCAGAGAGCCTTCCTCCCTGCAAGGAAGAGGAAACTTAGACCTGTAACTGCAAGAATCACCAAGTTTATTTAACATTCATATTTAGTTCGGGCCTCTGTTAAAAATCTCCATCTTCTAAGAAGGAGGCCGACTGTTTCTGTTTTCTACCCTCTGCCATACCTAACTTCTCAGTCTTAAAGGATAAAAGCAGGTTACTAGTCAACCCAAATCAGAGGCTAGCTCACTACATCATAATATGCTTCCCATGTTCAAGCCTACCTCTGTTTTTTTTTTTTTTTTTTTTTTTATCACTGATAAGCTATAGGACACCCATCTCTCTGAAATGGTGCCAATGCATGCAATGTTTTGCCTCCTTAATATGACTCAACAGTTTTCACAGCTCCTTGGAGATCTCGAAAAAATGCAGTTTTGTACTCAAATGTGTTAACAGGACAAAATATTCCTCCTTTCCCAACTCCACCAGGCTACTCCACTTTCCATCTCCGGCTAACTCAATGCATATAATTGAGCCCCCTTGATCAAGTAGAGTAATTTGCTTTCAAGGACAACCATTAATTCTTACTCATATGTTCTTCTACAACCTCACTGAACCCCAGTTCTGTCCTAGCATAAACAGTTAAAACTCCCAGTTAAGCAGACAATTACTATTGACCTAAGTCAGGCTTAAATGGGTCCATTCTGGTCTGGTGTAATTCCTAATGAATGTTTTGTAAGTTACATGCATTGTGTGACACGTGCTCCTTGTACAGAATGTTTTATCTGAAATCTGTGTAAGTGTAGGGGGTCAGCTCCTAAGAACCTACCAGCTGCCCTGATTGTTCCAGTGTTTCTGTATATTCTCCAAATCTTTAATAAAAAAGCTGAGTTTCAAATTCTCACAGTCCAGGATCTTGAGTAAATGGAGGCTACACCAGCTGCCTCCAGACACCTAAATGTTGGGCAATGCAGATCTAGGTTCAAAAAGTTGGTGGCTCCAAACTTCTCACAGGTATTGAGTTGCCACTGTCTGCATCTAGAATGTTGTGCTGTGGGGGAAAATCTGGCACTGAACAGACTTGCCAGTCTAATCACAAAGGGCTGTGGGATAGAACTCTTGAATTAGAGGTGGGTCACTGACACAGGGTGGCATTTGGGGGCAGAGGTAAAAAATGGGGGGGAGGGGAGGGAGGAGTTTAGAAGGGAGGGGGGGGAAACCCAACAAAAGACAGGCTGCCTTGGTGGTGTGGTGGCTGCCTCCTTCAAGACTATGGACTCTAAAGCACCCCTACAAGCAGTGTTGAGTCCCAAATACTCTCCCAGGGTTGACTTGAGCAGATGGGTTGGTTCTCTTGCTTAGACCTCTCTCTTGAAGCTACAAGTTTAGTTTTAGATATTAGACATATGGGAACCAGTGACTTCTAAGTCAGGGTAGCAATAGCAAAGAGTTGGAGCTTTTATGTCAATTTAGAGGCAAAACACCTGTGGGGAGGAGGGAGAGTAGAAATTGGGGTATCATTTTTATGTGAGCATGCACACATACAGCTTCTCCACTCTCTCCAAACACACTTCTGGTGTGACAGCCAGCCCTTCACCCACATGAATTAATACCTGCTTTTGTAACATACCCACTTCAGCATGAGATTGTGCTGTTACTTGGTTTTAGGCTGCCCCCAGGAGCTCTGCAGAGCCACAATGCCTGCAAGATGGTCCACACAGCCTCCTCTGTACTGATGTCACTGAAGAAGTGGCTTACAAAAATGAAATAATCAAAACCACAGGATTAGATTGCTGAGTTGAGAGAATATCTTCTCCTTGGAAACTTCTGCTTTAATAGCTGTTGGTGAGGTGGGGCTATCTGGAGGGTTGAATAAGACCCTGAAACTAATCTGACAAGTGGAATGGAGAGCAGATGCCAGATCCACTTCTTTTGTAGGTGAATAAGGAGTGGAAACAGGTCTGCCTAGTACTGTCTCAATACTGCTTCCCCCAAGCACTCCAATCATGACTGGCTTAAAGCATTATTTACAAATCACAGGTTGGGGTTCTTTGTATTTTGCTTTCGGGTTCCTGAGCTTCTGGGTTACTGGCTGGTCATTTTAAACTTTCTCTACAAGTGGGAGGAGCAGAAACTTCCTTTACGTGACCATCACATTTGAAAATAATTAATCACTCGATGCTGGTGTTATGGAGTTAAGAGAAACGCCAACTATGGTGAGTGGCAGCAGTGCTGTTGTCTGGAACGGCGGTTTCAAGCATCTCTACCGAGGTGGCAAGAGCAGAGTGGAGTGATGGTAGAATGCTGTCAAGCAAGCTCAGAAGAATTCTGCACAGCTTTTTCTGGTTTTCCTGCTTTGAGGGTCCTCATTCCAGTCTCTGCAGATCCCCCCTGGGGTTGTAGGATTCCAATAGTAGGTGGGGAAGTTCAGAGCAGTAGAGACAAGGTAGCGCAAGAGATAAGGAATGGCAGCAAACAGGTTCATGTGCTAATTAATAGCTATCGAGGGACCCTCCTAGCTTCCACATTCTGGACTACAGCTTGGTGTAGGTCTTACCTTATCTCCAAAATGGCCATAGTGCTTGGCTATGTGAATAAGTAATGTAGAACTGAGATAAGGTGACAATAAAACTCCTGACAGTGTATCTATCCCCTCACCACACATGCACACGTGCTGTGTAATCTCCCTAGATGAAGGGCTCTGAGGCTCAAATCTTCTAATTATTTGTGCACAAAAATGCCCATTTGTAACTTTCATGTCCAGCTATCAATTGTATATGCAGAGCAGCACCTGTTGTAGGGCTACCTCTTGTCACTTTCATCATACACCTTGAGATATTTGCTATTTTTCTTGTATGCCCAGTTCCTGGAACTGTGAGAAGAAGCTGTTTTTTATTTATAACATTTCCATCTCTCATCATAGTAGAGAAAAACTTGGGAAACATGGAGTGCCCTCAAGGCTTAACATCAGACACCAAATATACCCTACAGTTAGTGTGGGTTTATTTTATAAAATCTTGGTTTTGTTTTTTAATGCTTGGTGTTGGCAACACTGAGAGCTCTCGTTTCTCTGAGTCACATTGCAGTTTAGTTCTGCCTTCCTCTTTCTGCTATGTTCTACGTACACATCCTCTCATATTCTGATGCACCTGCCCCCTCCCTTGTGCTGTCATTCTCCTGTAGCCTCACTCATAAAAGTACCTTCATTCTTACACATGATCTTGTCTCCTTGTGCAGGTGCCTGCACTCAGACCTTCATTCACTCTCCTCCTCAGCCTGTTCTTGACCTACACTACCTCTGGCCAGTGGCTTCTGACAATATGACAGGATAGCTACAAGCAATGCCCTGCTGCTGCAGCCAGACATTGCATAGCACTGTGGTGCCCAGTTACCTCTGCACAAACCAACACACTGTGCCTATACACCTAGTGTCCTATACTGCTTGTACAGAAGCTCTGGCCCACACCCCCCCTTGCATCCTAGTATTGTCCTGAGCCATCCTGCATCAACAGCAGGGCTGTCAAGGGAAAGTGCAATCTAAAATTTACCAGCCAGCTTGTAACAGAATTCCTCTCACCCGCAGTAGCGATTGAGAAAAGCCTCTGAAATGCTGCTCATGGAGGCAGGCAGCCTCCTCTGGAAATGGGTGGTCTCTCCTCTAGTTAGGGAAGCGGCTTTACTGATCAAGGGAGCTGGGGCAGGATGCTGAGGCCTAGTTTTCACTGGGGTTTTTACCACGTTGGCTACCAGCTGAGGTGAACTCCTGCTATGGTCAATGCAGTTTGTAGTTCTCCCAGGAAGCTAGTTCAGGTAAACACTAGAATGTTACCATGTTAGCTAAGGGGATAAAATCCCAAGGTTTTTTTCCCAGTGTGGGTGCACCTTTGTTAGGGTGTTGTGGCTGGTGGAGAGATTGCAGGGCTGGTGGAGGCAGCTCCAAACAGAGTCTTTGCCATTTTCAATGCTACTATGAATCAATCAGGCTTCTAGCATCCCATTCCTGCTCCCAGCAACAACTACACTATCCCAGGAGTTTGGTTCTTAAAGTAAAATGTTTCATGGTATACAAATGAATAATACGGATTGCTGAGCATGAATGTTTGCAGCATTCAAGAACCCTTTCCCACTGCTTTTGAAAGGGGTTTAGCGTATTTCGGGCTGTAGCCATCATTGTTCGTTGGGTTTTTTTTCTTCTCTTCAGGTCTTGCCTGTCTGCACCCTTCCTTCATGAGATGTTTTATTTCCCCAGCTGAACCCAGCTCTAGCCACAGTCACATCCTGAATCCTTGTGGCTCGTTCTTAAGCAGCAACTGAATAGTCTTGGACATAGTGAAGCCTCTTCCACCAGAAGCTAGGAATAGGCAACAGGGAATGGATCACTTGATCTGTTCATTCCCTCTGGGGCACCGGGCATTGGCCACTGTCGGATACTGGGCTAGATGGAACTTCCGTCTGACCCGGTATGGCCGTTCATAAATTTAATAAGAACATAAATATTTCCAGGTCCTTTAAGATGAAGGATTGAAATATTAGATATATATATATATACATTGCCACAGATGTGCTGGGAACACAAAACAGCTCACTTGTAAAGCTAGGCCTGGATTAAGAGCCTGGAGCTGAATGCCCAGGGGCTTTGTAGGAGCTCAAAAACCAACCCTGGCACCTGAGCCACATTTTGCATATAACGTGCAGTAAGCTAGTGCCTGTTTTTTAATAATGGGCTGAACTGAAAGCCCTCACCTTAACACACATGCTCTAGCTAAGTTCTGGGAGCCTGAAAGCCAGACCCAGACCTGAATTTTGCACCTCTAGTCTGTCTATAATCCGCAGTGCCCTGAACCATTTTATCCTTAACCCTCAGAGAACTTCAGATGAGTTAGCCTAATGTGTCTTGTATCTGAGGACTGGCTCCTGCCCTGGCAGAGAATGGCCTCAAAGATCTAACAGCCCTTTCCCATCTCTAGCTATTATCCTGTACGTGTTTTTGTTTTTTTCTTTCACAGGCAGAGATGCTGAAAGTAGGGGTGCTGGAAGTGCTGCTGCACCCCCTGGCTTGAAGTGGTTTCCATCATATCCAGGGTTTACAGTTTGGTTTAGTGGCTGTCAGCTCCCCCACTGTACAAACTATTCCAGTGCCCTTGTTCACACACCAACAACCCCTCTTCCCCCCCCCCCCCCCATGTGGCTAATGTCCTTTCCTACCCTGCCTGTCTCTCCTTTGCTACCAGTTTGCCTCCAGTTCTATGTTGGTTGCTGGCCAGGTCAGGTCAAGACCTAGCAGCAGCGAGGTGTGTCTTGTTGACAGTACTAGGTGGGCTGGGGTGTGAGGCGGCAGGGCAGGTTTCTACAGGAGCCTTCCTCTGTGCTAGGTTTAGCAACCTGTCTCCTGAGGAGAAATGGAAAGCAGCCACTTTGGAAACATGCTTAGACATGAAGCTGTCTTTGTTGCCACACAGGGACAGGAGTCGGTCATGATGTAACCAGTTCCTCCAGCACAGGCACTGTTGGTTCAGGCTATGCTGTAATTTGTACTGAGTCAACCTTTCAAATCCACAGTGATTTGCAATCAGGCAAAAATGAATTGGTGGAAAGTGTGCTGGAGCATTTCCATGTGTTTCAACATGGTGGCTGCCAGCACAGTTTAACTGTCGTATGTACAGGGCTTTAGTGTGTAATTTGCTTGATTTCTTTAATCATGGAAATCGTGGTAGTCAGTTGAGAGGCATCTTGGGTGTTCTGGGCAGGTTTATAAAATACTCTTGGTGGCAAGCGAATAATAAGATGGGTATAAAGGGAGAGAAGAACCCCATGAGCAAGATTAGTCATCAGCTAGTGGAGATCATAGTCAAGACAGAGTGTATAATGATGTTTAATGGCCATGTGACTGGTATGCTGGATATATGCCAGTTGCCATAGAAACTTACAGGAAGCATATTCTAGTAATTTTCCTAAAGGGAAAGCAAAATTAAGGAAGGGTGTCACGGTGGAGGCTTTATTTGGAGTGGAAATCCAGTCCCATGCAGAGCTGGACAGGAAATCATTTTCCTGTTCCCCCAAGAATTTTGAGATTTTGACAAATTTTCCCATCCCCAAATGGGACAAAACGTCAAATCTCAAAAAAATGTCTGAACTGAACAAAAAAAATTTAGCTTCGGGTCAAGCAAAAATATTTGTTTGGACCATTCTAAAACATTGTTTTGACTTTTGATCTTTTCCAATTTTTCTGACACTTTTTTTACTATACATTAATTTAAATTTTGAAACTAAAAGTTGTGTCAGAACAAAACATGGAATTTTTTGTTCTGAAAATGCCAAAATGGGGCATTCTGAAAGTTTTTAAAAAATATTTTAAATGGCAAATTAGTTTAAACTAATTCTTTCCCATTAATAGTGTCAATTTTTATGAAATGGCATTTTCCAATGAAAAAATGTTAGTCAAAAAAATTCCCAACCAATTCTAGTCCCAGACTCGGCTGATACATTGACAAAATGTATTTTCTTTAGCCTAAAGGCTCAGTTGTTTCGAGGAAGTGAACAGCAGGTCAGATTGCAGAGTTGGCTGCAGTTTACAAAGGGCTCCATTTTTTCAAGACCGAGAACAGGTGTAAACAAAAAGTAATGTCACTTAATGCAGTCGCTCTCAACCTTTTCAGACTACTATACCCCTCTCAGGAGTCTGATTTGTTTTATGTATTCCCAAGTTTCACCTCACTTAAAAACTACTTGCTTACAAATTGCTTACTTTCTCATTTTAACCATATAATTATAAAATCAGTTGGAATATAAATATTGTAGGTACATTTCAGTGGATAGTATATAGAGCAGTATAAACAAGTCATGGTCTGTATGAAATTTTAGTTTGTACTGACTTCGCTAGTGCTTTTTATGTAGCCTGTTGTAAAACTAGGCAAATATCTAGATAATACCCCTGGAAGACGTCTGTGTACCCCCAGGGGTACACGTACGCCTACTTGAGAACCACTGACTTAATGCCCTAATGGCAGGTGCTCAGAGGCTATGGCAATAAGGAAGTTATACCAGAGAAATCCAGTTTATGATTTTAGTTAGGTTCATAGTTTTCCTGTATAATTTATATGCAAGAAACATCAAACTAAAATGAAGTGCTGGTTCTCGTAGTAATTTCTTGGGTTGTTTTTTTCTAGCCTGGTTTAATTTTTCCTTTACTTAGTGTTAGAAATGTATTGACCACCTATCTTTTTATTTCTCTTTTGTTATTTTAAATAAAGCAGACTCCAACATGTAATGTACTAATGAGGAAACATGCACTAACACCACGGAAACATCAGCTATTCCATATTATAAGAGGCTGGCAGGAATATGACCTTTAGCCCATAAAACTTTAAACGCTTTAAAATAAGGGGGATTTTGAGACAGCCAAAAACCTCTGGCCTGACTTTCAAAGCTGCTGAGCAGCGTCCACATCTCCCATTGACTTCGGAAGGCGTCCTGAGTGCTCAGCACCTCTGAAAATCCGGCCACTAACTTATTTTGCTCCCTTAATAGAAACTCCCCTCCCCATTCCATGGTCCTTCTAGATGGCAAATTAAGGGTTAGAGGTGATGACAGAGGGAGACAGAAGCATTCATTCATCATGTTCACCAAGATCATACAGGGGATAATAAAGTCTCAAATCACCACTAGGGCACATGTCTGTTTTATAAAAACTCCAGTTTAATCTCATGGTTGAGATCTGGCAAAACTTAATTTCTTAAAGCAATAAAAGGCACAAAGGCAGGCAACCCACCTGGACAATAATGCTTAACAAAAATGCGATCCATCAGGAGTAGCAGAAGAAATAATCAATAGCCCAGAAGCCAGTCCTCTTCACCCGATATCTGATTTCCAACCCTTCCCCCTGACTTGCATCAAGTCAGTGTTTTGAAGGGGACCAATGGATGCAGGAGTGAGCTGCAAGCTTTTTTGGTGTCTGCACTTACCACTGGGCCCTAAACAGGACTTGGCTACTGATTGCCCTCTCTTTCCAGGCTCAGTCCAGCTCCCATTGAAGTCAATGATAAGCTTTCCATGCATTACACTAGTAGCAGGAGCAGGCTGTTACTCAGGATCAGGTTAAGACTAAACAGGGTTTGGATCAACCATAGGATCTCACCAACCCATGTATATTTATCTGTGAGAGGAAAGATGGCAGAGATCTAAAAATCAGAGAGTCCCAGGGAAAATGTGGAGTTGAAACTCCATCGGACATTTAAGGGAGAAATCTGTCATGGTATTTTGGGACTCACCAATCTATTCCATCCTCTTCTAGGACCCAGTTCCACTCCCGTTGATTTCAGTGGGAGTTTTACCATTGACTTCAATGGCGGTAAGATCTACCGTCGATCCACGACTGACAATAATCAGATCTAAGATTCTAGCTTCACCTTCCTGTGCTAGTTAAAACTTGTTCCAGCTCACACTCTCAGCGGTAAAGAAATTTTAACGGAAAACAATATCTGTACATCAGCCCAAGTTTCACAGACGTGATGGACCTGTTTAGACAATTCCTTCATTTTTAATTACATTTTAATATCTTTATATATAATGTTCTTTTATATATATATATATATATATAAATTTAACACAGTATCAGTACAGGCATTTTACAATCTAAAGAAAGAAAAGATAAAAGGATTTTGATTGCACTTTTTGGACTCTGGCTGGTGGAAACAGTTGCAGGCTTTGCTGCTGGTGTCTGCTGCAGACCTAACCTCCTCCAGAGCCCTAACGTGCTGAAAGGCTGCATCAAAGAAGTGCCTCACCCTTCGTAAAATGAGCAAATGGGACGGACAGTCTAAGTTAATATCGTTTACAATGTACTGTACAGTCCTACTTCCTGTTTGTCCCCAAGGACATGAGTGCACCAGCCAGTCCCACACTTATCAATGTCCCTGCCATGGAACCAGGTGACTCCCCCCGCCCATCCCTCACCACACAAGCCACCAAAGCTCCTCCCTTTCAGCCAGGTGACTCCCACCCACCCAACACCTCTCCCATCCAGCCGGGTGGTCCCTACATCCAGCACCCCTCCCTTTCAGCCAGGTGACCCGCACACCACACCACCTATCCAGCTAGGTGAACCCTACCCCCACCTCCCCTTGCTACAGGTGACCCCCCTCCCCACCATCCAACACCACTCCCATACCCACCAACACCCTGCAATTAATGGGAGCAGCATGCATCCCCTCCTTGTACTCTATAGAACGGGAATGACCCATCTGGGTATTCCTTGTCCCGTCTTCTAGACCTTATAAACCAACAGAAGTGTGATGGACAATGTCAGGATTAGGCCTGAGGGCATAACAGCCCACCTGCAAACCCTAAACGAGAGGCCCTCACACTTTTCACAGGATGGGGGGAACTGCAGCCTTGTGATCTAGTTAGGGAAAGTGTTTCCATGCTAATAAAACCAGGCAACAGGCACCTCCCCTACACTTAGGAAAACTCTAAATTGTGGGACGGACCTGTCTCCCATCAATGCTACTCCAATGGGTGGAGGGTATGCTGCACATGGACATGGGGCAGAAGTGCACCCAAAAATGGGCTGGCTAATGTGAATGTGCTACACTATTACAACTTGCCCTGGTTCAGTTGCACTGGTGCAAGTTGCAATGGTGCAGTTATCTACTGTACACACGGTTCTACCAACTGCACCATGACCCTACAGCATAGCTCAGACCTTTTCTCTAGTCTAGTGGCAACAGGTCTGAAACTGATTCCCAGTTCCAAGCCCCATGAATTCAGGGAAAGTTTGTTCCCAGAGCTGAACTTGGTGACTTGGGCCCAGCTCTACAATCAGCTGACATGGACCATTTAATCTAAATCCTCCCAACTCTGCAGAATTTGATTTCCTGATCCAAACTTTGTGGCACTGGTCCATCTCTAATTGCTCTCTGGAGCAAATAATTGAGCAATTTGCAAACACCTACAAGATAATAAGGTGATAAGCAACAGTCAGCATGGATTTGTCGAGAAGAAATCATGTCGAACCAATCTGATAACTTTCTTTGACAGAGTAACAAGCCTTGTGGATGGGGGGGAAGCAGTAGACGTGGTATATCTGGACTTTAGTATGGCTTTTGATACTGTCTCACAAGACCTTCTCATAAACAAACTAGGGAAATGAAACCTAGATGGAGCTGCTATAAGGTGGGTGAATAACTGGTTGGAAAACCATTCCCAGAGAGTAGTTATCAGTGGTTCATAGTCAAACTGGAAGGACATAACGAGTAGGGTCCCACAGGGATCAGTTCTGGGTCTGGTTCTCTTCAATATCGTCATCAATTATTTAGATAATGGCATAGAGATCAAGTTGGGAGGAGTTGCAAGTGCTCTGGAGGATAGGATTAAAATTCAAAATGATCTGGACAAACTGGAGAAATGGTCTGAAGTAAATAGGATGAAATTCAATAAGGACAAATGCAAAGTATTCCACTTAGGAAGGAACAATCAGTTGCACACATTCAAAATGGGAAATGACTACCTAGGAAGGAGTACTGAGGAAAGAGATCTGGGGGTCATAGTGGATCACAAGCTAAATATGAGGAGTCAAGAGTGTAACACTGTTGCAAAAAAAGAGAACATCATTCTGGGATGTGTTAACGGGAATGTTGTAAGCAAGACACGAGAAATAATTCTTCTACTCTACTCCGCACTGATATGGCCTCAACTGGAATATTGTGTCCAGTTCTGGGCACCACATTTCAGAAAAGATGTGGACAAATTAGAGAAAGTCCATAGAAGAACAACAAAAATGATTAAAAGTCTAGAAAACATAACCTATGAAGGAAGATTGAAAAATATGGGTTTGTTTAGTCTGGAGAACAGAAGACTGAGAGGGCACACAATAACAGTTTTCAAGGACATAAACTATTGTTACAAGGGGTAGAGAGCTAAATTGTTCTCATTAACCTCTGAAGATAAGACAAGAAGCGATGGAAGGTTTAGGTTGGACATCAGCAAAAAAATTTCCTGTCAGGGAAGTTAAGCACTGTAATAAATTGCCTAGGGAGGTTGTGGAATCTCCATCATTGGAGATATTTAAGAGCAAGTAAGACAAACACCTGTCAGGGATGGTCTAGATAATACTTAGCCCTGCCATGAATGCAAGGGGCTGGACTAGATGATCTCTTGAGGTCCCTTCCAGTCCTACAGTCCTATGATTCTATAAGCACAGGACTGTTTCTGCTAGACCTTCCCTAGCTTGCCACAAGAGCTGTCTGTCTCTGGGGCCTCCCTTAGTACTTTATGCACCAGCTGAAGCCAGTTAGTTTTCAACTAGAAATGGGATCAAGCTGCAAAATTTGGATCAGACTTCAGACACCACAAGATTTGGAGATGTTCACGTCCAAGGTTTTACCCACTATCAAGAGAATGCTCATTTATAAAATCCAGATCTGGGAGCAGGCTCAAATTTTGAAGACCCTCAAAGGATGTGGTGTTTGGGTCCAGGCTTTAATAGTGTGTTAGGTAGCATTTCCGAATAAAGTGATCTTCCCTTGAAGGGTTTTCCCACTTAACCCTACAGCCTTATTTCTTGAAGGGGCACTGTCAAGATTAAAATTCTATATTTCTATAGAGTGACTTTGCCTCCATTTCAGTAACAGGTTTGATTAAATGAAAGAATTTAAGGAGTCAGATTTTCATTTTGTTGTTGTTGTTGTTTTTTTGGACAGTACACTTTGTGAATCTAGCCTAGTCTATTTCTACTTTCACCTTCCGGTTCCCAGTCATTAGCACAATGCCGCAATGGTTGGGTTCCTACAAGGTCGGAGGAAAGGTGTAAGTCACGACCCAAAATAATTCCCTGAAACTGAAAAACCTGGGAATCCTTTCCAGTCACATTACCTTTTGCAGAATTGTGTAATGAACCCCTAAATATTGCAGCTAACCTACTTCCATCATTTCCTGTTAACTCTGCGGTGATGGTTACCTCCACCGGAGAGGAGCTACACAAGGGCTCTTGGCATATGTGGAACTGCAGCTTCATGCTGTATCACGTTCAATGAAAGCTGGAGAACTAGCTATGCCCTCGTTTAGTTGGGAGCTGCGGAGGGTTTTGCGTAGGCAGGAGCCAGGAGGAGATCACTGCTTTGGGCTGCATGCTCAGGCCCAGCTCCCACAGTGCTTACTCAGGTAAAACCTCTGCTGAAGTTTATGGGAAAGCATGAATCTGGGTGGGGATTCTAGGTTCTTTCCAGACTACTATCCCATCTGAGTTTATGAACCCGCATGGGTTTAATTCTCCAACACCTTGCCTCTTGTGTGGTCTTTTACATCCGGGCAAAGCAGGGGTCAAATGGTAAGATGGTGTCAAAGGGCACAGCATTCTGATTCAGTAATTTGTCCTCGCTTTGCACAGGAATAAATAACAAAATTGGATGCCAGGTGGTGGGGAATCATCCCTGGTTCTTGGAGCCTATACACCTCTAGTCCCAACCAGACCAATGACATGGCAGTTTACTCTCCACCCAGACCGAATGGCCCCATTGGCTGGGTTTGCAGACCAGCAGACACTTCACCTGAGACACTGAGAATGCAGGTGCCTTCAAATAAAGATCTAAACACAGATAACTAACAGATGTTAATTAATTTATAACTTTGGATGGGAGCATCTCCTGATTGTCATTGGCTATGGGAGTCATAGGCCTGCCCTTGCAGCTGCTCAGTTACTATTCCTACCACAGCCCAAGCTAGCTCACAGAAGGACTATGAGCTTTAAGACTGGCTAAGAATGGCCCTTATGGACACCATTACTAGGATTGTATCAGTACTGGTGTCTCTCTCTACTTCAAGGTCACTAGCGACATCTGAACTGTGGAGACACGGAGGATAATACAAAGCCATGCACTTGCCTCTGGATACACACAGGGGCGGCTCTATGTATTTTGCCGCCCCAAGCATGGCAGTCAGGCAGCCTTTGGCGGCGCACCTGCAGGAGGTCTGCTGGCAACGCAGATTCGGCGGCATGCCTGTGGGAGGTCCCACGGTCCTGTGCCTTTGGTATACCCGCCGCTGAATTGCCGCCGAAACCGCAGGACCGGCGGACCTCCCGCAGGCATGCCACCGAAGGCTGTCTGACTGCCGCCCTCACGGTGACCGGCAGGCTGCCCCCCACGGCTTGCCGCCTCAGGCATGTGCTTGGAGCGCTGGTGCCTGGAGCTGCCCCTGGTCACACACCAGCTGACAGATGAGCCTGCATTTAACCCTAAGTCAAAGACTTTGTAGCAGAAGCCTTAATTCCATTCCTATGGCAGCTGTTCCTGTATGATCACATATTGACAGTAATGATAACAGACCCTCGGGATACAGTTTAATTCCAGCTGAATTCCCTCCCATAACATGCATGTTGCTCCTCCATTCGTGTGCACCAACAAATCATCCTCTCTAGCATGTTCCTCCTAATCAATTTGAAAGCACCAACGGCCGGGGAGGTAAAAGTCAGCCAGGCATTCAGTGAGCTGGCCTCAAATCTCAGGAATCTGAAGTGCAAGAGGCCAGTGGCTGGGAACATGCAAACCAGGAGGGGAGGGGGCATTGGCCAAGGATGTGCTGATCAGAGGATTCTCATGATCTTGTCTAGCTGCTCAGATCCCACTGTGCAGCTGCAGGTGCGAAGAGCGACTGGGGAACTCTGTGGCCAGGTAATTAAGCCCTAGGCTTAATTGAAAACTGACACTCTTGGTCTTTGTTTGGCCAGAACCTTCTTTTCACTAAATTAAGCCAGAGTGATCTCTACCACCTTGGAACCAGAGCACCAGGTACAAGCCAACCCCCAACAAATAAGGAGGGACTGACTGCAAGACAGCCAGGCAAGTGGAAATCACTAAGTTGAAAGGGAAGCTGGGCTTATGTTGTTCAGCTACCTTCATTGCAGACATTGCACATTCTGCATTCTGTGTTACAAGAGAACAGCTGTAGGCAATGTCTTCAAGACAGAGTGTTTGCTTTGAAAGCTCTTTAGGTTAACGCACTCAGTGTGATCTTTACAGGTCAGCTTTACCTTCTCACCTTCAGCTATCACCATTCTCCTCTGCAGTTTGCTTACGCTATCCAGAGCAGTACAGCAGGGATGGCTGGACAGATGGTCCTGCATCATCGCCTGGGGGTGCAAGGGAGAAAAATATACCCTCTGGTCTTACCTCCTTCGCATACATGTCCATTGGACCATGCCATGTTTTTTTTCAGACAGAGGGTGACACTGAAGAAAACAAACTTCCTTAGGAATTTTTTTCCATAGAGCAGATACTGTGGGGTTTCCCGAAAAGGAGAGAGGGAGACAAAGAGAATGAGAACCTCAGTAGCAAAATGCTCTGCATGAGGAAATAAAGGATTTGTGTCCCTTTTGCATAGAATATTTATAATCATAACAACAACAACAACAACAACAGCACAGTTGGTCTCAAGGTGGGCACTCCCATCTCATCCACCAGGGAAGAGGGGTGAGGTGAGCTGGCGTTATTCTATCTGCCTCCCGCTTCTCCCGTCGAGAATCACTGACCTCCTCTGGGGCTGGTAAAAGCAGCTGGTGGAGGTCTCCAGTCTCTGCCCATTTTTGGGGATGGTCATTTTGTTCCGCAGAGTGACCCCCTCAGGTGTTGTCTGCAGGTTCCCAGACAGATCGCCACAAATAGGGTTTGGAGAGTTGCTCTGAGAGGGGCTTCTTATGGGTGATAACAACACCCTGGAGTCTGCTGAGGAAGATGGATGGTCCATGATGGGGAAGGGTGGGCTGAAGAGGATAAGGCTCTGGGGCCTTCCTGGTCTGGATCTGTAGGAAGGCTTGGAAAATCCCGATGGCCTCTCCATTTTTGAAGATTGTGGGTTGTCTCCTGCGGTCTCCCTCTCTGAAGTGTGCTTTCGGCGCAGCACGGGCACCTCCTGGGTGGAATTATGACTGGAGAGGGAGAGATCTGGCAGAGGGTTGAGGCTGCCATGCCTAGAAGAAGTTGAACCCATTTGAGTTGGGTCACTGTTTTCTTTCTCCTCTTTGGCTTTCTTCTCTACCCGAGGGCTCTTTGGGGGCTCCAGCTGTCCCCAAGCTGCTCGGGGGGGCTGCCTGCTGGCTGAGTGAGCTTCTGTTTCCTTCCTCCCCAGCGATGCAGGGATGTCCCGGTCGGCGTTCTGAGTCTGCAGCGGCTGTGGGACCTGTGTGTACTGGATCTTGGGCGGTATCACTGGCACAGCTCTGGCCTGGCACATCTTAATCATGAAGGAGGTCCTCACCGCCGACACGCTCACAGGGGCAGAGTTACGACGGCCGGTGGCAGCGTGGGCCACTGCCATGTAATCCAGGTCTAGCTCCCGGGGATCAAAGCGAGATCCCCAGGGGTCACCTTTGTTCCTGGCAGGGCAGGCAGCAGGCAGTGACAGGACAGAATCGCTGCTCTTCCCTTCCTTCTGCACACATAAGAGGTTTCCAGGTGAAGTGGGCACCGCCAGGTTGTCAAACTTGAAGAAATCGGGGGCAGGGAGGAGTGAATCCAAGTTGAGAGACGATGGCCTGGTTCTCACTTTACGGGGTGCGTCTTCGCCTTTGTTGTTACTCAGCTGTGACTCGCCGGTGGAACACAGCCCTTTGGTGACAGCCACTCCAATGGGGGCAGCATCCTGAGGCCTGGATGGATCTTCATCTATTTTCTTTGCCTGCAAGAAACCATCTTGGGTATTACAGTGTGGAAAAGGCAACTTGGGCGTTAAGTCCTGAGGGTTTTCTTTGTTGCCATCCACTACCTTCTCCCCTGGCTCTGAAAGAGAGGCAAGGTGCAGTTCCTCATGCCTGGCTAGCAGCCTCCCTTCTGCAGGCTCTGCCTCACTGCTCAGGGCATCACTTGATCCCTCAGGCTCTAAAGAGTCCTCTTGAGGACTCAGACAGGTCTCGGCTCGCTCGATGTGGCTTGGCCTGGGTGGTGAGGTTGGCAGTGTTTCTAACAGGTCCCTGGTCCCCGATCTAGTGCAGCCACGTGGGAGCTCTTCAGCTGCACTTGTGAGAGGTGGCTGGATAGCCCACGCACTCAGCACCATGTCTTTGCTATCCAGAGAAAGACTGCGACTGAACCGTGGCCGAACAGAAAGGCCCCTCTCCACTCCATAGCTCTGTGACTGGAAGTCCTGCATTGCCTTTTCCTGGAGGTTCTTGAGGGTGGGGGAATGGAGCGGGCTGGTGACCCACTGGTGATCCTCCCATGGCTCTACCAGCTCAAAGCCCTGGACATTGTCTGTCCATGCATCCTCCTCTTCATGGTCGAAAGAGTCCTGGGCTCTATTAGCCATGCCGCCCTCTTTGGGCTTCTGGGCTCCAGCTCCACTTGCCCTCTTTGATGAGATCAGGCCATCTCCAGCAGCCACTCTATCAGGCTTCTCCCTCTGGGTCAAGACTCCATCCTGGCCTACAGCAATGCCATCCTTTTCGCTATGCAGCAGGCCAGTGTTGCCTTTCTCCTTGGCTTGGTCTGGACACATCCCTTTGTTATCTGAGACATCTTCTTTTAAAGGACCCTCAATGAGCTGCTTCTCATCATAAAGCTTCTGGTCTTGGTGGGGAGGTGGAAGATCACTGCTGACATTCTCCAGCACTAGATGGTTCTTTGGAGAAGCTGTCCCAGACAGGACAGTATCCAGTTCAGGTATGTTAGGAGAGCAGTCACGCTGTGCTACCACTTCAGGTTTATCACCCTGGAGGCTGCCAGGCTCCTTTGAACTTTCTTTGGAGGTGGCACCAAATAAAGGCAACTGAGATATGACCTGTGGGGTTCTGGATGGAGTTTCCTGTTCAGCCAGTGTCACGGCAAGCACAGAACCAGAAGAGAAGCTGTCTGTTTGTGGTGAAGCAGAGGACGCAGGCTGGTGTGGGCCTGTCTTGGGGACATCTGTAGGCAAGAATGAGAGCTCCTCTTCAGATTCAATAATTTTGAGTTCCTGTTGAATCTCCGGCCACAGCGGTTCCATCAGGGCATTGGCAGCAGCATCTTCAGCCTGAAAAATACCAGAAATGTCATAACCTGACAGCAATCACTCCACATGCTCATCTGCCTTCTGCCCACAACGCTGCCTGTAGCAGCCCGCCGGGAATACCATCAGGCTAGTAGGAATGCTGGCACACATACACATGCCATCAGAAATCTGGCTAAATAAAATAATAAATAATAATAATAATAATATCTCACTCTTATGTAGCAGTTTCATCAGTGGATCTCAAAGTGCTTTACAAAAGAGGTCAATATCGCAACCCCCAGTTTACAGATGGGCAAACTGAGGCACAGGGTGGTGAAGTGACTTGCCCATGGTTACCCAGCAGGCCATTGACAGAGCCAGGGATAGAATCCAGATCTCCTGAGCTCCAGTCCAGTGCTTTATCCACTAGGCCACACTGCCTCCCTTGCATATGCCTGTAAACAAATGGGTTTACAGGGGAGATCATCAGAGGACTCAGGTCTGATGGCAAATGCCCAAAGTAAATTAGCTGAGAAACAATAGCTACAATTCCTCAGACTGCCTCCCAACCTGCCCCATGAAATAGACTCACCTATCCCAGTAGGTAACACTACACACCCCGTAAAGAAATGTTGCCAAATGCAAGGTCAAGCACACTGGAAGGTAACCACTCAGAGGAAAGATCTGGGCTGACTGAGTGACTCAAATCAAAACTCCGCTCAGCATGCAGCAGTGACCCTACAACATGTCCGGATGATCAGGAATGGAATAAAAAAATCTGCCTGAGAAAAATCACAGTCCTCATAAAGGACGTGGCAGAAATAGGGGGAGAAGGGTCAGAGATAGAGAGTCAATACGATTAGACATATGGAGAGGCTTCCAGAGACAGTACCGACAGCAGGGTATAGTTAACAGAATAGGGGAGTGAGAGAGGACACGACAGCTGTATACTGAATAGAGAACGTCATTTAACACCTGGCCAACCCTAACTCTGCTTAGCCTATATTACATGTCAAGATCACAGCTTGAGGTTGCTTGGATGCAGACAAACATGCAACAGTTTCCCAGTCCCCCGTAGCAATCCCTAGCAAGATGGGGATACTTCCACCTCCCTCAGGTCCTTTGAGACAATGGATATTCCTTCTTTTCAAGGCTCCCTCCTTACCAGCTCTCTCGGGAACAAGGCCTCCTCTGCTTTAACCCTTGGTGTCTCCTGCTGCCGGCTGCCTCTCTCTGAGGGGTTTTCCTGCGGCCTGAGCTGGCCTTGCTCGATCTCACCTGCCGAGTGCAGGCCTGCCGGGCCCTCTGGTGCTGGTGTCTGTTTCAAGCCAGGGCTCTGCTCTGGGGCTTGCCTGCCACTAGTGCTGCTGCCACTGCCTAACAGCTCCTGGTTTTCTGTTGTTGGCTTTGAGGTTTCCGAGGACTCAGGCTTCTTGGCTGCCATCAGTTCCTCGGTGGTAGAACCTGGATTAGAAACACGAATCAGCCATATAAACCACTCACAACACAGGGCCTGCAGCTGGCCCAGGGCACTGAGATAAAGGACCTGTGTAGGTTCAACTCATCCTGACTGATAAAACCCCAAATCCTTCACTACACTGCTTAGAGTCCCCGCTGCCATGGACAGGGCACTGCTGTCAGGAAGTTCACATGGTTTAAGTCCCCCATTCCCATGCCCCTGTGGAACGACCTTACTTCTCTATACCAATCCAGTGCTTGTCCCCTCAATGCCCACCCTCCCCCCCCCATGCCTCCACTGGGGACCACTGAGCTTCTCCCTGCCCCAGATCTCTACACTGCCTTGCACTGGCTTGAATGGCCTTACTGGACCCGGGAGCCTACCAGGGGAAATTCCTCAGCCCTGCATAGCTCATTGCTGGGGCTGTGCGCTGCTCACCTCTACTAGCTTCACGTGGTGCAGCCTCAGCCCTGGGCTGGTTCTCCTCCTTGTCTGTGGCCTGCTCAGTCCTGGGCTGGCCATCCCCTTCCGGCGCTGTGAGAGCAGCACTGCCCGGCCCCAGAGCGGATGATTCCTCCAGGCTGGAGAGGGCAGGCTTGTCCTTGGCAGGCACGCGGCATGGGGTGCTGTTGGTGCTGATGACTGCGGACACCCGAAGGGGCACGGAAACGGCAAAGGGCTCTGAGATATTCAGGACTTTCCGCTGGTGCCGGGGGGAAGCTTCCAGAGGGAAGAGGCTGCTGGGGAAGCCTGATTTGGAGGCTGTCTCGGAGGTGTAGAACATGCGGCATGTCTTTGGGGAGGTCTGCTCGCTTTCAGTGTCCTCCATGGCCCGGAACACCTTCAACTGCTCGGGGGGCGGCCTTGCCTGGGGGGCCCTGGGGCCAGCTTTATCCCTGCTGAGCTCTGAGCCTCCCTCGGCCCCCGCTGGGGCCCCCTCACGGTCCCACTCACTCTCCTTGCTGAGGTCACCCGAGCTGCTTGCGCCTCCTGTCCGCGTTTTCATCACCGGGATGAAAAACCCTCCAGCAGTGACTGTGCGTTTGAACCGGCCTTTCTCATCCTCCCCTGGGGAGAGGAGACAAATGGAGAATTGGCAAAGGGAGCAGTGACAGCGGGAAGCCTTCCTCCATACACCCAGGAGACAGGGTGGGCCCTATTGAACAGTCCCAGCCCTTCAGAGTCTCCGATACAGGGCAGGGGACAGGACCTACATCCCTCAGGCTCCTCCCGCAGGGACTCTACCCAAAGATGGCAGCTCTCACAGGTAGCTGGAGCTAGACAGGATCCTCTCCATTGGAAACTGTGCAGGATCCTTACTGGCTCCGTGTATGCCCGTGTGCCCTTGCCAATCAGCCGTGCCTCGGCCTTGCTGGCTGGTTACAGGCATCAGGCAATGCCTCATCCTCTTTCCAGGCAGTCTTCCCACAAATAGGGACCTCGTGCCCATTGAAATAATGCAGAGCTGAATGAAGCCCGTTGTACTGGTAACAGATATTCACACAAACACATATATACATGCCCGGATGCATATGCCAACATACAAGCACACAGACAGAGGGAGAGCAGTGCATATACACAGGTATGGTAACGCATGGGCATGTGTAAACACCTGGTGGAACCACATGAGAACATGCAACACAGAGAGAAAAGTAAACACAGACATAGGTGTGTGAGCATGCATAGAAACAAAAACACCTGCCAACACATATGCACACACTCGTTAGAGCTCACAGGCCCATCCTGCAGCTCGGCAGCCCTAGGTACAGGCTATCAGGGTCTCACCTTCTACAGGCAGGGAGCACAGAGAGTCCATGCTTTTAGCTGGTCGAATAGTTGCTTTTTCTGTGAAAATATAAGTTTAGAAACCTACATCAGATCCTGGGACCTGTCAGTTTCCGAGCAGCTGGAGAGCACAGCATAATTAAAGCCAATGCAATGTTCGGAGGGTGGGTTAATGCAGTGAAAAGGCATTTAGTGTCCATTATTAACAAGAAACAGCCCGATCTCCCTCAGTGCACTGTTTAGCATAGATCTGGGCCCAGAAAGAACCTCAGGCTCCAACACCCCTACATTTTGGGAGAGGCCAGGCCTGGAAATGAGCACTGTAGCTCAGGTCCATGACTGGTTTGGGATGGTAGCATGTTGAAAGTATTCCTTAGCGGAGATGTAGGATGGTCTTGTGGTTAAAAAAGAGCCTGTCACCGGCTTCCTGTGTGACCACGCACTGCATATGCAAATCACACGGGGTGGGTGCGATTGCAGGTGCGCAAGTACACTATCAGAGATGGGCTGGAGCCACAAAGCTTAAATCAGGATCTGAACTCTCCCAAAGTTCAAGGGGATTTGGCTCCAGGATTTTCATCCAACCTAACCTCTAATTATTATACTGTACCAATCATACAAGTGATATTGCAATGTTGCCAACTCTAGTGAGTTTATTGATATTTTTGTGGTATTAAGTTTTTTTTCATAAAGTCCCAGCTCCTGGATTCATGAGATTATGTGAGACTCAATCCCATCTTTAAAAAAAAAGAAGAAGAAGAAGAAGAAGAAGTAAGTTTCTAGCCCTCATGATTGCAGAGAAAAACTTGAACACATGAACCCTAAAGGCTCCAACACCAGACAGATAATTAAAAGAACCCCAAATGTACGTTTTTAGGGCTGTCAAGCGATTAAAAAAATTAGTCACGATTAATCATGCAATAAAAAAATTAATCGCGATTAATTGTGCTGTTAAACAATAAGAGAATACCATTTATTTAAATAGTTTTGGATGTTTTCTACATTTTCAAATATATTGATTTCAATTACAACACAATACAAAGTGTACAGTGCTCACTTTATATTTATTTTTATTACAAATATATGCACTGTAAAAAACAAAAGAAATAGTATTTTTCAGTTCACCTAACACAAGTACTGTAGTGCAATCTCTTTATCATGAAAGTTGAATTTACAAATGTAGAATTATATACAAAAAAATAACTGCATTCAAAAATAAAACAATGTAAAACTTTAGAACCTACAAGTCCACTTAATCACAAATTTAATTAACGCATTATTTTTTTAATGAGCATCATCAGCATGGAAGCATGTCTTCTGGAATGGTGGCCAAAGCATGAAGGGGAATACAAATGTTTAGCATATCTGGCACGTAAATACCTTGCAACACCAGATACAAAAGTGCCATGTGAATGCCTGTTCTCATTTTCAGGTGATGTAAATAAGAAGCAGGTAGCATTATCTCCCGTAAATGTAAACAAACTTGTTTGTCTTAGCGATTGGCTGAACAAGAAGTAGGACTGAGTGGACTTGTAGGATCTAAAGTTTTACATTGTTTTATTTTTGAATGCAGTTACGTAAGAAAAAAAAATCTACCTTTGTAAGTTACACTTTCACAATAAAGAAACTGCACTATAGTACTTGTATGAGATGAATTGAAAAATACTATTTCTTTTGTTTATCATTTTTATAGTGCAAATATTTGTAATACAAATAATAATATAAAGTGAGCACTGTACACTTTGTATTCTGTGTTGTAATAGAAATCAATATATTTGAAAATGTAGAAAAATATCCCAAAATATGTAATAAATGTCAATTGGTATTCTATTGTTTAACAGTATGATTAATTGCAATTAATTTTTTTGAGTTAATCATGTGAGTTAACTGCGACTAATCGACAGCCCTATTTTTTTAAAATCTCCTTATTTTTAAACCAAACTCAACATTGGGGGCGGGGGGGGGGGGGGGGGTCTGACTCATGATTTTTGAACCCTGAGGCTTGGCAATACTGGATATGCTCCTAGGAAGCAGAGCAATTGTTAGATTTCAGTGCAGGAGAATCTAGAGTTTGGGATGCTGGTCATTAGGAAAAACATCTTTTCGCCTGTGAACTCGGCAAATGTGATCCTATTTATCCAAATACACAAGACAATAAACATGGGAACTCATGATGCCAGTTTATATGAAGATACTTTGGTTCTTTAATGCCATGGAGGCATAGACCAGTCTCTGATTCAGTACCACATAGAGTGAGTTAACCTGGCCATGCACCATTTCCTATGAGGCATAATACTTCCAGGAGCGCAGCTCCCCTTAAACCCACTCTGGGTTAGCCAAGCTATCAAATACAACACGTAAGGCCCAAATCCCCTATGGTATTTAGACTCCTAAGCCTAAAAAGCTTTGCAGAACTGGGGCTTACTGCTTCCTAAGCCCAGGGTAGGGTGCTGGACAACGAAGTGTATTCACCCCAACACCACAATGGATGTTCTGGGTTGGCAGTCCCTGGTTCTGACTGCCTCTCATTGCCATACTCAAGTGAAAGGCCCACGATGGAAGGAGTTAACTATGTGACTCCTCCTGCTTCCCAACTCTAGAAGCCTAATCTGACTTTCATCCCAGATCTGAATTCTTGCAGCACTAACATCAACAGGCTATCTGTTGTACCACTGCCATACCAGAGAGGAGTGATTAGGGGAAGCTGGCTGAGAGAGGAAATTAACTGACAAGCTGGTTCTTACCAGAGAGTTTCTGCCCTCTCACAAACACACTCCCATTTCGACTCAGTTTTGATTTTGAATCTGCTCCAGACCGGCCCAGGTTAAATATTGACTTCCATTTCTTGGATTTGGTGGACAATTTTCTCCTGGAAGAGAAAATGCACAGGAGATTAGTGCCAAGTACCTGGGGCTGAACACTAGTCCTGGTGTGCTACAGAAACCTGTCTTCCCCATCCCCCTCAGCCTCTGCTCTTCTTTTAGTCTCTCTCTCTCTCTCTTTAATTCTGGGGTTTGCAAGGCAAATGTTATAATAACCTTAAGTCAGAGGTTTTTAAAGAGTCCCAGGGGTTTAGGCCCACAAATCTCAGTGACTTTCAGTGTGAATTGGGTGCTAACTCCCTTGGGACCCTTTGAAAAGCTCAGTGTAAAACTGCAGGAGAAGCACCACATCTCATGCATATTCTCCTTTGTATACTGTATTGTGTGGATCTTTGCCTTCACCTCCCTGCCTCACTCCCTCTGTTCATCTAGCATCAGACTGGTCTTCACCCTTCCCACACTCTCACCTCTTTTGGTGCAAGAACCTTTCCTGCAGCTCCTGCTTTCGGACACAGGCTCCCTGCATCTCTGCCTTGCCCTCAACAACCCTTCCTATCAGTTTGGTACAGAGAAGAGGATGTTAGAGGTACACAGTCCCCTCTCATTATGTTACAGAGGGACCAGAGGTTTAGAGTAGGCCTATTCTCCTGAAAGTGTGAAGAAAAGGACACTCTCAGGGTGGAGGGGAGGGGAGGTGTCCTATTCAGGGAGTGGGCTGCCTCTGTACCTCTTACCTTTGGTGGGTAGTCCTTTGCTGTTACTATATGAAGTGTGTAGATACATCACTGCTTATGGTTCCTTATGGGTCACCAGTAAGTCTCCAGCTGTAGAGGCCATTATCTCTGAGCCAGGGCAATTCAGTGCCCATATTTTACTTAGATTAGATTAGATAGATAATACTATGTATCTATCTAATCTATCTATCTATATACACACCTACCTGACAAGTGCAGCAAGGTCATCTGAGTTCACGCTCTTCTTCTCGGAACTTGTGCCCTCTTGTCAATATTTTTTCGGCTATATACCTACACTACTGACAGTGCTGGTGCACAGGGTACGTGTAGATACACAATGCAGTGAAAGGCAGGCTGTGTCCACACTGTGGTATGTAGCTACACACATCAGCGAAAGGCTCTGGCAGGGAAGAGGCAATGGGGAAAGGCTCCAGCAGCTCCACGCTCTCTCTCCCCCTTCAGAGCCTTTCCCTGTCTTACCATCTTCACTTCTATTTATACCCATGGTAGTGGGGCGTGCAAGGTATGTACTCTACACGCTGCCATGAGGAGTGTGCAGTGCAGATGTACTCTTAGTGATACAGCAGGACTGATATTTGCCCTAGTGGCTCTTCTCTTTTCATGAAGGAACACAGTGAATTATACAACTAAGCTAGGGGTTTTAAATCTTTTTTTCATTTGCGGGCTGCTAAAAAATTTCAAATGGAGCCGTGGAACCCGTTGGAAATCTTAGTCCACAGACCACAGGTTGAAAATTACTGAACTAGGCAGATGAATGCCTCATGCTGCAGTTCAGGCCAGCCACCAGCAGGTGGCGCTCTTACAACAAATGATTTCAAGATCTGTTTGACATTCAGGGCAGATTCAGGGAAGCCAAGGCAGCTGTCTTACAGCATGGGCCTGCCTGGTTCTGTGCTGAGGAACGGTGGAGGCATGAGAACACAGAGACCTAGGGAAGTTGTAGGATCACATTTTCAATACTTGCAAGGAGAGTCTGATCTCTTCTCCTTGGAGATGGGAGTCCAGTAACCCTGATGGTGCTGGTATGTTCATCAATGGGTGGAGAAGGGGATGGCAATGTGGGGAGTGGGGGTGCAGCAGGAGCATTCTCTCTGTCTTTCACATAACATTTCAAATGGCTAAAGTGGGACACAGCCGGTCACTGCCAATCCCTATGAAGCCATCCCAGTTGCAGGCACTGTTACCAGAGCGCCACTTGCTGAGTGTGTGCCACACTCAGCCCCTGCCTTCCCACCCACCCCTCTCAGAAGCAGCATCATTCCCCATCCCTGTGCTCCCCTGCAGCCACTGAGCACACCCAAGGGGGCTGAGCATGCCCTGGAGCAGCTGAAGGCACTGCCCTCCCTAGCTCTGCCCAGCCAATGGTGTGTACAGCTGCAGGCGCCACTGAATGCGGGAAATGTTCTACTTCTGTCAGGACAGGAGGTTTAGGGGGATCAAAGCAGGACAGTCCCACCAAACCCATGACCGTGGGGAGGTATGTTTTCATTGGTTAGTATTTCAGCTTTCTCTGGGCACCTACTTGCTGTCAGGTAGGTCGACGACAGTGTGGAAGAAGGATCCAGTGACTGGGACAATTTCAGGCAAGCTGTTCTCTCTCCTCTCTTTCCGGGCAGGGTGGGAGGCTGACAGACTCCGTGCCTGAGCTTCTTCCAGGCTCACCAGTTTCATAGGCAGGGAGGCAGAGGGCAGTGTCAGACTCTTCACAATGGGCATATTCTCTGAAAAGGAAAAAAGAAGATTCCAACCCTGAACAGGGGATCTAAGAAGGGTTCTCATGTGTTTCCTCCACAGGATCACCTCTTGCAAAGAGATGCACTTGTCCAATGTGTCCTCTGTCTCCACAGCAATCTTCTTCATCAGACTGCAGTGCCTCCCTGCAAGGCTCTGCTCATTAGCCACACTCTGTATTGCGTTGTACTGGCTGCTGCTGAAGCCTGAGTATGAAAGATGTGTGTCCCTCCAAAACACCTGGATCCCAATTCCCCTGAACTTTGGGGAAGTTCAGATCCAGATCCCAACTTTGTGGCTGGCCCTTGTCTCTACTCTGTAATCTTTCTCCCTGTTTGTTTAGGGGGGTTGTTTTGAACAGTGACATTTCTTTTTCCTTTGTAATTAATTTTAGTTCTGACAAAAGGACAACCCTGGAGAGTGAAGGCCTCTGTTTGTGTGGGCAATAGCAAGACTAGCTTCCCACACACTGCCTTACCAATGGGCCAACCTCCTCTCAGAGTGGGAGGGGAGCTCAGCCTCTACAGTCTAGTCAATTCTTGGCCTATCTGCTGAGCAAGGAAACCAATGAGCGCCAGTGTTAGTGTGTTCTGTGATATGGGAACTTCCCCACTAAGAACTGGACTGAGACTGTCCGTTTATTTTTCACAGGGCTCCACACAGCTGTTAGCAGACAACAATGTTCAGTCACTACCAAAACAGGCCAGATTTGAGCTGGTGACCTGGAGATCAAAGGCTCTGCAACACATCACCAACCCTTAATGTTGGCGAGTCACTACTCCATCATGATATTTGTGCCAGTTTGAAATAATCCTAGGGCAGAATTCTTCACTCTGCAGCCTCCAACCTCTGCCATGGGAGAACAGAAGGCCATAGGCATTGCATTAGCACTGGAAGAACAAGGGTGTCTGCAGGTCAGGGCTGGAGCTCTGAGCAGGTGGTTTCCAGCAGAGGACTTTAAGGGGGCATTGCAGGCCAAGGTTGATGGATAGTGAAAGAGCTGAGTGTGGGGAGGTTGCACAGCCACTGTCCACACTGTGTCTTTAGGCGACATGGTAAGTCCCTCACTTCCTTAAGTGCTAAAAATTCCCTAAAGTTCAAATAAAAGGTGAAAATAATTACAGACTTATAGGGGTGCACATGTTTGAGGTTACGTGAGGCTAATCAGGACCAAGAGCCCCCATTAAAAGCACTTTCTCTACAAGCCTGTCTCTGAGTAACAGTATTTCCCAACTCTGCTGAAGTCCAGGATAAATTCTCCGTTTATGAAATAATGCCCCTGGTTATAAAGCAGCAAATCCTTAGACATATGATCCGAATGCCATGCAAAGCACACATTGTAGTTTTGGGCATGTTTTTTGATGGCAGGAAGGGCTAGGATAAGACATGACAAGCAAAGGGAGGAGAAGGCTGTCGACAGAGATGGGGATAAGGGTGTGAAGAGCTATGATTGGAGAAGGCTTGACATTGCAAGGAGAAGATTTTAGGCTGGGCTCAGGCTGTTGGTGGGAAGGTTTAGGGTTCTAGGCATTGGTGAGAAGAGCTAAGTGGGGTGGCTGTGGGAAAGGTTAGGATGGGTTGGGATATCCAGGGTAGATCTGTGAGGGTCAATGGGAAAGGTTAGTGTTGGGATTGGGAGTACTGTCATGCTGGTGATAAGGGCGTTGATGAAAAGTGTCACGATTAGTCAGGTCAGGCATTGGTGGGAAAGTTTAGGATGAGTTTGCGTTTTGGTAGGGATGATCAGGGATGTTGAGGAGAAGGATTTGGGATGTTGGTGAGAAGTGTTAGGGTCAATGAGGGGTTGGGGTACTGGTGAGAAGGTTTGGGAGTGTCTATGAGAAAGGACGGGGTTGAAATTGGGGTGTTGGTGGGAGGGGATGGGGCTAGGGTTAGAGCAGCCGGCAGTTAGCATATGTGGCATGGGAGGTAGTTACCATCATTCTCCATGGAGCTGGTTTTTATATTGTTGCTGAAGATCTGATCCACGTGATTCAAGATAAACTCAATGACCAACTGCTGGACTCGCACCTCCAGGAAAGCTGCATCCCCATTGCAGCCAACAGCCTCGATCTCCTTCGACCTGTACCACAGGGGGAGCGGCCATAAATAAAATAAAACCCCTGCATCCTAAGATACAGTATGTGAGGGAGAGAATTGCTTTGACCTTCCCCAGTGGGTCATCGATGGAACCTTTCCCTGATACAGCAGGAATGTCCTGGAATAGGAATTTTTTACGCACTGTTGTTCTGAGTCTCGTTCTTTTTACTCTTCTAGTCCTTTATTCTCTCTTTAGCTTTCCATTCTTTCTTTATTCTCTCCCCATGTCCTCTCTCATTTCTCCTTTTTCCTTCTGTGTTGCTTTCTCCGTTTCCTCTCTCCCCTTTTTATTTTCACCAGTTTTATTCATCAGAAGTTTTCTTTTTCCTATTTCCACCATTCTATTTTTCCTTTCTCACCTTCTCTCTGTCCTCTTTCTCTATTCTTTTTAGAGACTAAACCAGAACACTGGGCCCAGCTCCCCCTCAAACTCTGGATCCAGCTCCAAACTTTGTGGTTTGAGCTTATCTCTGTAAGGTGGATTTGAAGCCAAACCACCAGAACTGAACCCAATCAAATCTGACGGAAGAGAAGATTTGAATTCCATGTCTCAGGTTCTTCTTTTTCCTGCTATTTTTTTATGACTGTCTTTATGTCTCTGTCCCTTCCTTCACTCCACCCAGCACTCTTGCATTCTCACTCTCTCAGCAGAAAATCCTTCCTTATCGTGACATGCCAAAGTGTTACTGAAGAAATTATCTCTGGGCAATGGATCCTTTGTAAAGTTAATGAGTGGTTTGTTAGATAATGGCTTGGGGCATTGCCAACGGGATAACCATGTAAGGAGACTGCAGTTGCATTGCCTGCCTCTTTCTTGTCCTCCCGGGGACTTGCATTACAAAGGAAACAGACTTCAGGTCATTTGACAAGAAGGACAGAAGCTGGAATGGAAATGTCTGAATAGTAAACCTCCACTTTACAATGTTCAGTAGTTTCAACATTTGATCCAATCGCAGGACTGGCTCTCAGCAGAGATTTTCAGGCAGGGTAAATTATGAAAAACTACATGCTGATATTGTGATACCAGCAAATGTCCACTAGCAACTATCTTAAGATCTTCAAACTCATTTCACTTGTGACCAAAATGGATTTGGATTCAAGTTGTCTATAACATGTACCACTATCTCCCCTTCCCTAGTCACTCACTGCTCTGTCCTATCAAACTTCACCCCGCATATTTTGAAAACACTTGCTTCAATCCCATAGTGATGAGCAAACGCCTCATTTTTAAATGGACACTGTCAAAAAGAATATAGTTTTTAGAAATCCATAGATTTCCTTCCCTGGATATTATTAGTAAAACCTCAGGTTATTCAATTTGGGAGAATTTTTTAAATCATATTTACTTTGCACTATTATTTATGCTGTTTATTTCTTTGCATTTTTCTCAGCAGGATCAGTCTGCGACTGACTGATCAGTTTCTGTTTACTGTCTGGTCAGTTTCACTCTCAGATGCTCCAGCAGTAGCTCAGCAGTGCTGCCCTAAGAGTGAAGTGAAAAGAGGTCCTTACTGTACCTGAGGAGATTAGGTGCCCACACGAGGGCCAGGTTCCTGGTGTGCATGTTGGTCATGTTGCTGAAGGAGGCCAGGTGAGTCAAATGCTTGATCAGGTATTCCAAAGTCCTGCAAGCATTTGGTTTGGATAAAGAAAAAGTTTTCAGCTCCTGCACATGTGATCAAGTCTCCCATTAGTTGCTAACCCCCAAGATTACAGCAGTCTGGCATATAAGATCTGCTAACGGAATTCTCCTTTTGCCCAAGAGATAGAGAGGCCTATGTTTTGGTGCTGATGGTACTGGTTTCAGTCTCCCCCAGTCACTGTGGTGTCTGTATATATGAGACTGGCAAAATGGGCACCAGGGCTTAAAGCCAGAGCAGCGATTTGTGATGTCAGGGTTTTTGAGCAGTGGTGCAGAACACTGTGGATGTTGTTATTGTGGATGGCTTCATGTGGTACAACCCAAATGAATTTGAGGAGAATGGACAGTAGGAAGCAGGAAGAAGGGGGCTACTGATGCATATGGTGGCTATGGAAGCTCAGATCACATTGTATGCTTAAATGCATGGGCTTAATTGCCTTCTCCCACTTGGACAGCACTGCGCAACTGGCCAAGTACGTTATGGCAGCTGGGAGGGAGACTCGGGTTGACGGAAGCTGGAGAGGGCTGGTTGCTCTTTCAGACACGTAATGCAATGATCTGTTTAATTTTATTTAGTGGACAGGTGAATTGCTCTTGAATTTGGTGGCAATGAATGAACCCACCTCTCAGATCCTCCCTGAAGCAGAAGCCGTTTCAGAGAATCCTTCCCACAGCTAAGAGACACCTCATGGATCCCCACAGTTTCAACGACTGAGTTCTTACCTGTAATGTGATGGTGGAAGTTCCTGGATGACATTTTGAATACGGGCCAATTGCTCCTCCTCCGGGCAGCGAGATATTGCCTCCTGTGGAGAGAGAGGAAATAGCCCGTTGAAGTGACGGATGTAGAGGGAGTGAGAGAGTGACAGAGAGAGACACGTACAGAGGCCTGGCAGGTGTCAGAGGGAGCATTGTCTCATTATATTACAGAGCTATGAGTAGGAAGTTCTGCCACTGACTTTCTGTGAGAGCCTTAGGCAAGTCACTTCACCTCCCTGTAAGGATAACCATACTTACCCACCTCGCTGTGGGGCATAGAGCCCTAGTCTTTTTCAGTTCACGGCTGAAAGTCTGGGCCTTAATTCATTAAACACTTTGAAATCTTCAGCTGTGAGATGTATTTTCCTTTTTCTTCTTTTTGACAATTTCCTCCCCCCCCCTTCCTCCCACTCATTTTTGAAAATTGATTTCCCCCACACACATACAATGACTGAGAGAAAAATGGAAAGAAAAAAAAAAGAAAAAATATTGCGAGAGGGTGGAGGAAGAGAGGGAAAAGAAATGAAAGGAAAAGAGGAGGAAATGATAAATAATAAATGAAAAATATTGAAACTTTTTCCAAATTTTTTTTGAAAACAAATAAAAAATGGGTCCTTTTTAAGCCCTGTGAAATGAAAACAGCTTGGGGCTTATGGGGATGAAAGGCAAAGTAATTTATAAATAAAAACAAGCATTATTATCGACTGTATGTAGATATAGCAGCTCCTGTGATGATGAGGTATTTTAGATTAGCTATAATGAAATGCCTAGAAATACAATTGCATAGACAGAGTAACAAATGTCTACATTAGCGATTAGAGTGGAATAGTGTAGATAAAACTGAGACTATGCACCTCCCCACCACCACTAGCCCCGCAGTTCTCCTCAGAGTAGGAGCTGAGAGGGATATAAGAACCTATTGCAGGGGTCTCAAACACACGGCCCGCGGGGTTGTTTCGTGCGGCCCGCCAAGCTCCCATGCCTCCCCACCCGCGCGCCCCCCGCCCCTCTGCTTACCCCGTGGCACTGCGAGCCCCGAGCCACTCCCTGAAGCAGCTGGAACTATGGCCCTGCAGCCCCGGGCAGGGAGGGGAGGGGAGTAGAGGGCTCTGTGCTCTTGCTTCCAGGCCCTGCCCCCCGCAGCTCCCATTGGCCGGGAACAGGGAACCGCGGCCAATGGGAGCTTTGGGGGAGGTACCTGGAGGAGCAGCAAGAGCAGCACATGGTGCCGTTCCCCTCCTCCCCACCCCGGGACTCCGGCTGCTTCCTGGAGCGGAGCAGAGCGGGGCCAGGGCAGGCAGGCAGGGAGCTTGCCCTGGCCATGGTACATGGCACTGCCACCCCGGAACCGCTCTAGGTAAGTGGCGCCGGGCTGGAGCCGGCCCCTGCACCCCCCTGCACCCCAACCCCCTGTCTGGAGCCCCCTGCCACATCCCACACACCCCTCCTACACCCCAACCCCCTGCCCTGAGCCCCCTGCCGCACCCCTAACCCCTCCTGCACCCCACACCCCAACTCCCTGCTCTGACCCCCCTGCCATACCCTGCACCCCAACCCCCTGCCGCACCCCTCACCCCTCCTGCACCTCACACCCCAACTCCCTGCCCTGAGCCCCTGACACACCCCACACCCTCCTGCACCCCATGGGGGCAGGGAGGGGGCAGAGTTGGGGTGAGGACTTCGGGAAAGGTGTTGGAATGGGGGCAGGGAAGAGGCGGGGCCTCATGGAAGGGGTGGGGTGGGGGCGGGGCCAGGGGCAGCAAGGGGTGGGTGTCAGTGATGTGGCCCTTGGGCCAATGCACTAGTCCTCATGCGGCCCTCGTGGTCATTTGAGTTTGAGACCCCTGACCTATTGTCTCAATTCCTGGGAGTTCTTCTCTGCATTGTTAGTTTTCTGTCAACTATTCCCTTTCAACATTGCAATGGGAGAGGACAAGCCACTAGGAACTTCAAACAATGTGAGGCTATCAAGGATCCATCTGCCCACACTGCTACTTCTGGGGGTTGGAGTGAGTTCAAAGAAAGACACTGTGACCCGCTCCTGCCAATTGGAGTTTTGCCTACATAAGGACGTCAGCAAAGCTAGAACTGAGATAAAGAAAACAATCCATTCCTAACCATCAGTTGCTTAAATATTATTAATCTGAAATCACCAACCACAGCCACAGAAACACCTTCCTGTGTTTTCACTGTCACTACTACATTCCCATTATTTTTTCTGCTGTCACTATTCTCGTCACTATTCTTTTCACTATAAGCCATCCTTTATGCAAAACCACATGTAAATTGCCATCATCAATTTTGCTACCAGAGATGGGCATGAACTGCATGCTGGGATCCAAGCAGCCCCCACTTTGGGAACCCAGATTTGAATTCTGTGGCTTGAACCTATTTCTGATCTTTGTTGTCAGCCCACAACCACAGGTGCATAGTAGACACCACCACCATCACAGTTACCACACCAGGCAGCAGAATCATCAACAAAACCTTTGATGTCATCAGTCAATAACTTCACCATTGTTACCAATGATCTCACCAATAAGAGCATAACCAGGATCACCAACACCAGTCCTTTAACATCACTGACATGGTACACGTGTGCTGTCAAACTTAAATACCATTAATCAGGCATCAATCAAGGAGAGGACTTTGCAGCAATAATGAATATATAGAGAGAGATCAGGGGTTCATATACCACCAGCCTGCCTCCAACGACAAAACATTTGATGGAGAGAGAGACGGACACCTTATTTGGATTAAATAAGATCTGACCTTAATCTTCATTCAAAGCAGGAACTGAGCCTTTTCTGAGGTTCAAAGAAGTTAGTGGGGTGAAAGTTAACCTGTTTTTTTTTTTTTTATCTCCACAAGCTTCAGCTCCAGAGAGAGTCCCAGATAAAAAGACAGCTCTGATACCTCTGAACTTGGGAAATCCACATCTGAGCTTTGTGCCTGACCCCATCTCTGCTATGGGCTGAACTGAAAACCCAGAGCTAAAAACTCCTGAATTGGGGGAAGTTCTACTCCAGATCTAAATCTTACAACTCAGACCCATCTCAGCTGATTATTTTTTGTTTCAATCCACCAGTGGAAGTACTGACCTATAAAAAAGACCCGTTTCCACCATTTCAGAGACAAGAAGCACAATAAATCCAACGCTTCTCATGTGAGATTTCCAGGTCATTGGTTCTGATCAAAGATGGATCAGGAGAAGCATCCAAACATTTGGATGCAAATCTGAAACATCAGATATCAGCTAGGTTGCATGGCTGTAAATCAGTGCAGATTTTGGCTCATACATTTCATTTCTAGATTCTAGGAAAGGAAGCTGAAACAGACAGCAAGCAAATGCTGATTTGTGTGATGTCATGACTGACTCAGACCCAACCGCCATACTTCTCAGCCAACTGCGCTAGAAACCCATGGCATGGCTTACAAAACCAGGGGGGATCATCTTCAACATGTGGAATTATAGATTCAGAACAGCAAGAAGCAGAGGATACAGAATCCCAGGAAAAACCAACTGCTTTTATTTAATATATTTTTTTCAAATGTAACATTAATTACTGATTGTTTCACCTTTCACCTTGTGAATGGGAAGAAAAAATTGGAAGGAGACAGGGCGTTTCAGATGCACAGTCAAGGACACACATGATCTATTACCCTTCTACTCCACTGACCACACTGGGTGTGCTCAGCTGGTACCCTGTTCCTCCTAGCCTCTGGCAAGCAAGTGGAGTAAAACTGAGGGAAGAAGAAGGTGTGTGGGCTTCTGTTATTGAATTGGTTTGATGGAGCAATCAGTCCCTTTACACTAGTGTTAGAATGAGTCTGCCAGTGCCAGAGTCACCAACTCGATCAGAACTGGATTATGAGCTGGTGAAGGCCCAGAGCAGGAGGGAGTGTCATACTGCAAAGATAAATATGCAGCAATGCCATGGCAGGGTCATCACATATATAAACTTGATACTGTTGAAGCCGAAAAGCTAATCCCTCTCTGGTCATTAAGAATTTGCCTATCCTGAGACACTAATGTCTGAATCACTGTGGTGACTCAAAGCTGTGTCTATCCTTCCTTGGACACAGGGCTGAGTGAGGCAGACAGGGTAGGATTAGCAGGCATCCCTGCCTCCCACCCGCACACTGCTGTCTAGGCACTGGGGCACCCATCCTACATTCAACCAAACTCCCCATCTGGTGGTTTTCGCTAGACTCTGGCGAATAGTTCCTCTTTTTTTGGCTTCTGTTAGTATTTCTAGCCAAATGGGTTACCCACTGTAAGTAGCAATGCCTATAGTTAAGGCTGCCCAACAGTTCCCATTATAAGAACTAGAGCTCTACGAATAATGGATTTTTCCGTGTGCTTGCAATTCTGACTTTTTTTTTTTTAATTGTTTCGGGTCAACCTGAAGCCAACATTTTTCAAAATGTTCAGCAAATCAAAACGTTGAAAAAAAAATTGTTTCAGGTCAAACAAAATATTTCATTTGACCTGAAACAAAATGTTTCATTTTGATTGAGTGTTTTTTCACTTTTTAATTTTTAAAAAATTAATGTGAAGGAAATTTCCAAACAAAAAGTCATTTAGAAATGAAAAAATGAGACATTTCCTTTAAAAAAATGTCATAATGAAACATTTTCACATTTGGATTTTTTTTATTATTTTACCCAAACAATTTGGCAAAACCAGCATGAATTCACAAAATGCTCCAATGTCACCCAATCTTGCATTTTTTGCCAAAAAAGGTTTTGGCTGAACAATTTCACACAGCTGTAATAAGAACCTGTTTTCAGCTGCTTTTAACTTTGCCAAATCTTAATCATCCCAGTCCTCCATCCTCTACTCCTTATCCCAGTCTCCTCCCTCACTACCCCACAGACCCAGCTCCTCACCTCTTTGCATTCCCATCAGCCTTTTCCTCCTTCTTGTCCTCCTGCCTGGGCCCAGCAGTGAAAACACAAGAGAGACCATCTTCCTGCTCTCAGTTCCTATGTCGGGCATGATAGTTGTCCCTGGGCAGGCAGGAGCAGTAATTGCAGGGAAAGTCCTGTTCAGCCCCTGTAGCCCTTAGTTGGAGCATGCTCAATACAGATGGAACCTTTGGAGAATTTAGCTGCCAAACTCTAACAAGTCTCTAGTGAGCAAGTGCAAACTGAGATTGTTCAGACACTTAAAACTTGGCCAACTTGCACATATTTTCAAGGGGAAAACAATAGGCTATTCTTTCTATATAAATTCATATACCATGCTCATCACCACAGTATCTAACATTCCTGACACCAGGGTGATCCCTCTGCCAAATTTCTAATCCCTGCTTCAAAGCTAAAGGGGGACACCAGAGCTTCTCAACGAAACAGTTGTAAGAATTTTTGAACATGGGCAATATGATGTATTTTTCCCTAATATCGTTATGAGAAATGGCTGAACTGTTTTATCTGAAACTTTCCAAAAAACATTCAATATGAGACGGACAGGCAGCTTGGAAAATTTCAGCCAAAATGGTTAAAGATTGGTAAAGTTATAACCAAATGAATGCAGGATTTTATAGTGGAAAGCATCAGGGCAACCTTAACTACAGGTGTTACTATCTGCACTGCCAATAATAAAATATTATCTGTCATCAAATTGTCCAGCCCTTTTAGAAATCCAGCTATGGTCCCCAGCACAGACTTAGGGAGGCTCAGCAGCAAGGGTTATGGTCTATTTTTCTGCCCCCAGCAGTCCCTCCCAGACTCCTACTTGTATCCACACATAAACTATATTCGCTTTGCAAATTGGAGTCATTACTTTAAATGAAGTTACAGATTTCTGCTTGAACAGTTTCCACTTTCACCTGCTCTTTGTATCCAGGACATGATCATCATGGCCTGATTTTCCATGGCCCTCTACCTTGTGTCATAATATACACCAATGCAAACGGAGTGAAAGACACTAGCACATCAGTAAGATGTAGTATTTTACACCCACTGTGCACTCACTGTGAACAGGTGTAAATGACTGCACAGTGCATCAGACAATCAGGCCCTGTGTATTCACGTTATAAAAATTACAAGCAAAGGACAGCAATGGAGGAAAGAATCAGAATTAGGGAGGGAGGGAGGAAGGGAGGAAGGAAGGAAAGGTTCAATGAGACCAAGAGGGAAAGGAAAGTGACTAAGAGAAAGAATGAGAAAAAACAGAATGAGAGAGGGAGATATGGAAGAGAAAGAGACAGTGTAACACAAAGATAGAGGGACAGAAATAGTGAAGAGAATGAGGGAAACGATGAATGAGGGAAACAAGGAAGGGACAGAGAGAAACAAAGAAAGTGAGAAAGAGAGAGACAGCAACAGACAAAATGAAAAGACAGAACAAGGGTGCATGAGCACTGATGGATGATCCCCCAACACACACACACACACACACACACACCCTGACACAGGGTCATCAGAGTGAGACTAAAACACAAACTACCTTTACCAAAACACATGTGCATGCTGGGCTGTGAACAAGAATAAAAGGCTCACCGTAAATTTCTTGTAGAGCTCATAAGTGAGGAGGGGGTTTGGCAGCTCCCTGAAGTACAACTTGCAGAGTGACCCCACACAGTGAATGTCCTGAAGGTAAACTTCCCTTGTCAGGTCTGGACATTGATCAGAGCCAAACTCCTGCCTGAAACAACACAGACAGAGACATAACAGCCTGGAAGAACAGGAGCTGGAAACAGTCCATGCCTAGTTGTCGGTCACAGACAGAGGGAAAAGAGAAATATGTTATAGGCTGGAAAGCAGAGATCTGCCTCCTTTACCTGCAACCTGGCCCAGATCCTCTCCTGAAGCTCAGGCTCCAGGTTCATTCATCTCTGGTTTCCCTCACACAGCTCCACTGATGGGTCCTAAAACTGACATACAGCGACTACCCTCTCCTGAGGTTGGATACTCCTGGGCTGCCCCTAAAGTACTCCGTTAATGGATCCAGAGGGGGGTGCTTTTGGGGGGACAAAAGTTAGTCTCCATAAAGTAGTGTGTTTGGTCTTTACCAGTGTAAGGAACTAAGGTTGTCTCTAAACCTGCTCTCCTCTGTAACAGGGTTGGGCCATGCTGCCCTCATTACACCACCGAGAAACCACATTCAACAAGTCTATGCCTGGACTAGCCCCACACAATGGTACTGAGCAATGCCACTGAACCCCCCTTTTCAGTCAGACCCCTGCCCTTACCTCAGCTTCTGTATGTTGGATGTCACTCCAGAGAGCCGGTAGATTCCATCCACAATGCCGTGGGTCTCAATGAACTCGGCACAGCTCCTCAGCACGTACGGGACTAATAATGGAAAGGAAGATGAGGTCAGCAGTGACTAGGCAGAGAGAAGATCTTTCATGAGGGTCCTCAAGAAGACAATCCCATTAAATGGTGGCAGAGCCTCTCTGCAGTGACCAGGAAAGGATATTGTAATGGGTGAGATCAAGAAGAGCAAAATAAAATCCTTTAAGTGGCCACAAATTGATTTACAGAGCTAGACAGCAGGTCGCACGACAGTTCTGCAGCAGCCATGGTCATCATCTGCTCTGACAATAATGGCCTGTAATCACAAAGGCTGCTCTAGCCATACCTTGAAATACAAAAAAAAGCTTTTTCCAGAGGGGAAAGTGATTCAATCGTAACTGGGATCATGAAGTACCAGGAATCCTCCAAGCATGCTGTTCTCATGAGATCTCCAGCCTAGCTGTGTTCATAGAATCATAGAATATCAGGGCTGGAAGGGACCTCAGGAGGTCATCTAGTCCAGCCCTCTGCTCAAAGCAGGACCAATTCCCAACTAAATCATCCCAGCCAGAGCTTTGTCAAGCCTGACCTTAAAAACCTCTAAGGAAGGAGATTCCACCACCTCCCTAGGTAACGCATTCCAGTGCTTCACCACCCTCCTAGTGAAATAGTGTTTCCTAATATCCAACCTAGACCTCCCCCACTGCAACTTGAGCCCATGCTCCTTGTTCTGTCATCTGCCACCACTGAGAACAGTCTATATCCATCCTCTTTGGAACCCCCCTTCAGGTAGTTGAAAGCAGTTGTGCCAACTGGTCTGATTAGTTTGGATAAAAATCAGAGAAGCATCTACTCTTGTGTGTGAGACTAGTGCCTAGTGATGAGGGCTTAGAAATACCTAGAGAGATCAGATTAGATGGAAATACAGGCCAGATCCTCAAATCGACATAGCTCCATGGGCTTCAAAAGAGCTCCACCAATTTATACCAGCTAAGGATTTAGAAAAGAGCCCAAACTACTAAATTCATATCCAGATCTGGAGTTCAAGTGTGTTTCAATCTGAGGTTTTGCTTTCTCTCATTACACAAGTATAGGAGCCAGTCATCCTTTTGGTTCAGATCCAATCCCCTGTTGTCCCCAGTGCACTCAGCTGGCAGAGTCCTTCCCTATTAAATGCAAATCACTACATTAATGCAGTGTGAAGGCTGCACAGTTATAATCCCAAGACAGTCAGGAAATGCAGACGTTAAGGTTCCTCACAGCCGCATTAACTCGGCCACATTGTGCGTCCCGTACACTCTGTAGGACAAACAGTAATAGATTAAGCTCTACATTTAGCCAGAAAAGCAGGCATAGCCATTGCTGCAGTGTCACGAAGCGAGACTAAGGGCTGAACCTTTCCTGGGTTCTAGTGGTTATAACATGCAGCAGTAAGGTCATACCAGCCGGGATTTTGACATTTAGGACCCACATACAGCAGAACAAGGAGGGTCTGAATGTAGCACAACTCGTGCGGTTCCATTACACAATAGAGAAGGCATGCAGGAGCCTTCCCGGGGGGCTGTACCTCTTATGTGCCATGCGGCACAGCACCACTGGGGCTGTAACATGGAGCAGTGCATTGGGGAGGGACGGGGAGGGGTTATTGGATCCATTTCCTACACCAACCCACCAGTGCCGTTTTTTCTTGTCCTGGCCATTAAGGGAAAGGTTTTTGTTTTTTTCCTGGAGGATTTTGCTACTTAATGTAGCATGACACTTACATGTCCCCTCATGTCCACTCTCTCTCAGCAGTAGGATCCTGCTCAGGTCAGGCAGAGAGAATGTGTGGAGAGGTCATAAGAGGAGTGGACATCTTTGCACTCCACTAAAAGTCTTAGCAGATGCCATGAGGTCAGTCAGAAGTGATTGTTCAACCTTTTATAATATTGTCATGCCTGTCCTTGCAAGCCAAGCAAAGCCAAGGCACCAGTCCTTAGTGAGGTCTCTGCCCATGTCAAGGATCAGGTTTCAAACTTCAGCCACTGTCACTGTATTCCCATTCAGAATACAATGGGCCAGATGTATTGGGGATAACTTTTTGTTTTAGAAAGCGGTGGAGGTAACCAGGGAGACAGACATTTTAGACTTGATTCTGACCAACAAGGAGTCGGTAGAGAATCTGAAGATGGAAGGCAAATTGGATGAAAGTAGCCGTGAAATGATAGATTTCGTGATTCTAAGGATAGAAAGGAGTGACAACAGCAGAACAAGGACAATGGACTTCAAAAAAGCAGACTGTAACAGACTCAGAGAACTGGTAGGCACGGTCCCATGCGAAGAAAATCTGAGGGAAAAAGGAGTTCAAGGAGACCTGGCAGTTTCTCAAAGAGCCAATATTAAAGGTGCCACAGCAAACTATCCCAGTGCAAAGGAAAGATAGGAAGAATAGTGAGAAGCCAGCATGGCTCCCTCAGGAGCTCTTTAATGACCTGAAAATCAAAAAGGAATCCTATAAGAAATGGAAACATGAACAAATTGCTAAGGGTGAGAACAAAAGAATAGCTCAAGCATTTAGGGACAACACCAGAAAGGCTAAGGCAAAAATGAGTTATACATAACAAGGGACATAAAAGGCAATAAGAACTGGTTCTTTAAATAATTTAGGAGCAAGAAAAGATGAAGGAAAGTATAGGTACTCCCCTTAGTGGGGAAGCAGAGCTAATAACTGATGATATCAAGAAGGATGAAGTGTTTAATGCCTATTTTACTTCAATCTTCACTAAAAAGGTTAATGGTGACCAGATACTCAACATAATTAATATTAACAACCACCAGGAAGGAATGCAACCAAAACAGAAAAAGAACGGAACTTCAGTATTTGGAAAGATACTGGAACAAACTACTAAACTCCTAGAGGACAATACAGTTATAAGTAATAGCCAACATGGATTTGTCAAGAACAAATCATGGCAAACCAACTTAATTTCCTTCTTTGCCAGGGTTATTGTCCTATTGAATGGGGGAAGCTGTAGATGTGATATATCTTGATTTCAGTAAGGCTTTTGACACTGTCCCACGTGACATTCTCATAAGCAAACTAGGGAAATGTGGTCTAAATGAAATTACTATAAAATGGACGCAAAATGGTTTTAAAGACCATACTCAAAGACTAGTTATCAATGGTTCGCTGTCAAAGTGGGGGGATATATCTACTGAGATACTGCAGGGGTCTGTCCTGGATCCAGTGCTATTCAATATTTTCATTAATGACTTGCAAAATAGACTGGAAAGTATGCTTATAAAATTCACAATAACACCATGCGAGGTAATTGTCCCCAATCTACTTGGCCTGGTGAGGCCTCAGCCGAAGCACTGCGTCCAGTTCTGGATGTCGCACTTTAGGAAAGATGTTTACAAATTGGAGGTAGTCCAGAGAAGAGCAACAAAAATGATACAAGGTTTAGAAAACCTGATCTATGAGGAAAGGTTAATAAAACAGGGCCTATTTAGTCTTGAGAAAAGAAGGCTGATGGAAAGCCTGATAACCTGAAGACCAAAGACAGGGTAGGCCCACTGCTTAGTGAAGAGGGAGAAACAGTAACAGGAAACTTGGAAATGGCAGAGATGCTTAATGACTTCTTTGTTTCGGTCTTCACCGAAATTTATCGATATACTAGGCAAATACAATTTAGATGGGGCTACTATAAGGTGGGTGCATAACTGGCTGGATAGCCGTACTCAGAGAGTTGTTATTAATGGTTCCCAATCCTGCTGGAAAGGCATAACGAGTGGGGTTCCGCAGGGGTCTGTTTTGGGACCGGCTCTGTTCAATATCTTCATTAATGACTTAGATATTGGCATAGAAAGTACACTTATTAAGTTTGCGGATGATACCAAACTGGGAGGGATTGCAACTGCTTTGGAGGATAGGGTCATAATTCAAAATGATCTGGACAAATTGGAGAAATGGTCTGAGTTAAACAGGATGAAGTTTAACAAAGACAAATGCAAAGTGCTCCACTTAGGAAAAAAAAATCAGTTTCACACATACAGAATGGGAAGAGACTGTCTAGGAAGGAGTACGGCAGAAAGGGATCTAGGGGTTATAGTGGACCACAAGCTAAATATGAGTCAACAGTGTGATGCTGTTGCAAAAAAAGCAAACATGATTCTGGGATGTATTAACAGGTGTGTTGTGAGCAAGACACGAGAAGTCATTCTTCTGCTCTACTCTGCTCTGGTTAGGCCTCAGCTGGAGTATTGTGTCCAGTTCTGGGCACCGCATTTCAAGAAAGATGTGGAGAAATTGGAAAGGGTCCAGAGAAGAGCAACAAGAATGATTAAAGGTCTTGAGAACATGACCTATGAAGGAAGGCTGAAAGAATTGGGTTTGTTTAATTTGGAAAAGAGAAGGCTGAGAGGGGACATGATAGCAGTTTTCAGGTATCTAAAAGGCTGTCATAAGGAGGAGGGAGAAAACTTGTTCACCTTAGCCTCTAAGGATAGAACAAGAAGCAATGGGCTTAAACTGCAGCAAGGGAGGTCTAGGTTGGACATTAGGAAAAAGTTCCTAACTGTCAGGGTGGTTAAACACTGGAATAAATTGCCTAGGGAGGTTGTGGAATCTCCATCTCTGGAGATATTTAAGAGTAGGTTAGATAAATGTCTATCGGGATGGTCTAGACAGTATTTGGTCCTGCCATGCGGGCAGGGGACTGGACTTGATGACCTCTCGAGGTCTCTTCCAGTCCTAGAATCTAGAATCTATAAAGACAGGCATGCGCGCAAAATGCAAACAGTGCAACAAACAAATGCAAGGCCTGGTTGCCAGAATGAAACAACATCATGAGAAGTGTTCCATCTCAGGAGGAAGCTGCGTTGAAGATGATGAAAGGAACGTGTCTGAACATGCAGGATCTTCAGGTTGGTAAACTTTTTTATTTCATACTTCTTTATTGAGGACTGCCTGTCTTCCTTATGGTCTATTCTTGAATTCTCATGTTTTAGCAAAAAATATAGTTGTTACTCTATGGTACTACCATTTTAGATGCAGCTGTGATAAAAAATAAATAGCTGAAATAGGCAGATCTCCCTTTTACAATGTCACCTTTGAAGTAGTACTGAGAGTCAGTGAATGCAATGAGTAATACTAAATGAGCAGTATGGTAATAATAATTAAATAACTGCACTGACTTATTTTGTTTAGGAGACTCCATCCTCAACATACAGGATTCTGAAGACTATCCACCTTCAAGATCACCATCATTTTCTATAGTTTCAGAGTTATCTGCCAATTATAGTGTTTCAGTCACATCATGTATGTCACACAGGCACAGAATATCACATGTAGCAAAAAGAAAAAAGAAATCTCCATCATCCATAAACAACCATAGATAAGTTTGTAATAAGAACCAGCAGATTACAAAAAGAAGTAATTGATGAAAAAATTGTCCTGTTTGTTTATGCAACAAACTCTCCTTTCCGTATGATTGAGAACCCACACTTCATTAACATGGGTTAGTTATTAAGACCGGGATACAGTCCACCCAACAGAGCAGATGTTGCAGGCAAATTGATGGATAAAGTGTAAGAGAAATTGAGCAGTGTGCAAAAGATCTAGAGGTTAAAATTGTTAACCTGAGTCTTGATGGGTGAAGCAATGTCCACAATGACCCTATTGTATGTGCTTGTGTGACAACAGAAGAAGGGAATGTCTTCCTTACAGAAACAATTGATACATCAGAAAATGCACACACACAGCAGAATACCTACGAGAAGTAGCAGTAACAGCTATAACAAACTGTGAAAAAAAATTCAAATGTCTAGTATGCAGCTTGGTCACAGATAATGCTGCAAATGTATCCAAGATGAGAAGAAATTATTTAGAAGAGAGTGAAGAGAGTCCTAAGCTAATAACATGCAGTTGCAGTGCTCATTTGATGCACCTCCTAGCGAAAGACTTCAGTGTTCCAGAAATAAAGGCTAATCTTGTTGAAATTGCAAAATACTTCTGTAACAACCACTTTGCAACAGCTGCTCTGAAAAAAGTGGGAGGAACCAAGCTAACTCTCCCACAGGACGTGCAGTGGAACTCAGTAGTGGACTGTTTTGAGCACTATATCAAGAACTGGCCTAATCTGATGATAGTTTGTGAACAAAATAGTGAAAAAATAGATGGCACTATCACAGCCAACGTTCTCAACATTGGGCTTAAGAGAAACATTGAACACATGCTGAGTACCCTGAAGCCTATTTCGGTAGCCTCAAACAAAATACAGGGAAATAGCTGTTTTATTGCTGACACTGTTGAAATTTGGAAGGACCTAAGTGAGATCTTAAAAAGAGAAATATGCGATGACAGAGTTAAATTACAAGCATTAAAAAAACAAATGGGACAAGCACTATCTCCAACTCATTTTCTTGCAAATATTCTCAATACTCGGTACCAGGGTCAAATCTTAACTGCTGAAGAAGAGGAATTAGCTATGACATGGACATCCAGTAATCATCCCTCCATAATGCCAACTATAATAAACTTCAAAGTTAAGGGTGAACCATTCAAGAAATATATGTTTGCTGATGATGTTTTAAAGAAAGTCACACCAGTGAACTGGTGGAAGTCACTTAAGCACTTGGATTCAGAGACTGTTGAAGTGATCATCTCACTTTTAACAGTAGTACATAAGAACAGCCATACTGGGTCAGACCAAAGGTCCAACCAGCCCTGTATCCTGTCTACTAACAGTGGCCTATGCCAGGTGCCCCAGAGGGAGTGAACCTAACAGGTAATGATCAAGTGATCTCTCTCCTGCCATCCATCTCCATCCTCTGACAAACAGAGGCTAGGGACACCATTCCTTACCCACCCTGGCTAATAGTCATTAATGGATTTAACCTCCATGAATTTATCTAGCTCTCTTTTAAACCCTGTTATAGTCCTAGCCTTCACAACCTCCTCAGGCAAGGAATTCCACAGGTTGACTGTGCGCTGTTTGAAGAAGAACTTCCTTTTATTTGTTTTAAACCTGCTGCCCATTAATTTCATTTGGTGACCCCTAATTCTTATATTATGGGAAAAAGTAAATAACTTTTCCTTATTCAGTAGCTTCTTCTGCTGGTGTAGAAAGAATATTTTCTTCCTTTGGACTAAATTCATTCCAAATTGAGAAACTGTTTGGGATCTGAAAAAGCAGGAAAGCTTGTTTTTCTTTTCCAGAATATGAACAAACAGGAAAATGAAGGTGAAGACGATTGAGTTAGCTGAAGAAGCCAATATTTTAAGTTTCTCATGTTGACTTGGCTGACATTGTCAATATAATTTTTGTTTTGTTTTTTAAATATTTCATTTAACTATGTTAGTTAAAAACAATTTTAACAAAAACAAACCTGATTTTAAAAAAACTTGAATGTTTAACTAAATTCAAAAATTCATATGCTTGTTTTTTTAAATATTATATGTTTGCTGTTGAAGAAAAAATCCAGAATACATAACGTTGTTGTTTTAGTTAAATAAAACAATTTAAATATCTGTCTGGTGATGTTCTCCTCCTAATACAGCATGGCAAGAAAATCCTCCAAATATTAATGATTAACCTGTTGAATTGGAGATAGTTCACCTCCCAATGACTTCATAAATATCTGCTTCAATTATCTTTGGTAAATGAAATAACCAAACAATCATTCATTTTCTGATGTCTCTGTAAAACTAATCTGAAAAGTTTTCAAAATAAATCACTTTAAAAATGTATAGTGTGTACCTTCTAAAAATGAAACCTACACCTATCTCTGAGTTGTGAAGAATATGTATTAAGGTTGTAACAACCAACAAGAATGCACTTTTATGTAGAAATCCATGATTAAATCGAGACTTCCTGACTAGTGATTTAAATCAATTTGATTTAAATCAAATCCACCCTGTTATGCACCAATTGAGGGAGGCTAGCCCAATCCACAGGCAAGCAACAGAAGGGACCTGAGGGAATACAGGTCAGCAGCAAACCTTTTCTATACTTTTACCGAGTTTAAACATTTGTGTGAATTTAGCATTCATGGAAGTGAGGGGCAGATAACTACGCAGACAGCCTAACCTGGCATAAACAGGTAATATACAAACAGAGCCCCTGCTATTCCAGTGCTGGGCTCCCCACACAGCTCTGCCAGTGCCCCTCAATCATCATGCACTGTGATTTCCTTCTATTCCAGTCCTTCGATTCTTCTGAATAGAAACACCCAGTTGTGCCAAATTGTGTGGTGGTTTTGTGATGTCAAAAAATTTCACATGGGGCCATTTCACTTGTGGCCAGAAATTATAGACTTGACCTCAGGTCCCTGGAGGTGAAAGGACTGTATCCATTTCCTGCAAAGCAAGCCCCTAAATGCAGCACTTGTGTGAAACTGGAGCACAATAAACGTTCTGTTTCAGCAGAACCTGCAGCACTGAAATCCCTCAGCAGTGCTGATCTCCTACCAAGCTGATTTATTAGGGCATTAGAAGGAGGGAAGGGGAGAGTGGTAGTTGGCAGCTGACCCCCATTCTGTGCCAGTCTGAGATCATTTCATTCTGGTTTGGCTGTTTTTCTATTTCAGAGATGAGTCGGAACCAAAACAATGGGTCTAATCATCCCTGAACTTGGGGGCAAGTTCAGATCCAAAAGTGAACTTTACAACAGGATTCTAGCTTCATAACAGGCCAACCAGAAATCTTGGATCTGAACATTCTGGGGTTCTGAGGAAGTTCAGATTTGGATCTGAACTTTGCAGCAATGTGTGTGTGTGTGTTTGTGTGTGTGTGTGTGTGTGTCATGTGTGCATGAGAGAGAGACAGAGAGAGAGAGAGAGATGGGAGTAGATGTCCCAATCCTCATAAGTTTCTATAATTAAAAGCATGCTGGAGGCTTGGAAGTTGGAAGAGGCAGCTGGTGTCACACAAACCCCCACTTGTTCTGCCAGACAGTCAAACTGTCCTCATTTGAAACTACAATAGAAACCAGATGGAGAAGAAGAGGAGGGTGTGGAACCAGGCATCAATCAGAAGGGAAACTGAGTTATAAACATAACACAGAGAGAGAAAATGATGCTTCTCTTCCTCTTAGACAAAAACAAAACAAAAGACCAGTTTCAGTGATTAACACCATTCTCGCTGAATGCCGATGGTGGGGCCCTACGGAATGGGACTATGTACCTTTATCATAGACTCATTCCATGAACATGTGCCATGTCACATTCCTATCCAAGTCACACTCCTCATACAGCAGTTATAGATCATGTCTCCCTTCTATCCTGATCAATATTCCTCTGATGAAGGCCATGCATGGTCACGGTTTCTTACCTCCCACCGGGCTCCTGACTAAAGCTGGGAATGAAATGATTTTCCCATCCCATGAATATTTCTAGATATAGAACAATATTCCCATCCCAAAATAACACAAGACATTTGAGATTTCAACTTCTGTCAACTGAAAATCTGGGAAAAAAAATCAGTTTTGGGTCAATCAAAATGTTGTACTCTGATTTTGACCAATTTTTCTATTTAAAAAGGTGCTATATCCCTTCTAAATTGTTTAATCCTAGCTAATGTAACGGTGGATGCTCATATTATCCACATCTAATCCTTCTAAGCTCTTGGCTTCAGTGAAATCTTGTGGTAGTGAGTTCCGCATGTTATATATACACAACGTGCAAATTAATTATTCCCTCTGTCAGTTTTCACTTGTTTTTTAATTTAATTTTATACCTCTTTGTTCTGAGATTAGAAGAGAGAGTAAAGAAGAGCACCTGATTTACCTCCATTCAACCACCCATTATTTTATACATTACACAGCTAGGGCACACATTTTACCACATAAACAGTAATATATTAATCTACCTTCATACCACAAAAAAGGAATAGCCATTATTACATAGTGCAGCACAACTGAGTTAATGTGGTTTACTGCTGGAACTTTTATTTTTGCATTTCCTTACTTTTAGTGACTTTAACTCTCCAATCTTAATGCTCCATTAGCACTGCATTTTGCATTTATTTTTAGGTAAACAGAGAGCATGAGAAAAGAAAGAGACTCAGCAGAATAATATTAGCATTGAAATATTATATGTATAGTATCAATACATAAATACAGTCAATAATGCTTTGCATTTATAGACGTGCTTTCAACTGAGGATTTCAAAGCACATGGCAATGGTGGGATTATTATCCCTGATTTACAGATAAGGAATCTGAGATCAAGAGGGGAAGTGACCCTCCCAGGATCACACAGCAAATCAGTGGCAGAGCAGGGAATAGAACCCAAGGCTTTTGCACCAGTATAGTTATTTCTGGAAGAAGTATGATTCTTTACTCCCTTTATACTATTAAAAGACCTCATGTGGATGAGGTTGTACCAGTGTAAAGGTGCCTTCCCCTCGCCCTGCAACAACAGTTATACCGGCATAAACATATTTATACCCGCATAGCTGCATTCACATGGGGGGGGGGTTGTACCACTTTATCTATACTAGTGTATAACTAAAGTGCTACAACTTTTTTGTGTAGACATCCCCTTACCAACATAGCTATGCCAGCAAAACCTCCAGTGTAGACATGGCTATGCTTATAGAGCAGTGGTTCCCAAACTTTAACAACCTGTGAACCCCTTTCACTAAAATGTCAAGTTTCGCGAACCCCTTCTAAAAATGAATAATTCCAGGGATTTTCTCCTTTACCTCAGTATAAATGATAAAAGCAGTGATCTTGGAAATATAACATTTGTTTTTATGACATGCTTATTCCACACTATTATTAATTATTATTTATCATTACATTATTTTTATTACATTATGAAAACGGCAACACTCTTCCAAGATCTCACTTTCATAGCTTGTATCACTTTGAATAAGCCTGTTATAAGAAAAGGCTCCAAAGTTTCATCAAGGAGTATCAGATGTGAAACAGCCTGAAGGTATTTAAGACGCCAACTCAAAGAGTTCCTCCTTCCACAAGCATTCAGGTCTTGAGCCGTCCAGGCAAACAACGCACGTTACAACAAAGCTTAAATTTGTTCTTCATAATAATTTTAAAAACAACACTAGCTGCCTATTTAATTATTAAATCAGCAAAAAATATCCACCTCCCTTTCCATTTCTTATAAGGAGTCTTGAAGTTTAAATCTCCTCAGTGTGATAGATAGGCTTGCTTTGATCTGCTTAGCTCTTGGAAGCTCAGGGGCTCCAGGCTGCTGGCCCCGTGCTGCCCGGGGTCCCTAGGGACAGCTCTGTCCACCATTAGGGAATTTTTTCCCAAGAACCCCCTGTAACATTTCGTGAACCCCCAGGGGTTCATGAACCCCAGTTTGGGAACCACTGTTATAGAGGAATGCGTTCGTTGGCATGGCTAATGTTTGGAGAGCTGGTGTAGCTATGCCAGCAGAATTCCTGCTATTGGCTTATTCTGCATCTACACTAGGGGGCTCTGCCCTCCTATTAAACTCAGCTGTTAATGTTCCAACTTGCCTTCAGATTCTTAATTGCAATTTGTGACTGTTCCAAACACAACCTGAATTCCCCCCGCCAATCTCATCGTACTGGCACTGAATGGGCCCCCTGTTGGCAGCCTCAGACTGAATGGACCATGGAGCCTGAATTTCCCTCTCTCCCTCAGAGAAATCCCTCCAACTCGGGGAGATAAGGCCCATTGGTGTGGAGCAGCATGGGGGAAAGCCTGTCCTGCATAGCTACGGGGATAGACAGAGAGCTTCAGTCTCCAGGGCTGTCAATGCAACACCTTTCCCCAGCACTAGATTCACTTTGCAGAAGAAGAAAAAATAAACTGCCTCGCTGTCAGATTCCACTGTTGGTTTTGGCAGTGATGGCTGCACTACCGGAACCCCCACACACCTGTGTTTAAATAGTAAGAGACAACAAAACAGCATCAAATAAGTTTAAAAATGAATCATCTTATTGGAGCCCTCCTTCCCTCTTCCCCCTTGGCTGCCATCAATTCAGTTAAACACATGAATCGCTGGCACTGCTCTGATCCTGTCTATGCAGGAGCCAGAGCAACTAAATCATCGACCAACCAACACACTTTCTTTTTTTCGTTTGCGAGAACCGTTGCTGCACTGGCACTGGGATTTCCACAAAAATACCCTTAGCAATCTATCCCAGTGACTAAAGCACAGTCCCATGTTATCATTTTGACTGGCAAATACATACACAAAATGAGCCTGATCCTGCAAATCACTGAGCACTCTCAGCTCCCACAGACTACATTGGTTCGAGCCCTTTGATTCTAAGCTAATACAATTCAACGCGGCATTCAATACTTGAGGCCAAACTTGAGTTCCATTAAAGACAAAGGCAAAACTCATTGAAGTTCAAAAAGACCAGGATTTTGCTCCTTGATACTGTCCCCATCTTGTGTTCAGTACACTCTTTGAGGGAGCTAAAATGAGGGCTCCGGCTGGGGATGCGGGCTCTGGGGTGGGGCTGGAGATGAGGGGTTTGGGGTGCAGGAGGGTGCTCCAGGCTGGGACCGAGAGGTCCAGAGGGCAGGAGGGGGATCAGGGCTGGAGCAGGGGGTTAGAGCGTGGGAGGAGATCAGAGGTGCAGGCTCCGGGCAGTGCTTACCTCAAACAGCTCCCAGCAGCAGCAGCATGTCGCTCCACCCCCGCAGCTCCTAGGCGGAGGCACCGCCAGGCGGCTCTGCATGCTGCCCCGTCCACAGGTGCCGCTCCTGCAGCTCCCTTGGCCGTGGTTCACGGCCAATGGGAGCTGGGGGAGGGAGGGGCGCTTGGGGCGGGGCAGCGTGCGGAGCCCCCTGGCTGTCCCTATGCATAGGAGCCAGAGGGAGGACATGCTGCTGCTTCTGGGAGCCGCACGGAGCCATGGCACACACGGAGCAAGGCAAGCCCCAGACCCCGCTCCCCAGCGGAAGCTCGAGGGCCAGATTAAAACATCTGATGGGCTGGATGCGGCCTGCGGGCTGTAGTTTGCCCACCCCTGGTGTAATGTAATGCTCTCCCTGGTAGTAAAGGCTTAGGTATAAGAAAATGAGCAGGGCTGCGATGCTGATGTTACAGAAGTTTCACCATTAACCTTGCTTCTGGTGACACCTAGTGAAAAGGATGCTTAGTTTAAGTGCTGTATCAAAAGCTGATTGAATACAGAAGCAAGCTGGTGCCATATACAGATGGGACATTCGAGGGAACTGAGGGAAGGAGTCAGCAGAAGAATAACAAAAGTGCAAAGCTGTAATTGGAGAGTTTTCTGTTAATGAAGACTCCCCAGCTGATGCTTCCTGAGCACTCACTGACTTCAGTCAAAATTAGTAAACAGGTCCACAGCCTGTGAGTGTGACATTATGTCTGCTTCTTTCTCTCCCTGCCCCATCATACTCTCATCTCCCTTCTTTTTCTCTGTTCTCTCCCTCTGTTAAAAGGAATGGACAAGGACATAAGCCACATTAGCTCATCTTCGGGTTGTTAGGCAAACAGGAAAATATATAAAAACAACAAGGAGTCTGGTGGCACTTTAAAGACTAACAGATTTATTTGGGCATAAGCTTTCGTGAGTAAAAACCTCACTTCAATAGGAAAATATATAGTTTTGTATATTTCTCATTCACTTTCAGCATGAGAGTTACAACCCACAAAGGCATCAGCAGCGGTATATGATGAACAGCAAGCCTGCTTCCATTTGCTGTCTCCACTCTCCTGCTGAAATACATTTGCCCAGTCACTTACAATCAGTCCTCTTGAGGTGCCAGCAGAGCCCCATCAGCCATTACTTTAAGAGACCATGGGAAACAGCATCTCCCATGAAGAATGGGAACAGTTGCAAAGGATTCCTAGAATCACTGAATCTAGTGGTGAAGTTAAAAACAGCCTGGTCCCTTCTAGTCCATCTCCCGGGTGGCCAGTGCAGAACTGTTCCTTGCTATAGTGGGTTTTTTTTTTTTTTCAGTCTAGTTTTAACTATGCCAACCAATGTGGCTTCTTCCCTCCTTTTTTTTTTTTTTTTTTTTTTTTGTGGTGGTGGTAAGAAAGGCCCATAGGTCTCACTGTTAGAAAACTGTTCTGGGTGCAGAGGTTCTGGGGTATACCCGAAGAGGACCAGCAGATAGTATAAGTTAGACAGTTTTAGAACCCCAGTGCTATGTCCCTCTTTTATCCCAGTTGCTCTCTCTCACACACACAATTTAGCCTATAGTATTTTCTAGAAAATATAGAATTCTTCCTCATTTTCTGCCCTACACTGTAATGCTTTGCCTTGGTAATGCTGTGTTGCTCTATAGTTCTCAACAGCTGCCATATTCCACACCAGAGATGACTGCATTTCAATGGTGGGCAAAGTGATGTCTGTATACAGTTAGTAAAGTGTTTTAGGAGCCCTCAGGATTAAAGGTGCTCCATCTAAGTCATTACTATCATTATATAGACTGAAGAGACACTAAGGTGAAGAAAGCAGATGGGCAATGCTGCAGGTCTGCTCTCCTCAGGCCTGGCTCTAGCTTTTGCTGGGTCCTGTTTGAAGTAAAGCATGACTGGCTCTTGACAGACTTCAGTGACTCTCACAGCACCTCAGGAATGGCTGTGCTAGGCAATTAGAGGGAGGGAGGGTTTCAGCAGTTGGCAGGGGCTGATTCCTTGTCACTGTTGGGCCATGGAGGGTTGAGGCCCTAAGGTTCTTTCAAGCTTATGGGGGAAAGGACAGGGAAGCTGGATGTGTGAGTTGGGAGAGGATGCTGACAAAGTGGGATCCCCAAAAGATCAGTGCTCTGTATGGCCACATACTGGGCACATATCTAGGGCTGGCCCTGAGTCTCACCTCCTCCAAAACATATTGCTGAAGAATAGGGATGGGCTTAACCTGAAACCCTGGAGCTGAATATCCGTGATATTCAAATTCAGAGAAGTCTGGATCTAGGACAAACTTTGGACCAGAACTGGCCAGGCATCCCGGAGGCAGAATGCTGGACCCCCTCCAGGTGTGTAACAGGTGGTGTGCTCCCCCTGCACACCAATAGCTGCCTGGGGCGAAGTCCCTCCCGGAACATCCCAGGGGTATTACATCTCCACTCTGCCCCCAGTGCCAATCAGGCACAACTGATCTCTCTGCCTGGCCCAGTCTCTGTCACAGTTCAAACCAAAACCACAGAGCTGAACATCTGCAGACAGTGTGAGGAAGGCAAGAACTGGATCCAGATCTGAACTTCACAGCTCAGGCCTGCCTCCAGATCGCTCAAGTAGCCAGCTATTCCCTTGCACAGGCAGGGGAATCTTTTCACTATAAATGTTTTTCTAGTAGCCAAACAGATTTGTAGTCTGGAAAGCAGAGAGCTGAATCCTGGAAGTGACAGGCCTGATTCCCCACCACCTGGCACCTTGCATCATTATTTGTATCTGCACCAAGTGGGCAGGAAAAGATTTGGAAGAATTTTACACCCATTTAGTGCAGATGTAAATGTCAACATGGTGCAAGGTAGTGGAGAATCAGACCTGGTATTCCTGCTTCCCTGTGGGCAGAGGAGTGTTTGGCTGCACCCCACGTAGTACATCTTCGGCGGTAGGTCATGGCTTTCTTTTAAATGTTGCCGTTGGTCAACTGATACAGACTGACACTTTCACTCAGGCTTTTCATTGATCCACTGATAAAGAGCAGGTACAGCAATTTCCAGATGTTACCTCAATGGGCTACTTTAAAGATAGCCCATGATTTAGGGCAAACAGCTACAAAACTTAAGAAGCACTATGCATCACGGAAAGACAGCTGAAGAGCTCAAACTTAGCCTCCTTACAGCCTGCAAATGAGAACTGAAAAGTGAATGCAAACAGCAGCCTGGGAAAAAAGGAAATAAGGATTTAAGATGTCAAATCGGTAAGAGAAAATATGTGCAAGCGAATTAGAAACAATAAATAAAGAAACTTAAAAACAGTTCCATCTTTGCTCACTCACCAAGGCATGTATTTAGAGTTTGGTATTACCCTTGCAAGAATTGCTCCTGTTGGGTCTGTTCCAGGAGACCTCACACATGCACAACTCCCACTGACTTCAGCAGGCCTTTGTACACTAGGAAAATAACCTATTGGTGCCAATTCTCTGCTGCCTTACACTCTGTCATTTACACCTGGCCTAAGTGAGTGTACAACGTAACCAAATTTGACTGAAGGAAGAATTTACATTCATTTTCTACAGGTGTAATTAACAACACAAGGTGCAAGGGAGAGTGGAGAGTCAGACTTATTGCTGACAACGGGGGTCAGTCACGCATTCCTTTCAGCCCCACTCAAATGAGGCTGAAAACAGTTTACCTACTAAGTTCCCTGTAAGCTGTGTGGGCATGTGGCCGCGCAGCAGCCTATTAAGCGCAGGCGCTCAGGGAACCCAGCCCCGGTGGACCTGCTGCAGCTGGGGAACAGGTGCTCCTCCCCACGGCCCAAACCCAGGCCTGGATCTCCCACAGCCAGGGGAGAGGCACCTATCCCCCAGACCTGCCGCAGCCGGGGGACAGGCGCCCAGGCCCCAACCCAGCCCCCGACCTGCTGCAGCTGGGGAAGAGGCACCTATCCTGCGGCCCCAGTCCCAGAGCTGTCGCGGGGGGAGAGGCACCTCTCACCCCCCAGCCCAGGTGCTGCTACAGGGAGAGAGAGCTGGGGGAAGTCCTCTCTCCCCACCATAGCCCTGGGGTGGTCTGCACCCCAAACCCCTCATCCCCAGCCCCACCCCAGAGCCCACAACCCCAGCCGGAGCCCTCACCCGGGATCCCCCCCACCAACCCTCTGCTCCAGCCCAGAGCCCACACCACCAGCCGAAGCCCTCACACCCCTGCACTCCATCCCTCTGCCTCAGGCCTGAGCCCCCTCCACACATCACCTCCATATTGGTGCACATTACAAAATTCATTCCACACATGTGTGGGGAAAATTAGAGCGAACACTGTCTACCACTATAAGAGGATGAAGTCATTTTAACTCAGAAAGCCGATGCTTCCCTGGTAGAATGAGGGGCTAGACCCTTGATGAAACCCGCTCCTGTTATACCAAAGTGCTAGACTTCTGGTGAAATTCCTGGTGCAACAAAGCAGTCCGCTCCTGGTGCAACAAAGTTGCTAGACCTCTGGGAGAAAACCTGTAAAAGCCTGGAGCTAGACATACTGTGGAAGTTCAAGTGGAACAAGTTGTCTAGCAACCAAAACATTTTCAATCTTAGTGGAGAAAAAGACCCCTGGGGTGCATAGTTGCCACATGTTGTGAACAAGTCATTTCCCTAGTTTCGGCACACCCAATGGGAGTTACATACATGTAAGGGTTAAAAGATGGGGCCAGTCACAAGCATGCAAATCACCTGCACTAGCATGGGAGAAGCACCCATGTAGATCATGCCTGGTTGTTTTTATCCTCGGGGTGTCTAACACTGAGCAGTAACCTGCCCACCCAAGGACATGGACTCTTTCTCTGGGCAGCATGGAGAATACACTGCCAATAAAAGCAGGACAAATATCTGAAGCTTCAGATAAGTTGATAACTGAACTCAGCTTCACTCAGTGGACTAGCCTACAGATGCAGCCGTTAGGTGATGGATGCTTGGTGATCTCAGACATATCTTTTAATCCACAGGGCTGCAGTCTTCTCAGGTGCACCAGCCCTGATCTCAAGGGTCCCTTTAATTTTCCTTTCTATGTAATAAAGAGGACAGAAATGGGAGAGTGGTGTGTTCTGTAAGACTCCTAACTGGCGTGGCTCCAACATCTGGATGCATGCCGTGTGCCCAGTGTCTCTTTCAAATTCGGCAGCAAATACTATTGCAGGGGTAGCAAAACTGTGGCTCGTGAGCTACATGAGGCTCTTTTACAGTTAAAGGGTGGCTCACAGAGCTCCTCATGCCCTCCCCCCATTCTCCACCTACCACACTGGAGGGGGAGCTCAGAGCTTCTTCCCTGTGGCAGGGTGGTGGGGGAGGGGGGGTCTCGGAGCTTCAGTCCTGCGGGAGGTGCCTGCCAAGGCCCGGGTCTTCAGCAGGAGCAGGACTGAAGCCCCGAGCCCCGACAAGTGCCTCCCACAGGGGTGAAGCCCCCAGCCCCAGCAGGTGCGCTCAGCTCTCGAACTTCGGAAGATTATTGTATGCCATTCGGAGGATCAGTAAGTTTGGCCACCCCTGTACTATTGTGTTCCATCTGCCATCCTTGTCAGATCAATACTCTGCACGTGCTCAAAGTGACAGTTGTTTTCCACAACACTCTGCAAAGGTCAGAGGTGACAGACAGGAAGGCACGACTGCATTTGCAGTTAGCAATGTGCGGGAATGCTGCTGGCAGCCACTGCTGCAGCATAGCCTCCAAGCATGTTCATTGCCTCCTTTTTTAAAGGGAGAATACATGAGCCTCACTGTCCATCGTGTTCCAACCTGGCTCAATCAAGCAGCCAGAGGGCTCTCAGCTGGGACATTAAATTACATCAGTGTAAAAGAGGGATTGGACAGGGCAAAACTTTGGTCAGTTTTTAAGAGTTTATAAACATATTGTTATGGCAAGTGTCACTAGGTGTTGTTTTAACATATAGTATTTCAAGGACTTTCACTTAGTGTGGGAGCAAATATTCAGTCTTGGGAAAACTTTTGTTATGCAATGTTCTGAGTACGGGGAGCCATCTAAGCAGCAGGAGAGTTTGCACCCTCTATTGGTCTATTATTAATGTCAATTCTTGAGGCAGAGTTGCTACCTGGGAACCGGGCACTGGTGTTGAGCTGAGATTTCTGGAAGAAGGGATTGCCTCTATGTGCTGTTTGTGACCACCTCTGTTCCCGGACTGGTGTATATGTATAGATAAAGCAAGGTACACTTAAAATACACCCACCCAGACTCCACATCACCGATTTCTCCTCCACTGGGAAGCTGATCTACAAGGTCCCAGACATCTGTTACTGTTGGGTGGAAGAGCAACACTGTTGTCAGAACAGGAAACTGAAGTTGGAAGAAGGGGCAACACTATAATGAGGCTGAACATGTGGTCACCCTCACAGTCGATCATAAAGGGACAGCCCCTCTGAACTGCAACAGAGTTGAGCTGAACACTGCAGAATAAGTCTGCTCCCTCATCCACTAAGAGAAACAACCTGTAAAGGAGGTATTACAGTCAGTATTTCTCTTAAATTCCAGAGTTTCTTTTCCTTGGCTTTAGGGGGAGGGCTGTTCAGCAGTGTTATCTATATTTCTGTATCCTCATTCCTCTTTCTGTCCCATGGTTCCCTCTGTCCCAGACTGTGAGGGGCTGTCTCTAAGCTTCTCCCTTCACCTGCCCCCACCCTAGAGTCCCCTTTTCCTCCACCCTGGGGAGGTTAAGTCTTCATATCCCTTCAGTCACTCAATAGATATGCATGTGTGGCCAAGTGAAGGGTTATCTTCAATGCTAGCACTGGAAAGAAGCCAGCACCCCCAGCTGTTACAGGAGTAATAAATACAGCCTCCTCTCAACTGTAGTCCCTAGCTTCCATACTCCCCAATGAATTTCTGGTATATTTCATATTTTGTTCCTTATTTTGTTTTCCATTTGACAAATGACAGGCTCCAAACTAACATGAAAAAAAAAAAACCACCTTTTTTTCCCCCCACTGTGCTATCTCTGCTCCAAGTCAGAGCAGGTAGCGCTTATCATTTCCTCTCTACCACACACACCAGCATGCATTCATTTCCTGCCAGCTAGTCCTAAACTGCAGGCCGACATTGTTTTCGAGGCCTCTCGCACTTGGAAGCAGCAGTAGCTATGCTGCACAGGACTTCCTGTTGATGTCAGGCCCCACTTCCTCCTAAAGCAAATGGACTTCCTGTCAGCATATGTAACCTTTTCCATGAGGACTGTAAGGAGCCATTTTCCTACACAGGAGCTGAAAAAAAAAAATGGGGATGGGAATAATGGGGAGGCTGCCAGGATTGTTTTATTTTTGCATTCATGTGTTCAGTGAGGATGAATCTAGAGCCCTTATCTCTAACAAGAGAGAGAGAAAGAAAGAAGCCAAGACAATACAATACAATTATATCTCAGCCCGGCCTTTGTTTGTGAATACCAAAGAAATAATTTATTGCACAGAACATCAGAGACTGATTAGGCTCCCAGATTTCCCAGTGAGGAATTTAGTGAAATTAAATTAATTTGAATTTAGTCTTAATAAAGGCAAGCTACAGCAATAGCCACCTTGGCCTCCTACATGGCTAATGAGTAGATGGCATGCCAGGGTGTGAATCTACACTGTGCCAGCCTGCTAGTCAGGAACTCACCACGTGGACACTGCTACAATGCAGTAAGAGTCCCACAGTGCAGTTTAGCGAACTCAAAAAAGTCAAAGTTACTCCAGATTTACACAAATATAAATGAAAGCAGATTTGGTCCCCAAGTCTCATCACTGTCTGCCCTGCAGAGCCAGCACCATTGCATATGAACAAACTGGATTGTATTTCATCTTGTGCATATCAGCAAAATTGTCAGCTACTGTACAATTGCGACATCTTTATCGCTGGAGAGGGCAGCAGGGGTAGAAAGAGTCCAGTTGCAGTCTCATATCAGGGATAGCGGGCAGGGCCCTGGTGAAGTCTGCAGCACTTAGGGATGTCCAATTTTATAGGGACAGTCCTGATTTTGGGGTCTTTTTGTTATATAGGCTCCTATTACCCCCCACCCCCTGTCCCGATTTTTCACACTTGATGTCTGGTCACCCTAGCAGCACTGACAATTAGAAAATCATTTGCCAAACAAACTCAGCAGACACCCTCCCTGAATTTCCCCAACACCCTCCCCCCCAGTTTTGTGAATTAGTTACATGCAGTGTTGCCAATTTAGTGATTGTTTAGAAATTTGAATTGAAATTGAAACATTAATACATATTTTAAAAGCACATAAAGTGTATGATAAAATACGTGTATCTGAAAAAGTATAATAGATTTGAAAAGTATGAACATAGACTAGCTTCTTTATACAGCTGTTATTTTTATGACGATGTCAGTGCAGTCATTTTGGTGATGTTGGCCAAATGATGATTTGTAAGCAAAGTCTAAATGAGCTCTCCCTGACAGCTAGTGATGAGCTGGGGGCTGGGGGAAAGGCTTCAGGACCAGATTGTATTTACAGTCACACCTAATCTACCTAGGTATCCATAAACAGAGCTGTGTTGCCCAAGTGATAGATTTTGGCTGGGGCTGGGTTACAAATCACTTGAATGCAGGGCGGGGGGGGGGGGGGGGGCAATGAAATGTTATTCTTATTGTATGAGTAAAGGGCAGTAGAACTGTACTTAGGCCTGGTCTACACTAGGCGTTTATGTCGAAGTTAGCGCCGTTACATCGAATTAACCCTGCACCCGTCCACACCGCGAAGGTATTTAGTTCGACATAGAGGTCTCTTTAATTCGACTTCTGTACTCCTCCCCGACGAGGGGAGTAGCGCTAAATTCGACATGGCCATGTCGAATTAGGCTAGGTGTGGATGGAAATCGACGCTAATAGCTCCAGGAGCTATCCCACAGTGCACCACTCTGTTGACGCTCTGGACAGCAGTAAGAGCTCGGATGTTCTGAACTGCCACACAGGAAAAGCCCCGGGAAAATTTGAATTTGAATTCCTTTTCCTGTCTGGCCAGTTTGAATCTCATTTCCTGTCTGGACATCGTGGCGAGCTCAGCAGCACTGGCAACGATGCAGAGCTCTCCAGCACTGATGGCAGTGCAATCTCAGAATAGAAAGAGGGCCCCAGCATGGACTGATCGGGAAGTCTTGGATCTCATCGCTGTGTGGGGCGATGAGTCCGTGCTTTCCGAGCTGCGATCCAAAAGACGGAATGCAAAGATCTATGAGAAGATCTCTAAAGACATGGCAGAGAGAGGATACAGCCGGGATGTAACGCAGTGCCGCGTGAAAATCAAGGAGCTGAGGCAAGGCTACCAGAAGACCAAAGAGGCAAACGGACGCTCCGGATCCCATCCCCAGACATCCCGTTTCTACGAGGCACTGCATTCCATCCTCGGTGCGGCCGCCACCACTACCCCACCACTGACTGTGGACTCTGAGGATGGGATAGTGTCCACGGCCGGATCCTCGCACATGTTACCGGACGGGGAAGATGAGGAAGGAGATGAGGAGGACGAGGCAGTCGACAGCGCTCACAACGCTGATTTCCCCGACAGCCAGGATCTCTTCATCACCCTTACAGAGATCCCCTACCAACCCTCCCCAGCCGTTACCCCGGACACAGAATCTGGTGAAGGATCATCCAGTAAGTGTTGTAAACATCTAAACATTTATTTGTAACAGAACATGATTATTAACAATTTAAAAAATGGGTTTCTCATGATTAGTTTGATTAACTTAACGGTTCAGTCATGGGCAGTGCAACTATTTGAAAAAAATCTAGCAATGTCCGGTTTTGCATGATTGTCCTGCCCAAGCCGCTCTACTGTTTAGTCCCTGCTACTGCAGCTACAGTAAGATGCGGTCTATATGTCCGGGGATGGAGCAGAAATCCTCCTGGGACATCTCAAGGAAGCTCTCCTGCAGGTAATTTGAAATCCGCTGCATTAGGTTCTTGGGGAGAGCGGCCTTATTGGGTCCTCCGTAGTAGGACACGTTGCCGCGCCACGAGACTAGCAAGTACTCCGGAATCATTGCTTGGCACAGCATGGCGGCATACGGCCCTGGTCTTTGAAGGCTTTCCCGGAGCATTCTCTGTCTGTCGCTCTCAGAGATCCTCATGAGGGTGATGTCGCTCATGATGACCTGCTTTGAATGAGGTAGGGGAATGTTAGTGTTGGGACTGCTTTACCGTTCCTTTACAGAACTGTAACCGCTGGTTTGCAGCCACGCGGTGGAGGCGGGAGAGGGTCAGCCGAAAGGGATCGTTCCCGGGGACAGCCGCGAGGGTGTGGGACAGGAGCAGACTTCCTGCTTGCCGGATTGCTGGCAGCAGGGACCGACATTGATTTCAATGTGAAATGAGGCCATTGCTAATATTAAAGTTTTAAGCTGCCACGAATCTACGGCTTACCATGTCTGCGTGCAAGAGCAATTCCGTTGTCCTGACAGGGTTCTCAAAAGTGCTCTGCAAAACCCCAGACACTGAATGCGAAGGCCGAGAATTCGACCTTGTGCTGAGTGCGCATGTGATAGGTGCTGTGCATGGTCCTGTTCACAGAGAAAGACTATGTTCTTTGTTCACAACTACATTTATCTTTCTGAGGAATTCACTCCCTTTTTCCCATTCCCACAGCCCCATCTGCGACTGTCTCACAACCTAGCCTGTCATCACACTCCCAGAGGCTAGGGAGGATTAGGCATAAGAAGAAGAGGACACGGGAGGACATGTTCTCAGAGCTTATAGCCTGCTCCCGAGCCCAGGCAGCACAGCAGACCCAGTGGCGGGAGAACTTGTCCCAAATGCACCAAGCCAACATGGATCGGGAGGAGAGGTGGCGTCAGGAAGACCAGCAGGCGACTCAAACCCTGCTTGGACTACTGAGGGAGCAAACGGACACGCTCCGGCGCCTTGTGGATGTTCTGCAGGAACGGAGGCAGGAGGACAGAGCCCCGCTGCAGTCCATCTCTAACCGCCCTCCCCCGCCACCAAGTCCCATACTCCCTTCACCCAAAGTGCACAGAAGGAGAGGCGGCAGAGTCCCTGCTAACTCTCACTCCACCCCTGCAGAGAGCTCGAGCAGCAGAAGGCTCTCATTCCCCAAAGTTTGACAAGTTCTTTCCTTCCCGCCTGACACAAGCCCCCGTCCAAGTTTCACTTCCCAGTCCCATGTGTAGTTGATAATAAAAAATATGTTTCTGTTAACTACTGTTTCCATCATGTTCTTTTGGAGGGGGGGGGGAAAGGGGGTTGGTAATTGGACAGGACAGTCACCTTTGGCAGGGTACATAGTCGGGGGCAGGCACAGCAGCAGGGCACATACATAGTGCAGTGATGCAGTGACTACTTACCCTGGTTAGTCTGGGAGGTTCTTTTCATGTTATGTGGTGGGGGGTGGGTTGCTCTGTGACTTTGTGTCAGGGGAGGGCAGTTAGAGATCTTAAGCGGCGGTCCTTAGGCAGGATCACAGAGCCACACAGCAGGGGATCTGTAACCGTCCCCCCCCTGCCACAAACTCACATAGACCCCCCCATACACACAGTCCGTATCAGGAGGGGTGACAGGCTCCGTTGAAAGAACCATCCCACCGCAGCGGAGCCTGTCAGTCCTTGAGTTTAGAAGCTGCATTCGCGCGACTACACTACACCCGCTCCGCACCACAGTCTGCGTCCCAGTTTTAAAAAATTCCCGCGAAAACAGTATTAAAGAAAACGGTGTGCTTTAACAAAGTAGAACTATTTTTATTTTGAAACGTGTGTTGGAAGTGGGGTGAAGGCTTCTCTGTACACAAAATTAGAAAGTCACAGGTTACCCTGCTCACTCAGGAACTTTGCTTTCAAAGCCTCCCGGATGCACAGCGCTTCCCGCTGGTCTCTTCTAATCGCCCGGCTGTCTGGCTGTGAGTAATCAGCAGCCAGGCTAATTTCCTCAACCTCCCACCCCGCCATAAAGGTCTCCCCCTTGCTCTCACAGAGATTGTGGAGCACACAGCAAGCTGCTATAACAATGGGGATATTGGTTTCGCTGAGATCACAGCGAGTCAGCAAGCTTCTCCATCTCCCCTTGAGACGTCCAAAAGCACACTCCACCACCATTCTGCACTTGCTCAGCCGGTAGTTGAAGAGTTCTTTTTCAGTGTCCAGGGCACCTGTATAGGGCTTCATGAGCCAGGGCATTAGCGGTTAGGCTGGGTCCCCGAGGATCACTATAGGCATCTCCACATCCCCAACAGTTATTTTGTGGTCCGGGAAGTAAATACCTTGCTGCAGCCATCTAAACAGACCAGAGTTCCTGAAAACACGAGCGTCATGAACCTTGCCCGGCCATCCGACATTGATGTTGGTAAAACGTCCCCTGTGGTCCACCAGTGCTTGCAGCACCATGGAAAAGTAGCCCTTTCTGTTAATGTACTGGCTGGCCTGGTGGTCCGGTGCCAGGATAGGGATGTGAGTTCCATCTATGGCCCCACCGCAGTTTGGGAATCCCATCGCTGCGAAGCCATCTATGATCGCCTCCAAGTTTCCCAGGGTCACTACCTTTGGCAGCAGTACATCAACGATTGCCTTGGCTACTTGCATCACAACAACCCCCACGGTAGATTTGCCCACCCCAAACTGGCTCGCGACTGACCGGTAGCTGTCAGGCGTTGCAAGCTTCCAGAGGGCTATGGCCACTCGCTTCTGGACAGTCAGGGCTGCTCGCATCCGGGTGTCATTGCGCTTCAGGGCAGGGGACAGCAACTCACAAAGTTCAAGGAAAGTTCCCTTCCGCATGCGGAAGTTTCGCAGCCACTGTGATTCATCCCAGACCTGCAGCACTATGCGGTCCCACCACTCAGTGCTTGTTTCCCGTGCCCAGAATCGCCGTTTCACAGCATCAACATGACCCATTGCCACCGTGATGTCCTCGGCGCTGGGTCCCCTGCTTTCTGAGAGGTCTGTGCTACTCTCAGACTTCAGGCCATCACCGCGTTGACGTAGCCTCCTCGCCTGACTTTTCTGCATCTGCCTCAGGGCAACCTGTATGATAAGCTGCGAGGCGTTGAGAGCGGCCACAACTGCAGCGATGGTTGCAGCGGGCTCCATGCTCACAGTGCTGTGGCGTCCGCGCTGTCAATGACTGGAAAAGTGCGCGAAATGATTTCCCGCCGGCGCTTTCAGGGAGGGAGGGAGGGCGGGAGTGAT